>NC_135712.1:116475349-116805444 GCF_964656455.1 Halichoerus grypus
ACCAAAAACTTTTTGGGAAATTTAATCCACTGACTGATTAGGTTACTCAGTATCTGTTAAAGAGCAAAGGTTTTCTTGAAGCATTTGGTTGGATAGAAGTGGAACACTACATCAAAAACTAATGATGTAATGTATGGTGATTAACATAACAAAATAAAAAAACTGTTAAAAAAAAAAAAAGAAGTGGGTAGCTTTTCTCTCCAAAATTTGTGGCTCCATTAGGAAGGAAAAACAGGGGAATATATGCTGGATATTCAAGCAATAGTGTCCACACCACAAATATCTTAATGCAATCTATTGAACTGGTATCTATAGAAGAGTGAACAATTTTCTAAGCCAGGTAATGATATAATCTTTTCTCTTGCCACTTCTGTAAGTTCAAAATCATATATTTAAAAGCATCCAGTAGTGAACATTTTAGATTCAGTTCCTCCAATGCAATTGTTTATTCTTTATTCTAGGCCTCATAATGGGATTAATCTTACGGTATGCTACAGCACCAACAGATATTGAAAGTGGAACTGTGTATGATTGTGGAAAACTGGCCTTCAGTCCATCAACTCTGCTGATTAATATCACTGACCAAGTTTATGAATATAAATACAAGAGAGAAATAAGCCAGCATAACATCAATCCTCACCAAGGCAATGCAATACTTGAAAAGGTAAGGATTCCATCTGATCATATATTTTTGTTTAAATAATTGAGCCATCATATGCAATATATTAACACACATGTATATGTCCTTTTTAAACACCACACTATTGGAACAATTTAGTTGACTAAGGGGGTATACTTAATGTAATTGTTTTGCAAATGACAGATACATTCGATAAAAAGATAGTAATTCTTCTGACTCTGCCTTTCATGATACTTGTTTCAAGGTTTTTTTTTTCTTTTTTAAGAGAGAGTGAGGGAGGGAGAGCAGAGGGAGAAGGAGAGAGGGAGAGAGAATCTTACGCAGACTCTGTGCCCAGGATGGAGCCTGATTTGGGGCTCAATCTCAGGATCCTGAGATTATGACCTGAGCTGAAATCAAGAGTCAGATGCTTAAACCAACTGAGCCATCCAAGTGCCCCTACTTGTTTCAAGTTTACACATGTGTTCTAAGTGTCATTGTGTATATTGCCAGCTGGTTACTCAGATCAAATCTCCCTTAAGTCAAAAGGAATATACAGGGGAGTGAAAAAATTTGCACCTGTAAACCTTGATTTAGGATGACTGGCTTTTGGCTGCCAACACAAAACACTGACCACTTGGCTGTTTATAAATATACTGACACACAGTCAATCTCAAGAGATCTTCACTCCACCAGTTTAGTTTGGAAATCTTAGGTGGAAACAGAAAAATTGTGAAGTGACCCATCTTTTATTTTATTTTTTTAAAGATTTTATTTATTCATTTGAGAGAGAGAGAGAGCACAAGCAGGGGGAGAGCCAGAGGAAGAGGGAGAAGCAGACCCCCTGCTGAGCTGAGAGCACGACATGGGACTCGATCCCAGGACCTGGAGATCATGACCTGAGCCGAAGATAGACGCTTAACCATCTGAGCCACCCAGGCGTCCCAATGACCCATCTTTTAAAAATGGTTTTATTTTTGCAAATTTGTGAACTGTTTCGGTTATTGGAAGGAAGTTTCCTTCTGCTCTCAGGACTCTGGGTCAGAAAATAGATAAGATTACCTCTTTTTTTTTAGATTTATTTATTTTAGAGAGAAGGGGGCAGGGCAAAGGGAGAGGGAGAGAGAGTCTTTTTTTTTTTTTTAAGATTTTTATTTATTTTTCAGAGAGACAGAAAGAGAGAGAGAGAGCCCAAATGGGAGGAGCAGGCAGAGGGAGAAGCAGGCTCCCCGCTGAGCAAGGATCCCGATGCGGGACTCAATCCCAGGACTCTGGGATCATGACCTGAACCGAAAGCAGATGCCTAACTGACTGAGCCACCCAGGCATCCTGAGGGAGAGAGAGTCTTAAGCAGACTCCATGCTGAGCACAAGCCTGCTAGGTGAAGGGGTGGGGGAGCTGGATCCCACCACTCTGAGATCAGGACTTGAGCCAAAACCAAGAGTCCAGCACTTAACTGACTGGGCCACCCAGGTGCCCCAAGATTACATCCTGTACTGTGTTATGCATTCTGGATCAGTCCTTGGAAGAAGGAATAAGTGAATTTGTGTTTAACAGTACAAGTACATGCTAAGAACCAGTGACTCATTCCATAACATTTTGAGTCAGACCTGAGAGCTTCCTTGATATTAGTGAAGTTTGTTTTAGCACTTTCACTCATACAGATTTAGTTTTCTTTTAATATATAGACATTTGTTTCCATTTTGAGAGTTTTGGGATAGGAGGGGAGATACTTGGTCTATCATTTTTCCTCATTCAAGATAGATAATTTTTAATCATTTTTTTTTTCACATTATCGTCCACTAGCACATTTCTAGATTAACTTCCTCCTAGAACTTGATGAGGGCTCAGGAAAGTCAAACTAATTATAATATTAGCCTAAGTCAGACTTAGGAAAGTGAATTGAAACATGCAAAAAGCAAATTAAATAATGTATTTCTGAAATAAATAGGAGCAACTGCTAGATCTTCTGCTGTTTTGGATGATTTCTTCCACATGATGCTTTCTGTTCACATGGATAATAGAAAATTATCTATCTTGAAATAAGTAATTTTTAAATGACTTTGTTGGCAGCATAGGATTTTAATTAAAACATACTTTTCAGTTTTACTTCTGGTTAGCACCTGGACATAAATTATTTATTTTAAAAAAGGTATTTATTTACCTCCTCACTTTCTTACCTATTTTTATCTGCATTTCTAAACAACACTATTTCACCAAACAGGTTGACCCCCAAAGATGCTGATAATGATCTCTGCTACTATAGCAATTTTTTTTCTAGCAGGATTGCCAGTAACTGATCAGAAATTTTGTTACTATGTTATTGACATATTGATTCCTTTACCAGCAGCCAAACTCCAGTGTTTGCTTTTGAAAAACTAAGGCAAGAGTTAGAGAAAATGTCCAAGTTGCTGGGGGCTTCTTGGTTTTTTCATTTGGTAGATTATGAATTCTATACATAGAATGAATGGCTCAAGTATTTTCTAGATTAATGTCTAAATCATGTGACTCATTTGTCATACTTAGCATTTGCCTCTCCAGGCATCCAAGGTTGGCAATAGACAACTCAGTACCCAGAGTAAATCCTTCCCTCATTGCTGGTGGAGAAAGAGGCATCCACTGGTACACTTAACCATATTAGATGACTTTAAGTGGAAAGGATCTTGTTATAAATGGCCAGAGTATAGTTTAATGCACATTTGTTTCTTATATGTCGTTTGGGGGTGGGGTACCTAGTCTGCGAAAATAACAAAAACCCCATAGTTTTTCTTTCTTACTAGGAGTTCTCCAGTGCACTCAACTATTCATATCAATCAATTATTCAACCAATCTAGGTCAGATGCAAAAGGATTCCAAAAAAGGGTTCATTCATTGGATGGCTTATAAGGAGGTAACACGGTGAAATGGGAAAAAAACTCCAACTTTCTTATTTGTAAAGTGGAGAGATTAGAGCTATTTTGTAGGGTTTTTTTAATATTTAAATGAGCTGACGTATCTCATGAGTCTGGCTCCCATGAGATCCTTCACATCGCACTGCTGTTACTGTCTCTGCTATTATTACCGCTGCCCCTTCTACCACCACCAGTACCATCACCACCGCACCACCTCGAACACCAGTGCTATCATTGCCGCTACAAGATAATGTGTAAGGGCTTCACAGATGCCAGGGATTAAGGCAATGTGTGGGTTTTTTTCACTCATTTAACATTTGTTGGGGAGAAAAGATCAATATATAATATATACCTGTATATAATTCAGTTCTAAATTATATCACATAGATTGTGAGGACTATAAAATACCATATGCCGAGCTTGTTTCAGTCATGCTCAATACATATAGAAGTGTAGAAAAGAAACAAAACATTTTCACTTAAAGATTTATGAAAATAATATTTTCCTATACATTATGAGCAACTGATGATCTCAAAACAACCTTCTGGGAAAATAAAACTAGATTATATTGCTTTGTATTTATCTAGTTAATGTTTCCAACACCATCAATTGTTCTGCGGACCCAAGATATGTTTAACTCGTTTTAGCTGAGTGGGGCCTGTATTCTGTTACATAATGGCTTCACATTAATTTGTTATGTAATATCTAGGAACACCAAAATATCTACTAAGAATTTCTGAATTTCATATCAGTGGAAAGTTTAAAACTTGCTTTTGAAGAGCAGGTGATATAAGAACTTTCTCCATCACTCATTCATTCATTCTTTCAACACAAATGAAGTGAGTGAGTCCCATCAGTTTCAGTTCTAAAGTAATTGTCTCAAGGAGTTTAATGATGGATCAGGGGAAAACACAACAAATAAATAAATGAGTAAATACACCACAAAGCTGGTACTAAGGGAGGGAGCCAAGTACCACAGGCACTCAGGAAGGACAATATTATTTTTTATTAGGGTGATAGGAAAGATTTCAAAGAAAGATAGTTGAATGACTCTGGTAGTAATGACATATATAATGTGTAGAGGCGGGAGAGTCTTTACAAGCAAAGGCAAAAACGTGATATGGAAGTGGAAAAAAGGGGTAGAGAATATTCCAAGAAAGGAAAACAATTCCAATTTCTTGAAGTATGGAAGACCAATGAAATATAGGGCTAGAAATAAGGGCAAAGCTTGATTACAGAAGGCCTTGAATGCACACTCTATTTGCCAGTGTTGACAAAAGCAAAGGGATAGTTTGCCTTTTGTGTAGAGGGTAGAGAGTGAAAGCAAGCAGACAAATGAGGCCTAAGCTTGGATGGTAACCAAGGGGCACATGGAAGAGAAGTAAGGAAGGAAGATGCTGTAGAATTTGGACCTAGTGGGCATGAGAAGGGATAATGGCTTACTCTGCTACCAGGCCATGTGGGTTCATAGAGGTGGTGGGGCAAAAATGGGGAAGTTAGAAGTTAGGGGAAGGAGCTGGTTAGGGGAAAATCATAATTAGTTTAAAATTGATGAATGAATAAATCAATTTATTCTCATCACTAATTTATTATTGATTTAACACATTATGTTTTTATAATATTGAGTTGGAGGAGTCAGCAGCCATTTGGCTGGAAAGGTCTTGCAGATCTAGTCCACTTCCAAAGAGTTGTCAGCACAGTTAAATTTATACTTCCTATCATTCATAAATCAGTTGACTGTAATGTGAAAAGTCAAAGGAAACTACCCAGTGAAAATTTTGCGAAGTCTTCACTTCCTTCCTGTGTGACAACTGACACTATCATTTGGTCAGGGAAGTTATTTTGGAGTAAGTTACCCTGCTGAGTAATCAGTCCTGTCTGTTGTTTCAATAAAGAGAATTGCTAGGCAGCAAATAGGTCACATTGAGGCTATTATCAATTGTGTTGGTAATACTTTATATTTTAGAGATAATTTAAGGAAGTCTTTATAGCAACAGCTAATCGTGTGACTTTTATAAATAATCTTATATTTGCAGAATTAAAACCTCAGTGTCTTAATTTATTCTCACTGTCCAAATTTTTCTATGGTAATTTAGACTTTTTGTGGTTCAGAGTCTTAATTCTTATATATTTACTTGTGAACTATTTTTGTTATTTCCAGTCTTTCCCTTTGCTTGATTATTCTGGTTTCAGAGGCCAGAGGGCAAAACTCTTCTGGTAACAGGAACAGCTTGACCAGAGTCACTGGACCATGAGATAAATATGTCCAGTTAATGCTAGGACACTTTTGAGAAGAGTAAGAAAAGACAGGAAAGAAACCTCCTCCAAAATTGTTCTCAGCACACTGGGAGAAGCAAGCATCACAATAGATCAGCACTTGGGGTTTGGAGAAACATTTGTAGAATATTATCAATTATTCCTCCATTCTATAGAGAACAGGGTTTCATGACCTATGTTTCTCTATTGTGACAAATCTTGGATCATACAACATGGACCTGGGGGATCTCAAACTTGGCAGTGAATGGGATAAGCTGTTTGAATAGATTTAGCTACTTTCATCCTACACCTTACTATTGTTGCTAAAGAAACTTATCATTTTTTTTTCATCTTAGGTGTTTTTTTCCACCCTTATCCAATTTTCTTTTCAAAAAGTTGGCCTGAGAAATAATTTCAAAAATGTCTCAAGACTCTAAGTATTCCATTTGGGTTGTTTTTGCCTCTTTTTTTCCCCTGTGAAAGTATTTTTATTTATTTAATTTTTATTTTTTCTAGTTTTATTGAGATATAATCAACATGTACGATTGTATTAGTTTAGGGTATACAACGTAATGATTTGATAGATGTATGTATTGGGAAATGATTACCACAATAAGTTTAGTTACCATCCATTATCTCACATAGTTATATATTTTTCTTGTGATAAAAACTTTTCAGATCTACTTTTAGCAACTTTCACATGTACAATACGATATTATTAACTCTTGTCACCATCCCTACCTTCCATCCCCAGCACTTATTTATCTTATAACTGCCAGCTTGTATCTTGTGGCCGCGTTCACCCATTTCCCCCACCCTTCACCTCTCACCTCTGGCGACCACCAGTCTGTTCTCTGTTTCCGAGTTCATTTTTTTAGACTTGGCGTAAATAAGATCTTACAGTATTTGTCTTTTTTACCTTATTTCACTTAGCATAGTGTCCTCAAGGTCAATCCATGTTGTCAAAATTGACAGGATTTCCTTCTTTTTTATGGCTGAATAATGTCTGTGTGTGTGTGTGTGTGTGCACCACATTTCTTTATCCATGCATTCGTTGATGGACACTTAGTTTTCATATCTTGGCTACTGTAAATAATGTAAATAACTGTAAATAATAATATTGTAAAGAATGCTGTAATGAGCTTGAAAGGGCAAATATCTTATGGAGATGTTAATTTCAATTCCTTGAATATATACCTAGAAGTGGGATTATTGGATCATATGGTAATTCTAGTTTTTTGAGGAACCTCTATACTGTTGTCCACAGTGGCTGTCCCAGTTTACATTCCCACCAACACTGCATGAGGATTCCTTTTTCTTCACATCCTCGCCAACACTTATATCTTGTTTTTTTGATAATAGTCATTCTAACAGGTGGGAAGTAGCTTTGATTTACATTTCCCTGATGGTTAGTTCCATTTGGTTGTAATTTAGTCATTGAATTTATTTTCTTCATTCATTTAGTCATTCAACAAATATTTATTTATTGGACATTCATCATATGCCATGCACTTGTTTTAGGTGCTGCAAGGACAGTAGCGAACAAAACAAAGTCCTTGTTCTCATGCAGCTTAGACTCTAGGGTAGAGATAGACAAGGGACAGTTTAGCACAATCATTTATAATGTAATGTCAGGTAGAGACATGTGCTGTGAAGAAAAGTTAGCAAAATGAGAGGATGAGGAGTGAAGTGTATTTAGGTGTGTTCTGCAGGAAAGGCCTCACTGAGGAGGTGAAGTTGGAGCTGAGATCTGAATGAAGTTGGGAGTGAGCCATGCAGATGTGGAAGAAGGGATTTTCAAAGCAGGGGGAAAAAATTACATTAGATGTCTTTGCTTTGCTAAGTTGTTTTTTCCCTTGCCAGATCTTTGCTATATTTTTCATCAATATTCAAGATCATTTTGTCTATACCAAAAATCCTGGAAAAATTCTATTTGTTGTGGTAGATAAGGTTGGAGGAGATGAGGAGACATTGACTTGGAATGGGGAGTGAAAATGCACAAAATGCAGAATTAACAGGAAGCCTGGCAGGCTCTACCTGACGTTCTAGCCTGTTTTGCAGGCTTACCTTCAGAATGCACAGCCCAGCACCAAGGAGCTATTTTACTAAAGTTTGACTGTAACTGGGAGCACCCCAAACTGCAGGATTAAGAATTACCATATGGCAAAGAAGAAGTCAAACTCTCACTCTTTGCAGATGATGTGATACTTTATGTGGAAAACCCAAAAGACTGGTGTAAGGTGGTATCTCATTGAGGTTTTGCTAAAACTCATACAGTAATTCAGTAAAGTGGCAGGATATAAATTCAATGCACAGAAATCAGTGGCATTCCTATACACCAACAACAAGACAGAAGAAAGAGAAATTAAGGAGTCGATCCCATTTATAATTGCACCCAAAACCATAAGATACTGAGGAATAAATCTAACCAAAGAGGCAAAGAATCTGTACTCAGAAAACTATAAAATACTCATGAAAGAAATTGAGGAAGACACAAAGAAATGGAAAAACATTCCATGCTCATGGATTGGAAGAACAAATATTGTGAAAATATCAATGCTACCTAGAGCAATCTACACATTTAATGCAATCCCTATCAAAATACCATCCACTTTTTTCAAAGAAATGGAACAAATAATCCTAAAATTTGTATGGAACCAGAAAAGACCCCGAATAGCCAGAGGAATGTTGAAAAAGAAAAGCAAAGCTGGCGGCATCACAATTCCGGACTTCCAGCTCTATTACAAAGCTGTCATCATCCAGACAGTATGGTACTGGCACAAAAACAAACACATAGATCAATGGAACAGAATAGAGAGCCCAGAAATGGACCCTCAACGCTATGGTCAACTAATCTTTGACAAAGCAGGAAAGAATGTCCAATGGAAAAAAAGACAGTCTCTTCAACAAATGGTATTGGGAAAATTGGACAGCCACATGCAGAAGAATGAAACT
Source organism: Halichoerus grypus (assembly GCF_964656455.1). Classification (NCBI taxonomy): domain Eukaryota; kingdom Metazoa; phylum Chordata; class Mammalia; order Carnivora; family Phocidae; genus Halichoerus; species Halichoerus grypus. The sequence goes on from NC_135712.1 coordinate 116,484,071, forward strand.
GGACCATTTCCTTACACCATACACAAAAATAGACTCAAAATGGATGAAAGACCTAAATGTGAGACAGGAGTCCATCAACATCCTAAAGGAGAACACAGGCAGCAACCTCTTCGACCTCAGCCGCAGCAACTTCTTCCTAGACACATCGCCAAAGGCGAGGGAAGCAAGGACAAAAATGAACTATTAGGACTTCATCAAGATAAAAAGCTTTTGCACAGCAAAGGAAACAGTCAACAAAACCAAAAGACAGACGTCCCAACAGAATGGGAGAAGATATTTGCGAATGACATATCAGATAAAGGGCTAGTATCCAAAATCTAAAAAGAACGTATCAAACTCAACACCCAAAGAACAAATAATCCAATCAAGAAAGTTGAAAATAGAGCTACCGTACGACCCAGCAATTGCACTACTGGGTATTTACCCCCAAGATACAAATGTAGGGATCCGAAGGGGTACGTGCACCCCAATGTTTATAGCAGTAATGTCCACAATAGCCAAACTATGGAAAGAGCCTAGATGTCCATCAACAGATGAATGGATAAAGAAGATGTGGTATATATATACAATGTAATATTATGCAGCCATCAAAAAAATGAAATTTTACCATTTGCAACAACATGGATGGAACTAGAGGGTATTATGCTGAGCGAAATAAGTCAATCAGAGAAAGACAAGTATCATATGATCTCACTGATATGAGGAATTCTTAATGTCAGGAAACAAACTGAGGGTTGCTGGAGTGGTGGGGGGTGGGAGGGATGGGGTGGCTGGGTGATGGACATTGGGGAAGGTATGTGCTATGGTGAGTGTTGTGAATTGTGTAAGACTGATGAATCACACACCTGTACCTCTGAAACAAATAATACATTATACATTAAAAAAAAAAAAAAAGAAAGAAAATAGTAGGAAGGGAAAAATGAAGCGGGGGAAACCGGAGGGGGAAACGAATCATGAGAGACTATGGACTCTGAGAAACAAACTGAGGGTTTTGGGGGGGGGGATGGGTTAGCCCGGTAAATAAAATTTAAAAAATAAATAAATAAAAGGCAGAAAAGTGATACATGCAAATATCAATATGGAATTAAGAATCAGTGATGCGAGAAAGTCCATATTTGCTGAAGAGCAACATTTTCCTTATACTGTACAATGAAATATAATCATGGAATGTAAATCATGGGATGTAATCCAAAAGCAACTTTATATTTGTCTCCTAATGTCTTTTTAAAAGATACTCACCGGGGTAAGTTTTTCCCCTTACCAGTGAATGAAAACTCTAACAGGCTCTGTGATATTTCTGAACAGTCTTAGGCAGTAGAAAATTGCTTAGTTGCAGAACAGTCTCAATTTAGCAAATAAAAGGTACAGTCTAAAACAAACAAACAAAAAAAGAATTACCATAGACAGCATTCCCTTTCCAGATATATTCCAGATAAATATTTGGGAGAGTTTGGGTTAAGCCCTTGCCACCTAGAATGTAGCTTAACCTTTGGATACAGGGCTAATGGACACGGCACTCAGAAACTCTTCTGCTCTTTAGATAGAGGACTTTTTTCTTTTTTGCAAATCATCACTCAGGACTTAAGTTCTAAGGAAACTAACCACTGGAACATTTATTTGAGGGCAGGGATTGTGTTCCAACTAGCTGTCCAATTTTATCCCTTAACAAAAACCCTAGCTACTCAAAATAATGTAAAGGCTGTTGGTGACAAAGGGCTCTTGGAGTGCCATGTGATTCGAGCACAAAGTCTCACACTCACTCTTGGTTGGGAAAAGAAAGGAGTCATGTGAAAGTGTCTGAGTATTTTTTTTTTAATTTTATTTTATTATGTTATGTTAATCACCATACATTACATCATTAGTTTTTGATGTAGGGTTCCATGATTCACTGTTTGCATATAACACCCAGTGCTCCATGCAGAACGTGCCCTCTTTAATACCTATCACCAGGCTAACCCATACCCCCATCCCCCTCCCCTCTAGAACCCTCAATTTGTTTCTCAGAGTCCATAGTCTCTCATGGTTCGTCTCCCCCTCCAATTCCCCCCCCTTCATTTTCCCCTTCCTGCTATCTTCTTCTTCTTTTTTTAACATACAATATGTTATTTGTTTCAGAGGTACAGGTCTGTGATGGAACCAGAGTCTGAGTATGTTTAATACTGGGATTAGTCCTCTTTCTAACATGACAAAATTTGGTAAGAGGGGAGTGGCTAGAAGGGAATAGCTTCTCATATTTCTGGCTTCAAGCCCTAGAAAATATCTCAGACCACAATGGGCAGAAACAACTGGGATTCCCACTCATATCCCAGTCACCCCTGCCTTCTGACTATTGCCTGGTCTTAGACCATGTTAGGTCATCAAGAACATGATGGTGGTTCTTGGGCCTTTGCAGCCTTGGTCATGTATAGAAAGCCAGGGTTTCATCCATCTGACCATCCACTTGCCTAGTCCCAGAAGTGACTGACAGTGGTAGCACAGACACATCTCTTAGGAACTATGGGAGCCGGCATTGCAGAACACACCACAGACCAGTGCTTTGTGATGCAGAGTAGTTGCCACCCACTTAGGTATCAAAGGACAGGTTTTCACAGCTGTTTTGGGGGTAGTGGGTATCTGGGGTCTTTGAAGCTGCTCTCTCCACTTCCCTACCCTACTCAGTTCAAGATCATGATGAAGTGTTTCATGAGAGGCTGATCTTTAAAAAGTATGACTCATACCTTATTATTTGATACTGTTTTCTGTACTTATTAATAAGCCACGTATTTATTATGTGTTATCCCCAAAATAATACTCCTAAGTAACCTTCCCCCAAAACCCCAAAACATTATTCTTTTGAACACATACGTGGTGGTAGTCAGGCATATTTAAGGCAGCACAAGATCAGAATACCTGGGTTCAAACCCCATGTCTACCTTTAATCTGCTGGGTGATCTTCAGCATGTGAACTAACCTTCAGTGCCTTAGTTTTATCAAGTGAGGCAGTACTCGTACCAACATCAAAAGATTATTATGGGGGCGCCTGGGTGGCTCAGTTGGTTAAGCATCTGCGTTCAGCTCAGGTCATGATCTCAGGTCCTGGGATCGAGTCCTGTGTGGGGCGTCCTGCTCAGCAGGTAGACTGCTTCTCCTCTCCCTCTGCCTCTCCCCCACCCCTCTTGCTCTCTCTCTGTTTCTCTCTCTCTCTCTCTCTCAAGTAAATAAATAAAATCTTTAAAAAAAAGATTATTATGAGGGCTAAATGAAATTTCATATAAAGGCTAATATGCCAGGCATATAGTAAGTTCTTGGTAAATATTTATTATTATTATTATGTACCAGCAAACTGCTAAGTACTTTAAAACACTGATTTCCAAACTTTTGATTATATACCCCATCAGTAAAACACTCTTGAGTGTATGTAACTAATATATGTCTATTTACTTATAAATGAAATGCAAGTACAAATATATTGTGAACGTTACTACTATACCAATATATTATGCACATTATAAAGCAAGTTAGAATTTTAAAAAGGTGAGATAAAAATGAAATATTAAAAGTTCTTTGCACACCCAGGCGGATCATCTTGTTCATTCCCTAGCATATGCACACCTCAACTTAGAGACCAATAGAGCAGGTCATATTTTATTAAATTTTTATTTTAATTTTAACTGTTTTAGACATCTTTCTTTAAAAATTCTGCTGTTTTCTGAAATCTTAAATACCGTATTCTAAGTCTCAGCAGTGCCAGTATATATGTGGGCTCTTGGCCTGAGATTAAGGATGTTCTTAAGGGTTGATTAGCTTTATGGAAACACTAGTCCTCACCCCAAGTGATTCCATGCTGCTATACACCAGTATCCAGTTATTTTGTTTCATAGTTCCACCTATTGTTCTCTCACTAGTATCTTAACTGAGTTATAAGTTAATATTTATATCTGTAATGTTTGCATTGATGTCTATCTCCTCACTAGACTATAAACTCCAGGAGGGCAGGGACAAGTCTGTCTATGGTTATATTGTATTTCCAGCTCAAGGCGGGATGCCTGGCACATGGTAGATGCTTTGTAGATGCTGGTAAGTGAATGGTTGATATAATGAAGTATCATTCTCCTCTTGTCTGTTGCTACTTCTCACTGCTACCCTGCACTGTCTTACTTGCTGGCCATTTTACACCCAAGTATCTAGCACAGATTTCCTCTCAGAGTGAAGAACCAGGACTCTGTGGTTGGTTGTTTGCTACTCAGACAGTTGAATTGCTACAAGTCTCATCTCCAAATAATCAAATTGGGATGGAGGGAGAGAGAGAAAAGGAGGCTGGGCACAGGAAAAACAAACAGGAGGGAGGGAGAATGAGAGATTTCCCATCAGACTTTTAGTCCGAGTAGATAAAATGGATCTTTCAGTTCTTTCTCCCTTTGCTTTGTTCCTTTTAAAACATTAAACTGTGGCAAGAGTGCACACTTATCATTGCTGGCCTCTAGTGAGTAGTTATATAAGGTTCCATCCCACTGTATTTCCTGATTTTCCCCTAAAGTCAGTAAGAAGGTACGCATTAGTAGCTTATACAGTCTGAAGCTAGGATCCACATCCATCAGCACAGGAGGAGTGGAAAGCATCAAGAAGGGTGGGGAAGCTGTGCATTTAAATGACTTGTTTCCTGTTGCTATTTAAGCCTATGTTGAATTAGGGTCTCCCAGCTGCTCCTTTCAGATCCATTTCTGATTTAAAACTAACTGGACACTGATTTACAGAGTTCTGCCTCAGGTTTGGGTGTGTGGAGCAAAAATGTCCTGCAAGTTTAGATGCTCTTCACCTTTATTTATGACTGTTGCATATTGGGTTCCCAAGAAGTAGACTCTGAGGTGGAGTTTAGTGAGTGGGATGGTTAAGTGTCCCTGAGTTCAACACCTTATGAATGAAAGAGGAAAGAAGGCTGAGTGGGCCAAGGGAGAAGTTAAGCCGTGATGCAAACCCAACAATTTTGGCTAACTCCTTGGGAAGTTCTGGAGTTAGAATGGCTCGTCAGCCTTATACCTAGTTGCTCTGAGATGGCCTGGCCTCTAAAATACCAAATCATTCTGTCTTTGAATGTGGGCTACTCTGAAAAAGGGCTGACCTTGGGTGAGGTGGCTTTTTGCAGTGTTGATAATCCCTGAAGGGGTTGATACTCCTAGCAACAAGAACAACAAGACCTTCACTGAAGGAAACTCCCAGTAGCCAACACACTGACACTAGTAGGGGAGGAAAAAAATTTTTTTCTATATATCTAGGTTCTTGACGTCAGGGACCTTAGTCAAAAGATGGATTAGAATTCAGGCTTAAATAACATTTTCAGCTAAAACAAAGAAGGGTGTGGGGAAGGCAAGTTTTAGGAACGTGATCAGGAAAATTACTGTAAACTAGAGTAAGGTTGTTATGCAGATTTAAGTCTATGCCTTCCCCATTGATAAGTTTTTTATGAATTAGGGTCATACTTTTCTTCTTGGTACTGAGAAGGAGACAGCCTTATAAATGGAGATTTCCTTAACGTAAATTTTCCTTACAAAAGGATATCTTCTAGTCTGTCTTCAGAGCAGGTCCTGTTTCTCAAAATAATCAGCTTAAAATAATTCTTAAGCCAAAAAAAGTGTTTTTTTTTAATTTTTAATTTTTTTTTTAATTGCAGGAAGGGGGTTGCATATTCTGGTCTTCTATACTTCCCATAGGCTGGGAACCTTATATAGATTTTGTGCTCAAGAACAGTACCCAAGGAGCGCCTGGGTGGCTCAGTCGTTAAGCGTCTGCCTTCAGCTCAGGTCATGATCCCAGGGTCCTGGGATCGAGCCCCGCATCGGGCTCCCTGCTCAGCGGGAAGCCTGCTTCTCCCTCTCCCACTCCCCCTGCTTTTGTTTCCTCTCTCGCTGTGTCTCTCTCTATCAATTAAATAAATAAAATCTTTAATAAAAAAAAAAAGAACAGTACCCAAATAATGAGTTAACATATAGTCGGAGTAAAATGACATAGTGGAGTACTAGAGTAGGCTTGTCCTAGCCTTTGAGAGCTTATTATTTATTAAATATTCAGATATTTTGTAAGCGAGTTGTTAGAACAGTAGGTTGAAGTGGACCATGGTAGGAGTATTTATTTACACCACAGAAATTGTCAAATCAAGGCTTGTGGGCTTTTTTTTTTTTCCCTCCATAGAGATGGTTTACCAGCACACCACTGAATATATTGCTATATAACTCCATTTTTAGGAGAATTGGAAATATCCAAATACCTCATTTTTCACCTCACTAAAAAGTCCTTTCCCACAAGATGACTCTCTTAAAATTCTATTATTCAAGCTTTATATTGTCAGCTTAAACTCTAATTGCCTTCAAGGTGAGATAAGGAAGTGCCTAAGATTTTTGTCTTAGTCTGTTTGGGCAAAAATGCAATAGCCTGGTTGATTTAAACAACAAACATGACTTCTCACAGTTCTAAAGGTTGGAAAGTCTAAGATTAAGCCACCAGCAGATTCTGTGTCTGGTGAGGGCAGGCTTCTTGGGTCATAGATGGCTGTTTTCCCACTGTGTCCTTACATGGTAGAAACAGAGAACTCTCTCGTATCTCTTTTGTAAGGGCATTAATCCCATTCACAAGGGTTCTACCTTCTTGACCTAATCACCTCCTGAAGGTTCCACCTCCTAATACCAACACCTTGGGGGTTGAATTTCAACATACGAATTTTTTTTAAAGATTTTATTTATTTATTTGACAGAGAGATAGCGAGAACAGGAGCACAAGCAGTGGGAGTGGGAGAGGTAGCAGCAGGCTTCCTGCCGAGCAGGGAGCCCGATGTGGGGCTCCATCCCAGGACCCTGGGATCATGACCTGAGCCAAAGGCAGACGCTTAACAACTGAACCACCCAGGTGCCCCTTAACATATGAATTTTGAGGAGACACAAGTATTTAGTCCATTTTGGTTTTGCATCTAAACAGGCTGAATCCTATCTCTGCCACTTCTAGCATTGAGACGTTGGACAAGTTAACTTCTCATATTTTTGTTTATCTATAAAATCTATAAAACAGGGATTAGTGATACCCACTTTAGAGGGTTGCTTTTCAAAATAAATGAGAAAACGTTATGTTTAGTTTTAGGCATGCTATAAATATTACTCTGGTTCCTAAACATCTGCCCTTGATGGGCATGGATTTCCTCTCTGGGATGTAGTTTGAGGTGGGCATGATGGAGGAAGTTTAGTGTTGTTTTTTAATGCACCATTTTTAAGGTGAATGCACCGTTTGAAAACACATCATTTTAATTTTAAATCAAGCTGTTTGGCATCTACTTTCTGCTGATTTCAGCACCTCCCCGCCCCCATACCTTCTCAAGCATTCCCACTATGAATGTGGTCTTTGCTGATTCAGCACTTCCCTGTCCAGCTTCCCCAGGTCAGTTGCTTCCTGGTTGAAGTCTTGTGATGGGGAAGCTGCACACACACTTCAGAGCTAAGGCCTATAAAGATTATGCAAACTGAGAAAAATTATAAGGCAAAAAGGAAAACTCTGTGGGACTGCAATGCTCCTGTATATTTTGAGGATTAAAAGGCACAGTTTCTTTAGCTTATAAATAAAGATTGGCCAAGACTAGGATCAATTCCAGAGGAGGGGATCAATCTTGATGCATAAATTTTCAATTGTGTTGGATGTTTTTCCTTTTGCAATTCTTACCTGGGTATTGAGGAATGAATACTTGAGATGGGATACCAGGCCCTTCTCACACCCACTTGTTATTTTCCCTTCCCCTGCTGATATCAAGTCAGTTTTAGAATGGAGTTTCACTGTCATGTTAGTGCCACAGGTAGTGAGGGAAATAAGCAACCAACACAATGAAGAGCAGGCCCACAAGCAGCCAATCCAAGTTATGTGTAGTTTGTTAAAAGGCCAGGAATCTGGACATCTAGGATCAGGAGTAGGAAACCATATAATTTGTCTTTCAAACTGAAACCCTTGAGAGTGAAGGGGAGCAGGGCACGATGAATAATTAAGCGAGGACAACAGGCATTACCTGGAACTGTTCTGGTGAAACCAGGATGAATGGCTACCTTAGGAAAGAGTCACAAAACTAATAGAGGTAACTTTATGTGTTAAGAATCTTATGCAGAAACATAGGAGACTCTCTGACCATCGATGACTAGGTGCCATGGCAACAATCTGGAAAACCTAGGTAGGCTTTATGTATTTGCAGCTAATGAGGACATATCCAGCAGTGGAGTAAGTAACCTGAACCCAGGAGAATGGCAGATGGAATATTGTAGTTAAGAGGGTAGTTCCTGGAGCCATATTATTTGGTTCAGATGCCACTTACCAGTGTGTGATTTTGGATGAGATAATTAACGCCACTATGCTTCAATTTCCCTATTTATTTATTTATTCATCCATTCATTCATTCATTTCCCTATTTATGGGATAATCCTAACTACTCTGTAGGGTCATTGTGAGTTGCAAATGAGAAAGTACATGTAAAGCACTTAGAATAGTGCCTGGTTAAAGATACTACAAAACAAAACAAAACAGAGAAACAACTATAGGCCAATATCCCTAATGAACATAGATACAAAATCCTCAACAAAATATTAGCAAACAGCATTCAACAATATATTAAAAGGATTATTCACCATGATCAAGTGAGATTTATTCTGGGGATGCACATTGTTTAATATTTGCAAATCACTCAAAGTGATACACCACATTAATAAAATGAAGGATAAAAATCATATGATCATTTCAATAGATGCAGAAAAAGCATTTGACAAAGTACAGCATCAATTCATGATTAAAAACTCAACAAAATGGGATTAGGGGGAACGTACTTCAACATAATACAGGACATATATGACAGAGCCACACCTAACATCATACTTAATGATGAAAAAGGGGAGCTTTTCCTCTAAGATCAGGAAAAAGACAAAGATGTCTACTCTTGTCACTTACATTCAACAGAGTACAGGAAGTCCTAGCCCCAACAATCAGACAAGAAAAAAAATAATAAAAGACATCCAAATAGGTAAGGAAGAAGTAAAATTGTCACTATTTGCAGATGACATGATACTCTACATAGAAAACCCTAAAGACTCCACCAGAAAACTATTAGAAGTAATAAATGAATTCAGTAAAGTTGCAGGATACAAAATTAATATACAGAAATCTGTTACATTTCTTTTTTTTTTTTATCTTTTGGAGAATATCTACTTTATTGGGTTGTGTAATGCAATCAAACATAACACAATTCTTTTTTCCTTTTCTTTTTTTTTTTATTCAAGAACTTCAACAGATCCTTCAAGCTTATAATATTACATTTTGGCAAACTATAGAAGAAGCTCCATTATAAAGTCTATTTTGAAGCTGATTTGTGATAAAATCTATCAGAAAAGAAATATGAAGAGTGGAATTAACAAAGTAATGAAATACAGCAATCCAATTAAAATTAACATAACTTTCCCTCATCAAGTGGGAAAATGAAACAGTCTAACAGCTTACATTTCTAAATGAAATGTAACTAAAAATGAAGTAGCAGAAAGAGAAATTAAGAAAAAAAATCCCATTTACAATTGCACCAAAAAGAATAAATTACCTAGGAATAAACTTAACCAAGGAGGTGAAAGACCTGTACTCTGAAAACTGTAAAACACCGATGAAAGAAATTGAAGATGATGCAAACAAATGGAAAGATATACTATGCTCATGGGTTGGCTGAATTAATACTGTTACAATGCCCATAGTACCCAAAGCAATGTACAGATTCAATGCAATTCCTATCAAAATGACAACAGCATTTTCACAGGATGAGAACAAATAATTCTAAAATCTGTATAGAACCACAAAAGATCCTGAATAGTCAAAGCAATCTTGAGAAGGAAGAACTAAGCTGGAGGTATTACAATTCCAGATATTAAGATATACTACAAGATTATAACAATGGAAACACTGCAGTACTGGCACAAAAATAGACACATAGATCAATTGAAGTCCACAAATAAATCTGCATTTAAATGGTCAATTAATCCATGACAAAGTAGGCAAAAATATGCAATGAGGAAGACAATCTCTTCAATAAATGGTGCTGGGAAAACTGGCCAGCTACCTGCAAAAGAAAGAAACTAGACCACTTTCTTACACTATATATAAAATAAATTCAAAATGGATTAAAGACCTAAGTGTGAGACCTGAAACCATAAAACTGGAAGAAAATTTAGGAAGTAATCTCTTTGATATTGGCCTTAGCAATATTTTTCTAGATATGTCTCTTCATGCAAGGGATACAAAAGCAAAGGTCAACTATTGGGACCTACACCAAAATAAAAAGCTTTTGCACATCGAAGGAAACCATCAACAAAATGAAAAAGCAACCTACTGAATTGAAGAAGATATTTGCAAATGATGTATCTGATAAGTGGTTCATATCCAAAATATATAAAGAACTTATACAACTCAACACCAAAAAAACCTCAAATAATTCCATTAACAAATGGGCAGCAGAACTAATAGACATTTTTCCAAAGAAAACATACAAAAGGCCAACAGACACATGAAAAGATGCTCAACATCACTAATCATCAGGGCAATGCAAATCAAAACCACCAGAAGCTATCACTTTATACTTGCCAGAATCACTAGAATGAAAAAGACAAGAAATAGCAAGTATTGGCAAGGATGCGGAGAAAAAGGAACCCTCATGCATTGTTGGTGGGAATGTAAATTGGTGCAACCACTGTGGAAAATAGTATGAAGTTTCCTCAAAAAATTAAAAACAGAAATACCATATAATCCATTAATTCCATTACCGGATATTTACCCAAAGAAAACAAAAACACTAACTCAAAAAGATATGTGCATCCCTGTATTCACTGCAGCATTATTTATAATAGCCAAGATATGGAAGCAACCTAAGTGTTCATTGATAGAAGAATGATTGAAGAAGATGTGGTGTCTATAGAGAGAGAATAGAATATTACTCAGCCATTAAAAAGAGTGAGATCTTGCCATTCATGACAACATGAATGGACCTAGAGGGTATTATGCTAAGTGAAATAAGTCAGACAGAAAGAGATAAATACTACATCCCACTTTTATGTGGAATCTAAAAAACAAAGCAAATGATCAAACAAACAAATAGAAAAGATCCATAAATACAGTGAACAAACTGATGGTTGCCAGAGGGGAGGTAGGTAGGATGATGGACAAAATGGGTGAAAGGGAGTGGGAGGTCAGGTTTCCAGTTATAGAATGAATAAGTCATGGGGATGAAAGGTACAGCATAGGAAATATATTCAATGAAACTGTAGTCATGGTGTATGGTGACAGAAGGTAGCTACACTTGGGGTGAGCATAGCATAATGTATAGTTGTCCAATCACTTTGTTGTATACCTGAATGTCACATTGTTTATCAATTATACTTCAATTAAAAAAAAAAAGAGTAGTGCCTGCTCATAGTAAGTGTTCAAAGTATATTACCTAGTAGCTTTGTTAGCATTATTACCAATAAAGCAGTGGTAACACAGGGTTTGAGTCTAAGTCTTGCTACTTACAAGGTATGTGACTTTGGGTAAGTCACTTAACTCTCTGAATCTTGGTTTCACCTCTGTAAAAATGGGTGTTCAGAATACTTCAGAGAGTTGTTGTGAAGAAACCTAAGAGACTGTATATGAAAGCACCTTTTCAAACTGCAACAACTTTATGGAAACGTCAATTGTTATTTTTATTATTAACTATCATTATGATTAATTAACAAGTGGTAACTGTATGAGTCTATAAGTGAGGAAGACAGACTCTGAAATTCGGCCCTCCCTAAATTATAATGACTGTGCATTCCCTCATACAAAGGCTTTTCTTATTGCACTGTCCATTTCTTTTTTTTAATTATTTTATTTGAGAGGAGTGTGTGCACAAAAGGGGGGAGTGCAGAGGGAGAGGGAGAGACAGAATCTCAAGCACACTCCCTACTAAGTGCAGAGCCCTACACAGGGCTCAATCCCATGACCCCAAGATCATGACCTGAGCTGAAACCAGAGTTGGTCACTTAACCAACTGAGCCACCCAGGTGCCCCTGCACTGTTCATTTCAATCTCACCGTTATTCCATGAAGTGAACAGATATTACCCCATGCTTCAGAGTAGGAAACAGGTTCTGAAAGCTTATGTGACTTGATCAAGATTGATCTGTGACAGAACTGGTTTTAAGACTAGGTCTTCTGGGGCGCCTGGGTGGCTCAGTCGTTAAGCGTCTGCCTTCGGCTCAGGTCATGATCCCAGGGTCCTGGGATCGAGTCCCACATCGGGCTCCCTGCTCGGCAGGAAGCCTGCTTCTCCCTCTCCCACTCCCACTCCCCCTGCTTGTGTTCCTGCTCTCGCTATCTTTCTCTGTCAAATAAATAAAATCTTTAAAAAAAAAAAAAAAAAAAAGACTAGGTCTTCTGACTCAGAGTTCAATGTTCTTTTCAAAACTCCCTACTGCCAAGTTAAATATTTAATTTTAAAAATGCTTTGTTCTCAATTCTCCACCTAATTTTGCCTGGAGTTGTAAACACTACCTACTTCCAATGAAATGCCAATGTTTATATCTGTCACTTTTGCATGTATGTTGTTCAAAGTGTATTTCTAACTTCCAGAATTCTACTTACTTCAAAAGTGAACATAATTTTGTGGTATAATATTCTCATAATTTCTCAGTGATAACTTATGATTATTAAAATTTTCTCTCCTATTAAAAGTTCTCCTTTTGCCATTTCTCTGTAATTTAGTTCTGCTTCTATGAACTGCAGTGCAAAAATGCTTATATTTCAGTGGTCCACAATTTTTAACCATTAGCATTCATAATACTAGGTATTCTAATTGGGGGGGGAAGTATTCTCAGCTTTCCGGTAATATTGGAAAAGAATGAAAATAACTCAATAGATTGGACATGACATGGGTTAACTATTTAAGGAGCACTTATTGCTCACTTGCCTGATTCTGTGTCAGGCCTTTTAGATATTTTATCCTACTGAAAAATCATAACAAATCTGGGTCCTCAATTCTTAATTTTCCCTCACATATTATTTATCACCTTTTATTATCCCCTAATCTTTATAAAGGTTCCATTCTATTTCAAATTTTCATAATTCTAAATGATAACTTTACAAGATGTTCATTTGGGAAGGACTGGAAAGGTGGTTTTTTTTTTTCCTTTAAGGAAGAATCCAAATAGTCCTACAACATTATGCAACCACTATAAATTAAATCAATTTCTATCTAGTCTTTTTACATATATTTTTTTATGTGTTGCTTAAATCAGATGGGCTCTAAAACTTTGTAACTTGCTTTATTTATTATCATAAACTTACCATTTCCTCAGGCTTTTAAAAATTCAGGTTAATGGATATAAATGTGCTTGAGTTTTGAGTTGTTTCTAAATTTTCGCTAGTGTAAATAATGCTTCAGTGAATACCTGTGTGTATAAAGCTGTTCTTGTATTTGAATTATTAAATAGGCTATTGAGTAATAGATATCAAATATTTATTAGAATGAATGTCTTATGGATCTTTGAAAAAGCACTGGAGAGAAGAGCCAACTGAAATCAGTGGGAAAAGGATGAACTACCAAATACCTATACATATTTCTGGGAAAATTGGCTATTTGGAAAAAAAAGAATTTGACTACTATTTGAGATCGATTAAAGACTCAATTATAAACAGCCAATTATTAAACTTTAGGAGAAAATATATTTATGACATTAGGACAGGGACAGATTTTTTTTTAAAGAAGTTACTAAAAGTAGAAATCACAGGTAAAAATGTAATAAGTTTTACTACATTAAAATAAAAAAAATTTCAGGATGCCTGGGTGGCTCAGTCAGTTAAGCGGCTGCCTTCGGCCCAGGTCATGATCCCAGAGTCCTGGGATTGAGTCCCACATCGGGCTCCTTGCTCAGCGGGGAGCCTGCTTCTCCCTCTCTCTCCCTTTGCTTGTGCTCTCTCTGTTAAATAAATAAAAATCTTTAAAAAAATTAATTAATTAAATAAAATAAATTTCTGCATGAAAAAGACCAATAACAGCATTAAAAGACAAAAGTGAAAAGTTTAAGGAGATGACAGACTAGAAGAATATATTTGAAATATAAATAACCAAAACATAATAGTAACACGATTTTATGATGAACTAATTAGCAAGAAAAAGTCATAGTGGGTAAAAGATATGATCCAAAAATTCACTAAAGAGATATCACAAAAGATCAATAAACAAGGAAAATATGCTCATTTCATTAGGGATATGCTCATTTCATAAAGGGAAATACAAAGTAAACAATAATGTGATAGCAGCTCATACTTATCCAACTAGCAAAAATTAGAAATTTGTCAATACTAAGTGTTGGCTAGAATGTGGGGAAATACTTTCATACACTCATGTAGGATTCGAAATTGGTTTAACCACTTTAAAGTATTTGCCAATACGTATTAAAGTTGAAGATTCATACACCTTATCATCCAGCCCACTTCTAGGTATTTTCCTCTTGTAGAGAATCTTTCACATGTATGCACTTAAGTACAAGAATATCCATAGAATTTTTTTAGTAATAGCAAAAAATAAGAAATAAACTAATTGTCCTAATTCCCTTGTTGGAGAAGGGAAAAAACAATGATGGTACATTTATCCAATAGAACACTATACAGCAGTCTAAGTGAACGGACAAAATCCACATGTATTAGTATAGATAAGCCTTTAAAAATAATGTTGAATGTAAGAAATGGAATGCAAAAGGATGTTTATGGTTAAATTTCTGTAAACCTTTAAAATACAAATGCAATATAATATTTATATGTATATTAAGTTTCTGTAAAATTTTTAAAAAATACTGATTATATATAATATTCTATACTAAAAATAATATCAATTATTGCTTATGGACACTTATATGTGAAGTATCAGAACATAGTCATGGAAAGAAAAAACACTTTCTAACTTCAGGGTATTGCTCACTTTGAGGGAGAGGTGGAGGGAAGGACTTTAACTCTGAGACATCATTTAAGATGTTTGAAGCAAAATTAAGAACATAAATGTCATAAAAGAGAAACAGCTGTGGTTTAGGATTTTTAAGCTCAGTGCTGCCTCTGAGTGGCCCACTGACCTTCCACATGTTCCTTAAACTTTCTGGGGGACAATATTAGGTCAGGGCTTAAAACATTTTTTAGTAGAGGAACCCTTCATTTAAAGAAAATCTGACACTTCTTCACAATGTGTAAAATCAAAACCGCTCAGGCAGAAACGGGAGGGCAGATGCAGGGCAGGCGCCAGAGCCGTTGTTCTCACTTCCTGTCAACCTGCCCCCTTCACGCAGCCCAGGCATCGGCAGAGATCCGTCTGCAGACCCCAAGATCAGCTGACCTCCAAGGCAGCTTCTCCCTCTGACAGCCTGTGTGTCTGTGGTATTAAGCACTTCTTAAACATCAGCCTACATGAGGTTAAAGCTTGTATGCTTGCCACATACAAGGGCTCTGAAAGAAACATCTGGAGGAATGGAAGAATGCTTTTTACTGTGAATAACCATTTTGTAATGTGGCTGTCCCACAGATTTGAATGTCAAGGGTAGGATTTCTCCCCATTTTTAAGAAAACATGAATTATCTTTCTGCTGCTCATGTCACTTCCTTACCTCCCTAAACTTATGCCCTTACCATTCTATGTTTTGATCTCCTCTCCTGCCTCCTTTTCTTGTGGTCTTTGTCTCTTTGTTTCCTCTCTATTTCTCCATCTCATCTACCAGCCATTTATCGGGTTCCCGAAGGACCCCACCAAACCTCCCAAACGAGAGGCCAAGAACCCACTGCTTCACTTTTTCGTCACTCACTTTTCCTTTAACTCTCTGTCCCCACTTCTGGTTGAAAATCAATTGAAAAGGATCAGCAACGACTTCCTAATTATGAAACCCGAAGGATTTCTTCTCAGCTCTCAAACCCCTTTTTGCAGCCATGGATATCAGAGTTGGATAGGTAGAGTCAGCTGCTCCGCTGCTGTTCCCTCAGTCAGCCAGGTGCTAAACACAGGTTCATTCTGGGGTTTTTCATTCTTGTCTCTCTCTCTACTTATTGAGTTTCAGATAAATAATTAATAATTGAGAAATGTATGTCCCAGATGTAGTACTAAGGAATTATTCTGAAAAAGAATTATTTATCTGAAGTTCCAATTTAACTGGTCATCCTGTATTTTTATTGGCTAAATCTGGCATCCCTGAGTTAGAGAGTAACACCTCCTTCTTACACTACACTTCTTCCTCACTTTCTGTGGCCCTGAGCTCCATTCTCTCCCATTCTCTGGTTATTTCTTCATTGTCTCCCTCCCTGGTAGTGCCCTTCTTCCCAATTCCAGGATTCTTTCCTTGGTCCTCTTCTCTTCTCTATGGTGCTCACTCTTTCAGAGATCTCAATTAAACTTGTCAAATCATTTCCTCTATGCTGATGATTCTGGATCATTTCTTCTTGGCCTTGACCTTTCCTCCAAGCACAGACTTTCGAGTGTCTCCCAGACACCTTGGACTCAATAAGCAAAGGTGTCAATTAGCCCTCAGCTTTTCTGACCTGTCTTAATCTCTGCCACATCAGCTCCTCCCCAACCACGTTCTCTCAGTAATTCATCCAGGCAGCAAAAACATAGATTTCTTTGGAGTTTTTCATTTTTGCTGCTCTATTTTACCTGCAAACCCTGCTAATCCTCTTTGCCACATGCCTGGCTTATTCTAAGTAAATACTTGTTGAATGAATGAATGTCTCTTGGGTTTGTTTCTTTCTTTCCATTCTGTCATGGCCACCTGAATTCACATGGTCATTACCTTGAGTCATTTTGGTAACTGCAGCTTCACAGTGGTTTCACTTCATTCAGGCCAATCTTGAGGCCCCTCCAAATTAATCTGCCCAAGACATCTTCTTAAAAAAAAAAAAAAAAAGACTTTATTTTTTAAGTAGGTGATACATTCACATAGCTCAGTGTTCAAAAGATACAAAATAGTAAGTTAGAATCTTGAAGAGGTGATTCAATATCATCTCTTTTCCCTATTAATTACATTTCTTTTATAACTAATTGAGACATAGGTACAAAAGTGAGAAAGATGGAGATCAAAAACTAATTGAAATAGTGAGGATTGGTTTTTGAGCTGGCTTGCTCATCTTTCTCTAAAACTAGAAAGACTTACATACCTAGCTACAGACTCAGCTGGAGTGTATGGGCCTTCCTGCTGGGCTTTGCTCTTATAAAGCTTAGGTCTGGGTGGAGCCAGGGACATCTACTCTCAGCAAGCAGGCTGATTCCAACATGGAGAGAGGACAGCACTGAGCTGCATACACTCAATTCCTTTTTTCCAACTCAGTAATCAGAGTAGTCACTCTCTGTTTCCTGGGGATGAGTGAGTGGAAGGTGGGACCAGGGCCAAGAGTGTTAAATCCTGCACAGCACTCCTCAGCTGGTGTGCTGATGGGTTACAGGTGGGCCACGATATTTCAATCCCCTCATCCTTGGGCTAAGGATAGTCAGAGGCCCAAGTCTAATCCTTTCAGTCCTGCGTAGTCTTACCAGGACCCTAATTTTTCCACAGTTTACCCCTATTGACCCAATATAATCATTTTCTGTGTCATGATGGGGAAAATACTGGGATATACCACTCTAAGCAGCGGTCATCTCTGTATTTATAGATATGAAGCCAGGACAAAGATAATCACCTGCTCACTAAATATACAGAAAATCCTTCTTCCAACTTCTACCTTTCTTTTCTGCTACCAGTTTCTCTTTCCTAGCCTCACTGGAGGCAACCATTAGTTTGTGTGTATGTGTGTGTGCGCGCGCGTGTGTGCATGTGTATGTGTGTGTGTGTGTATATATAAATATGTATATATTTACATATATATGTAAATATTCTGCATCCCCTTTTTTTTACACAAATCTTGGAATAGGCAAAATGCCTTAACAAACTATCCCCAAATCTCAATGATTTAACATGATAATGGTTTATTTCTTGCTCATGTCCCAATGCAGTATGGCCTTTGGGCCAGTGACGGGAGAACTACAGTCTTCTCCAGTAGCCATTAATCATCCCAACTTCCTTTAACCTACTGGCTCTGCCAGTCCCTAGGGATATGAGACCTCTGCCAGATGCTCTATATGAGCAACAAAGAAAGGAATAGAGCATGAAAGATTTAGGGGGTTTTCAGGGACCAGGCTTGGAAATAATTTATATTCCTTTTGTCCATATTTAATTGGCTAGGTCTCTGTCATATGACTACAAGGAAATGAAGTCTAGGTGTCTGACAAGGACAAAAATGAAATGGGGTATGGTGAGCCCATAGCAATCTTTGTTATATGCACTGGACATGCTGATCTTATACCTTGCTCTTTTGACTTGACAACAAATTATAGAGAGCAACCATTTCAATGCATAGACAGTTTCCCTGGCCTTTCTAAAAGTTATATAGTATTCAGTTGTATGAATTACACCATAATTTATTTAACCAATTCATGATTTCATTATCCCCAACATTTTTTTTCATTCTTTCATCTGTAGTGAATGCTCTTATCCTTATGTCATTCCATACATGTACAAGCATATCTGTAGGATAAATTCTCAGATGAGATATTGCTAAATCAAATGGTAAGGACATTTAACATTTGGATACCTATTGCCAAATTACCCTATTAAGAGGTTATACAAATTTATATTCCCACTGGCCACTTTATTGTTTAATCCTACTTGTATAAAACATTTCTACTTTCTCCAATTTTGAATGAGTGTAGCTTAAATCCATCTCCACAGGGTCAGAGAGAGCTCATAGTCTAGGTAATATCCATCTGCATTAAATTCCTCCTCTATCCCTCAGGAGCTCTGCATTGTCTATTTCTATTTCCCAAGTGTGTCTGGTACCTCCTATCAAAAGCATAACTTAGGGCAAAGGAAAACAAATGCACACTCTTGAGCTGTCTCTAGGTATGTCCCAAAGCTGCCTACCCTGAGCCAGCCAAGTTTTCTTTGAAGTCTCCTATTTATAGTAAGAGCACATACAGACTTTTTGAGATTTTTTGACTATGTCTGCATTTACTTTAATATTTAAAATGTTTCAAATCATCTGCTATTGAGTATAACTGAAACTCCAGGAAGCTACCAGTTTCCTCTGTGGCTTGGTGAATTGGCCCACTGCCCCCAGGGCAGACAAAGGATCATGTTCTGTATGGTGGTGCCCCACGGATAAGCTCCTATCCATCCTTCAAAACCCAGTTCATATGCTGCCTGAACATCAAGCCTCCCTGCAGGGTTAGCAAGCCCAGAATGGTGTTTCTGTCCCACAGAACTCTGAATTGCAGCCTAGCCCCATGCCTTTTACTGTGCTTGCACATTATCTTTCCTTTCTTAGCTATAGCCTTCATGAATTCACTGTATCTATCATATATCTTTAAGTACTTTGTAGCAAAGAAGAAACTTATTAAATTTTTAATGAAGAAAGCATTGAAAATGATTGAACACATTATTGTGTTAACCACTTCTGCTTTTCCAAAGGAATCAGGAATTACCAAAATAATAAAATCTACTTCTGAGTCCCAACTCCTCTTAAACACTCCTACATCTTGTTCTAAGTAGTTATGTTAGCCAGCCATCTCCTCAGAAACTACACATTTAGTCTGCCTATGAATATACACTCAATTGTCAGTGATATGCCTGTCACACTGATTAACACTGAGCATGCCATTCATTTCTTCTCCTGTCCCTGAAAAATGGGGATAATTGCATTTGCCAACTACCACTCAGGAGATGTGAAAATAAAAAATTCAGTCCCTCAGTTGTACTAGCCTGCAATTCAGTTGCTTACTAGCTTATGTGGCTAGTGGCTACCATATTGGATAGTACAATTATAGTGTATTTCCATCATCGCAGGAAGTTCTATTGGACAGGGCTGGTCTTTAAGTTCTCTATCTTAGAGGACTAAGGTCTTTAGCTGAAATATTTCTAGCTTTCTGTTTTCACTTGTCTTAGATTTTCCCCCTCAAATTATATTGAAAAATTTTAATTGTTTGGGCCTTAAAAACAGTCTCACCTCCAAGGCCATGATTTGAACACAAAATTTGAGGAAAATGACATGTGGAATCGCCATCTGGAGATTGGTACAGCAGCAGATCCTGCCATTTCTGAGAAATTGTCTGGGTTTGGAGTTACTCCCAGAACTCTGATTTAGCAGTTCCTAAGCTTATAGCAAGTCTGAAAGGAACACAAATCTGTTTTGTATATACAAATAAATCCTCGTATGCTGCATGCCATTCTCAGCCTGCCAGTTTCATCTGGGTGCTCCAGAAAATATAATTCAATAGCACATTAGTTAACCTGCATGCAGGGAATGAAGCATTCTGATTATTGAAATGTTCTGGTTGAGTGATTAACCTGATTTTTGCAGAAAAACTGCTGAGGCAAGGGATTTTCTGTCCAAAATGTTTGTGCCAGGGTACTTTTTTCTTCCAGATGATCACAGCTGCATTGCTTCATTCCTGCAACACTCAGAAATATATCTCTTTGCTAAAAACTTTCAAATATGCAATTGATATACTTTCAAAGAGACCTCATAAAAATAGATCAGTAATGGTATACGGATAATCTTAGAAGAAAGAACAAACTTAGAAGGAAACGTAGTATCTTTGCCCAAATTTTACACAGCCATAACCTTCAAGAGTTCCTAACAGCTTGAAAAATATTTTATTTTCTTTAGTAATAAATACTTAAAATGCTTACTAGATGTTAGGCAGTGCTACAAGGGCTTTACGAATATTAATTGATTTAATTTTTACAACCACCTTAAAATTAGGTATCACATTATTATATTCATTCTAAAGATGAAGAAACTCAGGCACAGAGAGCTATGGATGGGCCATAGTTGATCTACCTGAATGCTCATTGATACAAGCAGTTGTAGCATCAATGGATGACTGAGTTTATGAGGACCTGGCTGAGTTAAGTGACTCCTACTTCCCGCACCCACCCCTTCCCAAATATTACATGAGTAATGTTGAGGGACTGTTACAGAAAGGGAGAAGGAGGCTCCAAAGTGCTAAAAGAGCACAGAAGTAACTGGGGAAATCAAAGTGGATTTCAGAGAAGAGCAGCTTCTGAGATCCAACATCAGAGATGAGTTAGAATTAAGGCAAAAAAGGGAGGGAAAATTAAATATTATAGTTGTGAAACCACGTATCTGAAAGATTTTGATGAGTACTGTAATGGTTAAAAAGCCCTAGTGGTGAATAATGAATGACTGTGTGTGTGTTTGGGGAGGGGGGTAGAGAAAGAAGATGGTGAGTCTAAGTGAGATTTTAAATATTAAAAGAGTTTCATTTTCAAACTTCCCAGCAAATAGTGGATATTTGATTACATATTTCATTTCATTGTGTTTCACATCAAGTAATTTTTTTTGGCCAACTTTAACATTTAAGTAAAAGCCAATAAACAAATACTAGAAAAATCCATTTGCGCTTTCCAATATATTTTTCCACAGAGTCTGGAAAATATTTTAAACTCTGGAATGGGATAAGGTAGGGAAAACTAAGACCAAATTTTTAAAAATGTTTTATTTGGTAAAAGTTTAAATAAATTCTTGTCAGAAGCTAAAATGTTTGAGCACTGCCAGAAAATTTCTTGGACCGGAAAAAAATAAAACAGAATGAAAACATTTAAAATGTGAAAAGAGGACAACTAACCAAAATAAATGCAAAGAGTTTTCTTTGCCCAGAGAGGTTTTATTGAATTGTTGTTGTTATTAGCTATAAAATCGGGTATAGGTTTTACATTGAAAATGTTACTTCACAGTTACATTGCATTTATGAATTTCTAAGTTTGCATTTTTTCTTATTTTCATCTGTGCTAATTTAATAGCATGTTAATATACCTCATACAAACTTAGCCAAGGTGACTATAACTGTATTGTTAAAGCACATTTTTTTAGTGACCCAAAGGAGCATCTTCCTAACTGCACTTTTATCTTTTCTGGCAGATGACATTTGATCCAGAAATCTTCTTCAATGTTTTACTGCCACCAATTATATTTCATGCAGGATACAGCCTAAAGAAGGTAAATAACACAGTGATTATTTTCTTCCTTTACCATTAAGCAGAAAATTGTACCACCACTAATGAAGAAACAATTATGAGCTTATTTAATTCATAAGGATATCATTATCTTAGATTAAATGATACAGATTCAAATCTGACACACTTAGAATTCTTCTAAATCTGCTCTGCTCTGCATTGGCCATTAGCCACATGCAGCCATTAAACCCTTGAAATGTGGCTAGTTTGAATGAAAACGTGCTTTAAGTGTATAATATGCTTTGGATTTCACAGACTTAGTATTTAAAAAGAATGTAAAATATCTCCATTATGTTTGATATTGATTTCATGTAGAAATGATAATATTTTGGATATATTGGATTAAATAAGACATATATTACCAAAATTCATTTTGCTTTTTTTTAAACTTACTTTAATTGGATACTAGAAAAATCTTAAATGCCATATGTGGCTAACATTATATTTCTATTGGATAATATTATTCTAGATAATTGTAACCAAAGAGTTAGCTGTTAATTGGGATAGACATCGGGTTTATCAGTCAGGGTGAAAACTCAAGCTACCTTGCTAATACTCAGCTGTTGATGTTCATAGAAAGGAAGTCCGGTCTTGTAGCTTCTGTGCTCTTGCCTGACGTTATTTGGGTACCGCCTGAATGTGCACTTTTCATAGATTAGTAATTCCCTTAATAGTTTAAGTGCTAGCATCTCCTGTGCCTCAGATTGAGGCTCTGGTGTGTTTGAACTTTGAGATGCAGAGGTAGTATAGCTGCTTCTCTGCTGCCCATACCCCACCCCAGAGACTCCTGAGGCTCTCATCCCTTTGGCCTGTCAGCTCCAGCAGTCAAGGCGGCTTGTTCAGAACAGACCTGATTTTCTTGTGTACTCCAGGCTCCCTCTTGCTGTCAGTTCTAACTACTCAGCTCCCACTTAGAGAACTGGAAGAGAGTTTTCCTAAGCCAGCATTTGAGAAGTCTTAGAAGGCTGGATTTCCTCAGGCCATCCTTCCTTATCCCTAGCCCTAATACTAGGCATCGTTTTGTGTGATTCACTAAAATAAATTGTTGTATGTGATAAAGTTTTGTTTCATTACACTCAGAAGAAATACAAGTCAGAGAGCCAATGAGTCAAAAGGCAACTAAAATCTTTTAGAATAGTATTTTTAAAATGCTAAATGGGTTCCATTGACAACTAAATTTCTTAAAAGCTTTGTCTTCTGTTAATCATTCCAGAGTCCTGCATGGACATTGCCCCAGTTCTTTACTTTCTCTCTCAGGTCCAGCCGGTTCTGGCAATCATTCTCTCCTCTCTACCCTGTCATTTTCTGATGTATTTGTTCCCCCATTTCTCTGAGAAACCTCTGTCCTTTGCAGTATAAATAGGTTCAGCCTTATCCGTACAATAAGGCCAGGAACTAAGGCTCAAAAATAAAATTTGCCTACACAGTGAGGGAAGAGAGGGGCTGTGAAAGTGCATACATTTATTTTTATTTCCTGTTACAGTAACAAAATATATGGATGTACTATATGAAATATTCTTTTCTCCCCAGAGACACTTTTTTCAAAACTTAGGATCTATTTTAACATATGCCTTCTTGGGAACTGCCATCTCCTGTGTCGTCATAGGGTAAGTGACATTCAGAGCTCAAGTTCCAGGTGGCTGTGGGGCCAGTGATCTGTGGGAGGAATCTCACTTTTCCTGGACTCACACTGACTGGGTGATTTGTCTACCTTTTTCTGTATATTACATCTTTACACATTTCTTCTGACTCAATTCCAAGGTTTATATGTCTTCTGACAAACATAAGCCTTCAAATCAAAGCAAACTGAAATTAGGTTGCTGGATTTTCTCTGTGAGTTTTGGACCTCTGACTTAGGGAATGTGGATAACTTGGCTTGAGTTATGTGAATCACATTGCATTCGCCCCCCCCCTTTTTTTTTGCTTGAATAATGCAGGTAAACACAATACATTCTTTTTTCATCTTTTTTGCAGGACCCTACCTGTATTAGACAGGAATACAATAGTAGCTATATGTCAAGGGTTTGCTCTCTAGGGAAGGTTTGTAAGAGGACAGTCTGAGATAGACATCTCTAAATATCAGCAGAGCTGTTTAATGCTGGGATGGCTTTTCAGTTGATACGCTGTAGAACGCAGCCTTGTTTTTTTCTCACTATATTTTGTTGGTTATGTTGCTAAGCCCCCAAGTCTAACTCTATAGACTCTGGCTTGCAGCTCATCACAAAGCAAAATATGATATAAAATGGTGAAGCCAATCCAATTCACTTATAATCCTATCTATCCAATACATTAAATCTCCACTGCAGAAAACATGTTCAGCTGCTATGACTATGATGGTGTGGATGTCTTAAATTGTCTGATACAGCCAACTCCACCCTTGAATTTTACTGCATACAGCTATTATAACCCTAATGTAAGAAACTGAAGCTAAAAACACATGCTAGTCACTTATCCAGCTCTTCCCTTACGAAGTATTTAGTGTGTGTCACTGGAAGACTAAGGAGGTATCATTACTTGGACCTGAAAGCAGGGGAGTGGGTTATGTTGAATTCTCTGTTAAATTTTTATTGCTTCAAGCCTAGAATGAGTCAGACTACATTATGAAAATGTCCAGGATAGTTAGGGCAGTGAGGAAGCTAAAGATTTTAGCACTTGAAGGTGGAGGCTTGCAGGGATATAGATTGAGGAGTCTCATTAAGTCTGGACACCTAAGAGGTGTTTAAACTGTGACTAAGAGGCAAACATGGATTTTATCCTTCTCAAAGCATGTTTAGAGGAGAGTTGTTCTATTCTGTTGGTATGCCATAACTAAATATTCAAATTTCAAAGCTGGCAAGGGCCTTCGAGATTTGTGTAATTAAAGCACCTTATTCTGAAGATGAAGAAAGTAACATCTTGAAACTCTAATCAGTTGTCTTAAGAAATATATATAAAGTAGAGCCATGGTCAGGACAAAATTCAGACTTTGACTCCTGACTTAGCAGGTCTTACCATCATCCCCTCTTTCTTTAGCAATTTTTTGTACATTCCTCTACACCGTTCATACACATTGACAGACGGCTCTGAGATATGTGGACTCTTCAACAATGTTCATCAGTTTCTAGCAAATATTGATGGTTAGCAGTTCTATAATATGAGGATCTGAAATGTATAATGGATCTAAATTCTAAACTTATGGACAATGCTGTTAAATTATGTAATAGTCAGTTTTCATTATTACCCTGTTTCCTTTGTCTAACTGATTTTAAGTATAATTAAGTGTATGTATTTATACAATATGCTTTCACCATCATGAGAATTCTATAATCTATTTTTGAAAAAGAGCAACAATGTTGTGTGTGTGTGTGTGTATAATTGACTTTCCTAAAAAAATTCAGTTCAGGAAATTTGGTGAAGTTCATTTACTGGAGTTGATAACCTCTTCTGATTTTAAGGCTGCAATCAATAATTTTTGATGTAAAGTGATTTGAATAAAAAGTATAGCCCTGGGAAAACTTTTAGAACCATGTGCTTTGTTTGAACTGGCATTATCTGAAAAACAAAAACTTGTAGGGTGCCTTCATAATGTGGGTCATTAAAGTATAGAAGGGATAGGTAGTTTAAAGATTTTAAGGTCTTTTCCAGTAAAGTAAAGGAAACCATTAAAGAGCTTTAGCTTGATGGTGACAAGGTCAGATTTATACTTTGGGAAGGTCATTCTGGTTGTTGTGTGAAGGAGAAATTTTAAAGTGGGGAAAAGATGGCAGTCAGGGGACAATTTAAGAGGCAATTTCCATAAGCTAGGTTGGAATAATAAGGACCTGGCCTCAGAAAGTGGCAGTAAAGATGGATATGGAGTCATCAACATGTTGAAATCCTGAGAGATAATGGAGTAATCAAAGGTAAGTGTATGGAGTGAGAAGGAATTTACCCGGGCAACAGCACTATCTGAAGAAAGGGAAGAGATAACCACAAAGGACTAAGAAGTATTGGGTGCAAGATACAGGAAGAAAATAAGCAGGACATGTGTCTGGAAGTCAAAGGAAGAGGGAAAGGGAGGGTAGACGGTGTCTAACACAAGGAGGTCAAATGGGACAGGAATTGGAGTATCCATTGGATTCAACCCCTTGGAGGTGATGGGTGACTTCACACTCGTCCTATGGGCAGAAATAGAGTATTGGCAAGTCCAATTGTTTTGGGTCCTGTGGGATGAGAAACAAGAATTTATTTTTATGCTGTTGATCTCCAGATACAATTTCAGAACTTCTGAAGGAAAGGCACAAACTTGAATTCAAGCCAAACTGACACTTACGCAAGTTAGTGACTCTCATTGTATGAGTCATTCAAACATACACTCAAACCTTAGAAAATGAGTGGTTATGCTTTCCTGATAAATTAATAGTAATAAGAACAACACAACAAACATTCATTGAGTGCTTTATATGAAGTATACCCTTTTTAAAAGTACATGGATTATCTAATTCAATCCTCAAGATAATCCTATTAAGTAGATACTATTATTACCCTCATTTAACAGCTGAGACAGCTGAAGTTTAGAGAGAACACAGTGTAAGTAATAGAGCTGGCATTAGTAACTAAATAGTTTGGCTCCAGAGTCAAATTCTCAATGCCAAAAATGTGCTTTACTTCTATTTATTATCATTACTAAAAAATAGAATGTAAAACATTAAACTAAAAAATAAAATTGAATAAATCAGTCAATATTCACTAGCATACTGCATGTTTCTTCATTAGCCCCATAGGAGTTCTCACAGATATGAAAGATTTTTATTTGGGAATCCCATTCAAAAGGAATTCACATTTTTGAGAGGAAAAAGGAATGCCTGGGTTTATGCAGATATATTCATACTTGCATGAAATGAGCAGAAGGAGAGATTCAGGACAGTCCTAGATTGGACTGAGAATAATTTCATAGAGGAGGTAGATTCTGAGTAGTCATTTAGTTGAAGGGGATGAGGTAGTTGGATTTTCCATGCCATCAAGTGCGTTAGTCCTGGTGGGTGTGGGGAACATTACGTCAGATTCAAAGCAGGAGAGCAGGTTTCTTAGAGCTGTGTAAGAGAGTGTGGAAACTGAAATGCTGGAGAATCCTCTGACAGACAGCAATGAAGCCTGGCATCAGGAATTTATGAGAATGTGAAGGCTATGAAGAGTGATTATGGGACATGAATGAAAACTGAGCTAGTGGGCTGTGGTCTCATAGGTGAGGACTGGATCGAATCAAACTACAGGTTGGCTTTAGATCTGGACTCAGATGCTTTATAGGAATTGAGATCATTGGGTCCATTTGAATGAAAATAATTCTGCATTAAGTTTTATTAACTTCATGTCATTTCAGAAATCAGATGCAAACCATCTTTTATATTTCATGACAAAGTTTAACATTATCACTTCTGACAATAAAATCAGAGAAACTTTAGAAAAATTTTAATTTTAATTTTTTTAATGTTCTTAAAGAATTCAACCACCTTTTATAGTCCTCTCCCCATCTTACCATTTAAGAAAAATATTAACTACATCTCTGTTTTTAAATAAAACCCATATATTTGAAATATTTCTTTATTCACCTCCTCCATCTTTGGAAGCTATTCCTTTATCTTTGGCCCTATGTCTCTACCCTTGTGTATGACACAGATGTATATATCATCAAAAGGACAACTTATCTAATGCTTACTATCAGCATATACATTTTGTCCTTAGAACTCATTAGTTCCCATGAGATACTTCTTTAGGAGTAATGAAAATTATATTCTTTTAGTTTTTCTGTAAGTGAGGAATTAAAACAAATTCCGTAATTTCAAAAATACTTGGAGAAAGGGACATGGATCTAAATAATGAAGAATGGGTTGTTAATTTTAAGAATAACTTACTTTTTAAATCTCATCCCATGTGCCAGACACTGACCTATGCTTCTTACATTGTCTCATTTTATTCTTACAGTGTCCCTGTGGGATAGGTATTATTATTATTATCCTTACTTTTCATGGAAGGATGCTGTGGTTGAGATTTGCCCAAGATTGCACAATAAGTGAATGGTAATAAATGGCAAACCCAGTCTTACTTCAAAACACACAATCTTAGAATCCCCTTATCCTGCTCCTTTTCCTAATATGATACTTTACATTTCTATAGTGTTTTGCAATTAGTAATTATATATGTCAGACAAATCATATCATCAATAATTTCACATTCTTACATTTATCATGATGGCTGACAATTATAAAAAATCTGAATATTTAAGAATGAGCTGTAAATATAATTGCAAAGTAGAAATGGTACCTGTCTTTTCCTAATGGAGGCAGTTAGAGGTATGATAGGAATTCATTTTACTTGGTTAGAATTACTGGACTCTGGGTAACCTGCTCTGAATAACCTGGATTCATAAATGTGAGGTTGTTTATATTATTCATATCAACATTCCTCAGGAGTATTGATTTTCCCATTGGGCTCCTTATATGCACACCATAGAAGCTGAGCCTGACACTCTGCCCATCTGTCCATCAGGCATATGAGTGAAGGGGCCTCATGGAAGCTCTTGCCCTGCCTTCTGGTATAATGCCTGCTGACCTGGGGACCTTTAGGCCTAAGTACCCTTGGCTCTGGTTCTGGAATTGCTGCTGCTCTGTCCTTAACTAGGATAAGGTATGGTGAGTGTCAGTATTCTCAAAATGCTGACTCCTAAACCTGGAAGAAGGAACACATTTGCTAGTCTGGAATCAAAACCTGAACAGGTATAGTTCCTAGATGGAGGCCAAGCCATACCTCAGTTCCTTAAATTTTAGCCCTGGAAAGAGAATGGCTCAGAAGAGAATTCTTAACCCAGAAAACACGGATCCTGAGATGGTATAGAAAGACTTTGGGGAGGCAGTGAATCTCCTTAGATTCTCCATGAATTTTCACTGGAAAGAGTCTGCATAGATTTCACTGTTTAGTCAGATTTTTCTAGAGAATTGCAATCCACAAACACAAAGAACTAGTATGTTTTCAAGAGCCTGAGCAGAGATAGTTGGGATGGGAAGGATTTTACATATCATCATATTTAATTAGAACTGAAGAAGTCTCGGGCGCCTGGGTGGCTCAGTTGGTTAAGCGACTGCCTTCGGCTCAGGTCATGATCCTGGAGTCCCGGGATCGAGTCCCGCATCGGGCTCCCTGCTCGGCAGGGAGCCTGCTTCTCCCTCTGACCCTCCCCCCTCTCATGTGCTCTCTCTCTCTCTCTCTCTCAAATAAATAAATAAAATCTTTAAAAAAAAAAAAAAAAAGAACTGAAGAAGTCTCTAGGCTGCCTTCAGGGTGATCATAAAGTCTGGAAATATGCATGCCATTATTTTATCATGTGCTATAATGTAATAACAATAAACCAGTTATTATGTATTTATCTGTGTTCCCAGACTTGGTGGCCATCCCATATGTATACCTAAGAGTGGAAATGCCAGGTGAGGGGCGCCTGGGTGGCTCAGTCGTTAAGCGTCTGCCTTCGGCTCAGGTCATGATCCCAGGATCCTGGGATTGAGCCCCACATCAGGCTCCCTGATCCGCAGGAAGCCTGCTTCTCCCTCTCCCACTCCCCCTGCTTGTGTTCTCTCTCTCGCTGTCTCTCTGTCAAATAAATAAATAAAATCTTTAAAAAAAAAAGAAAAAACAAAGAAATGCCAGGTGGTAGGGTCTAGAAGTGAACATTAGTTTTTACAGAATAATCCCAGATCATTTTCCAAAGCAATTGTACCAATTTTTCCTCTTAATTTTTTTGGCAATCTAATAGGTGTGAAATGAAATTATTATATTGTGGTCTTTATTTGTATTTCCCTGATTCTTAATGAAGTTGATTGTATTTTCATATGATACCTACTCAAACTTTTTCTCCATTTTCCTGCTAAATTGTTTTGTCATATTTTCATTAATTTGCCACATTTCTTTATATGTTTCATATTTCATTGAGTTGCCATATTTCTTTATATGTTAATCCATATTCCTATGTATGTTGCAAATATTTTCTCCTAGTTTGTGTCTTATGCTTTTAGTTTGCTCATGATGTCTTTTATTGAACAAAAGTTCTGAAATTTAATGTAGTCAAATATATAGATTTTTTCTTTTATGGTTAGCATTTTTGTGTTTTGCTTAACAAAGCCTTTCTTACCCCAGAGTCAGAAATATATTTTCTTCTAAAGTGTTTTAGAGTTTTGCCTTTTACAGTAGTTTCACTTTCTGGAACTGATTTTTTTGTACATGATACAAAATAGACAATCAATTTTTCTTCTTCAGATAGATAACTAATTATTCTAACATCACTTATTGTCTAGTCCTGCCATTCCCCAGGATCTACTATGCCTCTTGTATTATGTGTTGTGGTTTCTGTTTCTAGACCCTTTGTTTGGTCTATAATCCATCTCTGCACTAATATCTCACTGTCTTAATTGCTATAGCTTCATTATAAGTCTTTGTATCTTATAGGATAAGGCAAAAAGAATGCTCTTCTTCAGGATTACTTGTTATTACTTTTTAACTTTTATAAATTTACTCTAATGTACATATCTAGGAGTGTATAATTTTTAAGTTTATAAATATATTCTTTATACTTTGTTCATGTTGGCATGCCTATAACTCTAATACTCTTTCTTAGTATTTTCCTTAGGAACCCACTTGCACATGTGCACTAGGAGACATATAAAAATATTTGTAGAAGCATTGTTCACAATAGCAAAAACTTGGAAATAACTCATATTTCACTAAAAGGAGAATGGGCACATAAATCTGTATAACATGATATTACCCAGCAGCAAAAAACAATGAAATAAAGTTGCTTTTGATAGTGTGGATGAATCTCAGAAACTTAATGTAAGATCAATAAATCAAGTCCCATAAGACTACATGCAGTATGACAACATTTTTATAATGTCCATAAATGATGAAGATTAAACAGTATTAAGCATGCATACATGTAGGTAAGAAGGCATATATGCATCTGTGTAATAAGGAGGGAATTCAAAACAAAAATTCAGAGAAGTGGTAATTTCTGGGGGAGAGGGAAAAGAATGGGATGGAAAGAAACACATAGAGGAAAGAAGCTATTGGTAATACTCTGGCTCATGGATTGCAGTGTGTTTTCAGGTGTTTTATATAACTTGCATATATTTTGTATATATTCTCTTGCATGTATCAATTATGTTAAAAAGAAAATAAAAGAAAAAACAAATAGAAGGAGTTTTTTAATAGATTTACAAAACTCTGCTTGATAATACTGCTTCCTTCCATTTCTGGGAAACACTGATTCTTTTATTGTTTCTCTTTGTGTGTTTTAATAAGAACAAGTCAGTTTGGCAGGCAGTAGCAGGGAGGCAAAGGCGCCAAGAGTGTATTTGCCAGTATCCCCCTGGTTAATTCTTATCAACCACAAAGCCCTATATTTTTCTTCTCTTCTCTCATTTATCTCCACCTTCTTTCTTCCTTTTCTTTCCCTCCCAACCATGTTTTTCTCATCATCCCATGAGACAGTGCCTAGGCTGCTGCTCTCTGAGACTCCATTTTTAGTAGACTGCAAAACAGAGTTCGGGGAGGCTGTGTTGAGTCAGACTGGAAGGCCCCATGCCTCCTCTGTGCATTCATTTATTCTCTGGATTCGGAGCTGGCACAGTAATAGCTGTCACTGGTGTCAAAAAGAAAAATAAATACACTGCTGCCCTGACACAGCCAAATAAGAAAAAATAATCTCTAATCTGTCAAGTATAGCCCAAGCTGCTTAGCAGTGTGGTTTCTCATCTCCATATCACAGCATGCATGGACTGTATTTCTGGCAGCAGAGAGGAGAGTGAAGTTTTTAACGAAAAGAAACAAAAGGTAGAATGGAGGGGACCGTGGAGAACATCAGAGAGTTAGCTTGGAGGTAAAGGAGTTGTCAGAGCCATATGGATCTTTGCATTAGTCACCAATCTAATGCATAGTTCTACTATCACACCCTTAGAAGATGTCAGGGATGAGAATGACAGAACAGGACAGAGAAAAATAAGTTCTGAAAGAATCAAAAAGGAAAGCAAATAAAACCTAACTCCAAATTAAGAAATGTTGAATGTCATGTAGAAGGAAAAAAATATGTTAGACTGTTAAGGTGAAAAAAGAAATGTCTGCTAATGAAAGAAAAAAATGTATAAGAATAATTGAAGCATACTCTTTCTGAGAAAAGAATTTACCTGAGAAGTCTCATTATTAAACAATCTATACTAAAAGATTCTAGCTATGGGATTCCTTTTAAATGAAATATTCAAGTCTTGGAATTATCCAGTTTACCTTCATTCTTCAGTATCCTCAAGCACAGAATCAACATTTTTCTCAACGTGTCCAAAATCTGATGGAAGAGCTATGGTAAATGTGGCTAAGCCTTTATACACACACACACACACCCCACCACCACCACCACCACACCCCATTGGGATAAAAGATTAAAAAAACAAGGGAAGGGTATCAGTTATCTATTGCTTTGTAACAAACCACTCCCAAAACTTAGTGGCTTAAGACAACAACCATTTTATTCATAATTTTGTGGCTCAATAGTTTAGGTTCGACTCAGCTGGGAGTTCTGTGGTTCTCATCTGGGGTCACTTATGTGACCACAGTCATCTGGGGCTTGACTGGGATCAGGTGGTCTAAGATAGGCTCACTCAAATGTCTGGTGGCTGATTCTGACTCTTGGCTAGTTGGTCTGGGGACTCAGCTCTGTTCCATGGAAGCCTCTCATCTCTCAGTAGGCTAGCCCTGGCTTTTTCCCATGGTGGTCTTGGGACAGCA
The DNA here is from genome assembly GCF_964656455.1 of Halichoerus grypus. Classification (NCBI taxonomy): domain Eukaryota; kingdom Metazoa; phylum Chordata; class Mammalia; order Carnivora; family Phocidae; genus Halichoerus; species Halichoerus grypus. The sequence continues at coordinate 116,516,933 of NC_135712.1, forward strand.
ATCTAAGATGATAGGAACAGAAATGAAAGACTTCTTAAAGCCTAGTCCCAGAAGTCACACAATATCACTTTCACCATGTTGTATTGGTAGGATTATCACAAGAGCAGCCAAGATTCAAGGCATGGGGAAATAGGCTTCAGCTTTTGATGGGGAGGTATGATGAAATTACATTACAAAGGTGTATGCATACAGGGATGGGAAGAATTATTGTGGTCATATTTGCAAATAATCTACCACAGGAAGGAATTATAAAATATCTTCAGAGATTTCAAGGTAAGAGCTTGGAGTAGCAAATGGGATTCACAACCTGGAATAAACCTATGGCTATGAAAGGAAAACATGATGGAAAATCAAGTCAACCGTAGAGGGCCTAACTCACTGGCCTCTTCTGTTAGGCTTCCTGATATTCCGAAAGCAGTAACAATGGATTCCTAGCCTGATGACTTAAGTGACCTACTAAGAAGTATCTTATAATGCTCTGTGTTTGGATATAAAATTTTTATGGAAAGATATATATAAAGCTCAAAGGAGATAAGTTAGAGAGCATGGCTCACTAATATTTTATGCTACTAAAGGACATTCATGGAAAATTGGCCCTTGCTCAGCTAGAGCAGGCAATTATGGAGAAGTTTTATTTAATTTGAGAACTTCAGTTGGCTCTTTTTACCACCAGTGATGAAGAGAATGTGGAGGTGGAAATATGGCCATTTTAGCTATAAATGTAACAGCATCTCCACTGAGGGGGTTTCTTCCATAGCTACACTTCCCTTGTAAGGAGCTGTCATGTCAAGCCTGGTTCACATCCCCATTCATTTGGCGGGTGGTGGTGCTTTGGAAAAGGGGGTAGCTTAAGAGATGGCAAAAGCTTGATCTTGGCAACTTATTCACTTTTCTTGAATAGTTTAAGAAGAAATAAAGTTAAGGAACTATGCCCCATGGATTTTATTGCACCCTTCCAGGGTCTTGAAGAATTTCTTAAATATGGAAGCCCATGAATTCTTCACTGAACTATAAACTACGTTATCCAAACACTCAAACTTACCTGTATGTTCTTTCCTATTCTCCATTCTCTCCCATCCCTAGGGGTAAATCTTATCCTGAATTTTATTTATAGTTTTTCCATGTTCTTTTGAGCTTTATAAAAATATTATCATACTCTTCATTGTCAAGCCATTTGCTTTTTTTCCACTCACAGTTTTTCTAAAATCCATGCATGTTATGGTTTTCAGCTGTAGTTCATTCACTTTTATTGATAATATACAAATATATGAATATTCCACACTGTGCCTATTCTCCTATGGACAGAGTTGCTTCCATTTTGAATATTCTTGTACAAGACCCCTGGGGCCCTTGTAGAAGATCCTTCAAGTAATGAACTTGGAGTGGAATTTGCAATACCGAATTGTTTTCCAAAAGTGGTGTCCCCACCAGCATGTGTAAGCATTTCCATTGCACCACATCCTCACTAATGCTTACTGTTGTCAGACTTCTTCATGATCAATTTCTCTACCCTGGTGACAATACCACACTATTTTAATTATTACTGCCTTTTAGTAATTAACTCTTGATATCTAATAGGATAAATCTTACTTCCCTATATTATTCTTCATAAGTATCGTAACTATTTGGATCTTTTTCTTTTATTGTAAAATCTTATCTAATTTTTTGACTCACTGTGTTGGTATTTTGATTAGAATTGCATCAAATCCATAGATGAGTTTAGGGAGAATTGACATATATATGATACTGTCTTTTTGTTCTTAAAATCTGATATCTCCCTTTTTTGTTTTCTTTAAGTCATTCAATAAAAATTGAAAATTTTAACTCTAAGAGTCTTGCACAACTTTTATTCCCTTTAGTCCTAAGAATATTGTATTATGTTATAAATAGTTTCATTTTCAACATTTTATTTTCTGAGTGTTGCAATTGAGCAGTCTTGATGAGTAAGAAAATGGCCCAGTTCCAGGTAGCCTGGAGCTTATAGTCTATGAGGCGGGCAAAAGCACAACTGCCGTGAGTGTTAGCAAGAAGTGAATGGTGCAAAGAGATCATAGACTTGGAGGATCTGCTTGAGGGAAAGGTCTGGTGTGGTAAGAGCTATGATGAGGTGGGTGGAAGGGGCCGTGGGAGCACACTCAGTGGGCCAGAAGAGGCTTCTGGGGAAATGACTGCTAACCTGGGATCTTACATTTATATCAAAGGAGGTAGCCAGGCAAAAATCTGGGAGAAGCCATTTCAGGCAGAGAGGACAGCGTGTGGGAGGCTAATAGCAAGATGGAACTTCAGTTCTGCCTTTTGTCCAGGGAGGCTGGACCATGGACAAGAAACAGTAGGAGATAAAGGTGTCGTGGAGGGGGAAGTTAGCCAATGAACCTGAAACCTTATTCAGGAGTTTGGACATGATTTTGTAGGCTGCAGGGTGCTAAATGGGGGAGATGTATTTTTAAAAGGTCACTCTAACTAGAATATAAAAATGGATGAGAAGAGGTCGAGGTAGTATGTGAGAGAGGAGTTAGGAGGTGATGTTAGTTTAAACCCAGAGACTCCTTGGTTGGATCTGAGAGAAGATTTGGAGATGGAACTGACAGGTCATGGCTATTGAACAGATTTAGAGAAATAAAGGCCATTATGAGTGACTATCAATTTTTTGGCTTTAACCATAAGCTCACTCTGCATTTGACTTTCAAATCTAGTACAGTTTGGACCTCATGTGCTATTCCCTTCCATCCTTGTTTTATGTTCCCTAGTAGACTTAACCTCTTAGTTATGTCCTCACTTTTAGTAAGAGTCAGTAAGAGTTAATGTATTGCCAAGTGAATCAATGAATTAATGAAAAGATTTGAGAAATGCATATCCTTTCACTGACAAAGAGGTAGTGGAAATAACAAGTTACAACAAGAGCTAGCTTTTTTGGTCTATTTTCTATGTTCCTGGCTTTGAACTTACCATTCTGCATTTATCATCTCATTTAATCTTCACAACAAAGAGTAGAAATAGATACTTCTATTGTTCCCTTTTTTTAAGTAAGAAGTCTGAAACTCAGATTGCCTAAGTAACTTCCAAGGTGTGACTGACTCCAGAGCTTGTATGCTACACTCACCACTGCAACTTAAAATGCATCCTTCGACCTAGAGGAGCATCAGCAGCACCTGGAGCTTATTAGAAATATAGTCTTAGGTCTCAACCCAGACTTCCTGAATCCCAATCTGCATATTTCCAAAAGCCCTAGGGGAATTTGCTATGTTGTACTCCCAAACTGGTAGAAAGATTTAATACCTTACTTAGGATTTAGTAAGGACAGACTTATAAGAATCAAGATAATTTTAACTTATATTTAATCCATATTATTCAGGCATCTTTGAAACTAAACCAAATCAATTAATGTTAAAATTTATAGCCACAAGATTTAAATGGCAATCTGTGTCAGTGTACATGTCTGGGTCAAATATTGTATGTGTATTATGTAGAAGATAATTGGTTGAATACTGTTAGGCACACAGAACCATCACAGTGAGAAATGCCTAATGTTCTGGTCTAAGGGTTTTAGCACTACCAGTGTGGGAGGTGCTCAACCTGATTTAGCAATTACATTCTGATGTCATTAAAATGAAATGGCCCCAATAAAAGTAATAGAAGTCAATCTTAACTATAGTTCTGAGATGCTTTATTGCTCTATTTCACCCTTACTTACTAAATTCCACTGCATGAGAGGTAGCTATAACGGTTTCCAATTGGCAAGCTACATTATCAACAGAATCATGAATATGAATGATGACATCATTGTTTTAGCTTCAGTGAGCACGTGTAATCTTGAAGGTCATTGCTACTGGATCATAGGTACCTACAATCTTTATTTTCATATGATTTCTTGACTCTTTCCTGTTGTTGCATTTTCTTCCACCAATATGTGAGTGTGATTTTAACATCTATATGAATTTGACCTGATTTTGACTGGCTTTTTTTTTTTTTTTGAACTTTTGTTCCAGTACTTTGTAGATTACACAATCTTTTCCTTAGCTTCTCAAGGATACTGTATATCGCTTGGTCCCCCTCGTTAAATAAGTTCTACAACGATGAGAAGTATTGACTATAGTGATGACAATTGCTTGCATTTATTGAGTTTTTATTTTGTGCCAAGCACCACCCTGTGCTTTATATTGCATTAGGCTCATTCATTAGCCCAATTTCCCATTAAAATTTTTTCTCATCATAAGAATATATCTTTATATCCATAATAAAAATTTCCCCACTTTCTTTATTAAGACAATTTTTAATTTTTCTTTAGAATGCTGAAGAGTTTAGCAAAAAAATTTCATAAATATTCTTATTTATAGCCTATTAGACTCCTACTGAATATTTTGTTAACTTATAGTAAAAGCTAAGATAAAGAGTGAATCCTAATGTAAACTATGGACTTTAATTAATAATGATGTATCAATATTAGCTTATAATAGGAGATACTGAGGGTGGGAGTGAGGGATTATATGGGTACATATTTTGAGATTTTGAGTACTTTCCACTCAATCTTTATGTGAATCTGAACCTACTCAAAAATAAATAAATAAATAAAGTCTGTTAATTAAAAATGAATGACCACATTATAAATCTTTAATACAACCTCTTTCTTTGATAGCAAATAGAATATGTCAGATATTTCCCATGTCCCCAGTAGTCCAAAACTATATGAAAACTGGAGATTTTTAGTTCTTCTTTAAACCTAGGACTCTAACTCTTATAGCCTCATGAACTTCCAAAGTGCACCTGGCCTGTTTTAGTGGTAGTACCTGGGTTGACCAGTGTGGTAATGGTCCTACTACACTTCATCTCTATCACTGTATCAGGGGTCTGAAGAATAGCACTGAAGCTGGACTCTTATGGCTAGTGGGAAACTTTTCCTCTGGTTAGCCTTTCCTATACAGTGATTTCCTTCTCAATCCCTTAGAATAGGTATTGTGAGACCAAAGGTTTCTTAATTGCCCAACTTAAACTTTACTTCTTCTATTTTATAGAATGAATATTAGCCCACTTGAGGGTCTTGCCTCTCCTCTTTAAGTCTCCAAACTACCCTATTGACAAAGTCATGACTGGATAAGAGATTTCATGAAGTGATCATAATGTATTATCAATGTATTGTCAAAGTAATTGACTGTGATTCAATAATCACATTTCTGAAGATCATTTTCTCCATTGCTATGATAATAATGGCTTCTAACATATGTAGATAAGTTGCTGACATGATTGTCAGGGTGTTGCTTTTAATTTGCAGCGAAAAAAAAGGTATTCTAGGTTACAAATTTAAGGCCTCTACAATAGTCAATAACCTGATTATTTGATAAGTTACCCACTGTGCTTCACAGGGCTAAATGCAATTACAACCTTATCCCAGCAGAGAGAAATTAAGAATGTAGGGAAAGGTAAACATTATCCTCTACAAGTGGAAAGTAAATGGAGACTCATTTGGGGAGTGGTTATTGTGGATGTCATATGCTTTAGGAAAGAATTTCAAAATGGCCTGTTTATATAGGAAGGATACTCTAATGTTAGAAATATAGGCAAAATGTACTATTGTCATAGTTTTTCTTCTCTTCACATAGTGTTTTCATTTGCATTTCACAAGCATACAATATAGGTAAGGACAGAAATTATCCCACTTTATGGGTAAGAAAACTGAGTGTTAGAGAAGTTAAATTACTTTCTCCAGTACTGTTCATTAGTATTTGTCAAAACTGGGCATGGTATCTATTTTTTTCTAATTCTTAGATCTCTGCAAATGCTTTTCATAATATGTTAATGACCTACTTCATCCTTGAAACCCACTCTTGTTAACCACTCAATACAACAAGTTTGAGACTTACGATAGATGAGATCAATAATAACAGTATATTACATATACATTATATATATATATATCCATAAACATACCTATACACGCACACATACACACATCACTTTCCATTTTTAATGAAGTGTTTTTTATATCTATTTTTTTCAATTGCACATTAAGTCAGCTGGGATATGAGATTTCCCCAAAAATCTCCCTGAGCCAGATCTAGAAATGAATATAAATCCAGTGAAATTGTTTAGGACACTGGAAGTATAACTTCATGTCACTGTGAGAGTCCCACGCTGGTAATAGTGCTATGTTCACAGAAGTTTGGAAAACTGTATTTAGGTAATCTCTAGAGGAAATTACATACACAGAGCTTGCAAGTCAACCAGCATTAACTCATTCAATTGCAGCCCAAATTATACTTTTTGGGAGTTGTGTCTCTAATCTTTTCTTAGACTCAACTGATCCATTACTTCAACTGATGTGCAGTTTAGCTTGCTACTTCTAATGAAAACTTTTTGTAAGGAAATTGGTTTTCCTGTTGGAAAAAAAAAAAGTACAGAAGTCTCCCCAAAGATTTTTCTCTTTTTCCTACTAAATTTAACTAATTTTCCATATATCCGATTAGGAAAATAGAGCTATTTTTAAAGATACTTTCTGATACAGATTTCCAGCCCTCCTTTTCCTCTTCCTCCCTGCCTCCCAAATGGATAAGTTTACAAGGGACATACTTAGGCATTGATACATAGTTCCAAAAGCCTTCTCTTATTCCATTTCTCCCATATTGAAGAATTTCAGCATTTAGTAATAGTCATGAGATTTTTGTTTTAAAGTTTCACAAGATGGGGGCGCTTGGGTGGCTCAGTCATTAAGCGCCTGCCTTCGGCTCAGGTCATGATCCCAGGGTCCTGGGATCGAGCCCCACGTGAGGCTCCCTGCTCAGTGGGGAGCCTGCTTCTCCCTCTCCCACTCCCCCTCCTTGTGTTCCTGCTCTCACTATCTCTCTCTGTCAAATAAATAAAATCTTTAAAAAATAATAATAATAAAGTTTCACAAGATGAAAGGGACTTTACTTAAACCTTGAGTTGTTCATAGCTATTTAGATACTTTGAAGCACATTTTGAATATTATTAGTACTCTTTGGACAATGTAGTTAGGAGAACACATCAAGTTTTTTACAACTTGGCTGTTAAGAGGAAAGGGCATTCACATATGCTGTTGGAAGTGCTGTCTGCCGACCTGAGCTGATCTGTGAGCTAGGGGCTACCAGAGTGGGTGGAAGAAGTACAAAAACTGAGAATACGCATTTAGGAATGTTCTCAGTGATTTAAAAGAATCATTTTATATCTGCTTAATTTAATAATGAATATCTGGGCTTGTATTTTATATAATGTAAAAATACCACTTATCCAGCATTTCATTTTTATTGTATTTTACAAAAGTGTCAGTGGCAATAGTTTTGAATAATAGCAATACTGATTAACTAGTTAATTATTGCTCCTTCACCACAGAGAGTTTGAGAAGCAGTACTCAGGGAAGTCAATTCAAAGCTTTTTTCATGATAGGGGCATTTCATACAGAAAAAGAAAATGGCTAGAAAATCATTTTTAGGTTATGGTTTAAAAAATAGTTTGGTTGAAGTTCACCAGGTAGATAACTAATTTCTCAGAACAAATCTTAATTTCATTAAAGTTCATCAGAAAATTACTCAAACATTTTTAAGAGATGGCATTTTTTTTTCTAGAAGGATATTCTTGATTAAAAAAAATGATTCGGGGCGCCTGGGTGGCTCAGTTGGTTAAGCGACTGCCTTCGGCTCAGGTCATGATCCTGGAGTCCCTGGATCGAGTCCCGCATCGGGCTCCCTGCTCGGCAGGGAGTCTGCTTCTCCCTCTGGCCCTCCCCCTTCTCATGCTCTCTCTCTCATTCTCTCTGTCTCAAATAAATAAATAAAATCTTTAAAAAAAAAAAAAAAAAAATGATTCGTACTCAAGTAACTTTGCTTCAGATTTTCTTTTATTGGAGTCAGGGAGAAGAGGGAAGCAGTTTATTCAGTTGGATACTTGGAATCTGAGTTAACTACATTCCTTCCTGCCTTAAGTGTTCCATATTGAGTAAGTTTGTTTGAGGTAGCTGAGCTTCAAGTAATTCTGGTTGTCCAGTTTTCAATGAAAATAGCTGTTTTCCAGGAAGGGCCCAGTAGAACTGAACTTCAGGCATGACCTCTGTGATGGGTACACCAATACCAGCTTGGTATGTCTGGGGTGGGGGGGAGAATGAAGCCGGGAAGAGGGGACAAAAATGCCCTTTAGTGACGTCTTTCGTACCTCCAAAGAACTAAATTAATTTATCTTTCACCAAGTAAATATTTAGTTCCTGAATGTTGTAAGTTGCTTCCCCAAAAGATAATTTTTATATCAAGGGCAGATTTTAATGCTCCTTAACTGAGTTCACAAAATTCTTATGATGGGAGGTGTTTAAAGCTTGCAATCTTTCTAAAATAACAAATATATATAGGAATAGATATTCCTCAGTTGAAGCATTCCTACCATGGTGTGAAATTCATTCATGTTGAAAGGGAAATAAAATATTGCTTTTGATGATTACTTATGATTGCAAAGAATTCTGATCTAGAAAAACACCCTCTACTTTATAGATTCTCTCAGATTTTTTTATTTTAACATCTAATAATATTTATGAGATTTTTGTTTTATTAATTTTAATTTTAGTCTTTTTTGCTCTGTTTACATAGTATATAAAAATCTATGAGTCTATAGAAGTTATGGCTATGGGAAATAGCTTTTATATTATAAATAAATAATATGTAAATATTATATATATTTTAAATGACATATTGCCTGTTCTCTCCTTTTAAAAAGGGGGAGGGGAGAAAATATAACAAATGATATTCCTTAGAATACAAGAGTTGACTTTATAATACTTTAGAGTTTATTTTCATCACCTGCCTTGCTGTTCAGATTTCATGATTTCTAACTAGTCTACAACTGCACTGTGTAAGTCCATTAAATCACAATGAAAAACATCTCATACTACGGAGAAATGCCCCTAACAAAATTTGGTATGAATAGAGACAAGGAAAATTCCTGGCACAAAGATTGAAAGGATGTTTAATAATGATCTTTGTACCTATTTCCTTCAAAGGATAAGAATAATATATAGTTTGCTATTATATATATTAAAATCATTTCAAACTGCCACTATTTTAAATAAACACACATTTTGAGAAAGCAGAAAGGAATAGTGAATTAGTTTTAAAATGTGGTGTTTTAGATTTAAAGAACATACATTAAAATTTTGAAGGTGATAGATTTTCTTTAGAGCATGTAAGGACGTGCACATTTCTTCAATGTCCCAAGGATTTGCATATAAACTAGATTTAGAGCACAAAACAAATTGGTAAAGCTACACCTTGCTTTTTAAGCACTAACACCCATGCCAAGTTGAAGTCAGATTTTAGTGGTATTTAAAAAGCACCACCATATGTTATTGTAAGTTTACATTTCAATATCATTTCAAAGTTACGATCTCTTGCCTATTGGAAAGAAAAGTTGGAAGTTTAAAAAAGGTCTGTTTCAATAAGCGTATGTGAATAGCCATTTCGGTAAAATTATTTGCAGATTTCAGACTCAGGCAAACCCTAAACATGTGAAGAATGGATTATGGATTATATTAAAATGGATGTTAAACAGGAGGGGTCAACTCTCACCACCTAAGAAGCTGAAACTCTATTCCAAAGTCAACAGAATGAAATAATTATGCACACTAAAATCCTGCACCAGCTGTAACTCAGCATCCATTGGCTTTTATATTGTGCCCTCTGGTGGGAAAATTTATAAATCACAATTTTACCAATTTTGAACCGACTCAACAAGGCTTTGTTATTTCTTATTCCTGGACTTTTATGTATAATCAAACTTTAGCCTGAGGGAAAATACATGATGACTTTTTGAGGCAGAGTTGCTTTAGGTATCAACTAATGTAACCTCCCAATTTTATCTGGAGGTGATAAATGATTTAGTCAGGTTTGAACGAAGTGAACTATTTATTATTCAGTTCTCCTGTGTCCCAGGGAAAGTATTAATTATTGAATACCTCTTAAGTGCTAGACACTGTATAAGCATCATTTCACTTGACCTCATTAACTCTGAATTTAGTCCAGTGCTTTTCCTATTCATTTCCCTGTTACCTTCAGGTCTTCCCAGGGCTAAAATTTCATCTCCAGTCTATTCATACTTGCATATACAGGCTTTAAATGTTATTTGCTTCCTGTCTTCCTTCAGGCAGGGGCCTCTGAGGGTCAAGACTGGTAGGGGTGGGTCCCAGGAGGTGCTGCTGTCTCTCAGGCTAATGAGACCAGAGGCCTGAGACCTAGGGTCCTTCACGTAAGTTAGTAGTGGGACTGAGAAATTTAACTCCAGGCCACCTATTCTAGGCCAGGTAAGGATAAAGGGCCATGGTGAAGTGCTGCAATGGGGTTTGTGAAGCCAGGAAGGCTGAGGAGAAAATGAACCAAGAAGGCGAGTGAGAGGAGGCTGAATGGGTCCAAGAAGGGAGTGGGAACACACTGGAGCATTTTCATTCAGCCTTGGGGTGGACTTGTCTACATGTACTAGATCAATCTGAAAGGCTCAGAATGGGCAAATGTGGGTAGAATTTTTTAAAATTAGAAAATGTTGCAAAAATATGTGGTTCAACTTTTGGTTTTTTAAAATTGTCTTTTTTCTTCTTATAATATGATACATGATTCACATAATAATATAATAGCTAACACTTATAGGCTATCTTTTATGTATTTTGTTCCAAGCATGTCATATATCTTAACATACTCAGTCCTCACACATACCCCATGAAGCAGGTAGTGTTGTTGCCCTCAACTTGCCGATAAGGAGATTGCAGACCAAAGGGAATAAGTACCATGGCAGATGTCACATTCCCAGTAAGTATAAAGACCTGAGGTTTGAACCCAAGCCATCTGGCTTCAATCTGTGCTCCTAACCAATACTCTGTGCCTACCTGAAGTTATGAAAACACAATAAAAAACCAAACACCTATAAACCTTTAGTTCAACTTAAGAAATAAAAGACATCGTTGGTACCAGCAAAGGCCCCCCAACAGCATGCTTTTCCCGGAAAAGCTAATAACTAGGCCACAGTTGGTTATTATATCTCACTGAGTTTAAAATCCAACTCTTATGGGTGCCTGGGTGACTCAGTCGGTTAAGTATATGACTCTTGGTTTCAACTCAGGTCATGACCTCAGGGTTGTGAGATCGAGCCCCACGTCAGCCTCCACGCTCAGCATGGAGTCTGCTTGAGATTCTCTCCCTCTCCCTCTGACCCTCCCCCCTGCTTGAGCACACACACGCACACTCTCTCTCTCTCAGATAAATAAATAAAATCTTAAAAAACTCCAACTGTTAAGCTATATGGATGTTACATAGTAGCAAATGTAGAAGTTTACGAGTTGATTTATTATTTATTGAGACCAACAAAACAAAATTTTTGCCTTATATGTCTTTTTGCCTTACTTGGAAGGATTACCCCTTATGTATCCCTTATGTGATTTTAAACAAACCTGAGTCTTTTATTGCATTTGCATTCGGAAAACTTTTGGGCTCTGATAGTTACTCATTAACTAATGAACTAATTTGCTCACCAAGCATGTAAAACACCAGCTAGGTGGTAATCACCATGCTAGGGACAGGGTGGGAATCAGTGGCACATGGTGCAGCTCAACTGGCACACCAGAACCAACAGTTAATGTTTCAGGGTTTTGTCAGTTGTCAAGTACATTATTAAAAATTAAATTATATAAACATATAAATTATATCAAAAACAAAGTTAGTAAACACCTCTTGGAGGCCACAGTGATGCCACTAATGTTTCCAATCACAACTTGGTGATCTGGCAGTTTTTCATAAACTGGCCTTTGGAACAACCAATCAGCTTGCTGATTAGAACTTCACAATAGTGGTCACTACTCTTATTTTGAGGTGAAAAAGCATTTTGAAGTCTTTAATTAGTGGGGTTTAAAGTGCTACAGTTCCTTGCAGGGCCTGCTTTTCACTTCAGATAACAACTAGGCAGAGAAAATGCTCAGAAACAACCAGAGAGCCTCTGGGCTTACCGAATAAACCACACATGACTTAACCTGGAATTTGAGGCCCTTTTAACTAGAATCTTTCTTCTCAAATATCTGTACTGAATTGTACTGACTGTTTTTTAATCCACGAGCTTTAGTATGCCAGAAATAAAATTTTCTTTACTTTTTTTCTATAACTAAAATTATTTTCTGTTTTGAGGCTCTAGTATTCTGGGTGGCTGAAACTAAATTTGTCTCCCTGGGATTGTGTCCAATACTAGAAGACTTTGGAGCACAGTGTATCAGGGGCAGGGGCCTCCTGGATTTTATCTGGGTGTGCTGACATCCACAGAGACACCGTAGTCTGGACTTCAGGCCTTGGTCCACATGCTTCACTCCTTATACCCTTCCTTGTCCTGGCAGCAAAATCTCACCAGGGCTGCCAGCAGTGTAAATCACGTGTGTGCCATTCTGGGGCCCATGGGAAACATTATGCTGCCCCCCACCGCTCAGTGTGTGCGAGCGCGTGCACACACACACACACACACACACACACACACATTCCCAGAGTCCTCTGAGGCTGCCTTGGACCCATCTGCCTAGGTCTGAGGCCCAGCTGTGGCTCAGCAGACCATCTGGCCATCCTTGAGCTTTTCTTCTTCCATTTCTGCTGCCCAGCCTGGAAGATAGTCCAGAAGGGAAGCTGTTTCTTCCTCTCTATCAATTCAGGAATGGGATGTGGTCACTTCTCTGTCCCCTGGTAAGTGAAAAGAGGAAGTGAAGTCCTTCACAGGCTGCCTTCAAGTGATGCAAGAGGAGAAAAAAGACTGAGTCATTTCTTTCTTTTTTTTTTCAAAGATTTTATTTATTTATTTGACAGAGAGAGACAGCGAGAGAGGGAACACAAGCAGGGGAAGCGGGAGAGGGAGAAGCAGGCTTCCCGCCGAGCAGGGAGCCCGATGCAGGGCTCCATCCCAGGACCCCGGGATCATGACCCGAACCAAAGGCAGACGCTTAACGACTGAGCCACCCAGGCGCCCCCTGAGTCATTTCTTTCACAGCAAAAAATATGACAAGGAATGGCAACAGGAGTAGAAAGGAAATAATAATGTCTTATTAACTGCATCCACCCCAATGTCAATAAAATTCCTGACTATAATTAAGGAGTTTCTTGGAGTTTCAATTACAAGTTAGGCTTAAATGGGGCAGTTCAATGTAAAAAAAAACTTCTGATTCAATATCTTTAGCTATCCTTGAACTTGAGATCTCAGCCTTCCCCCCACAGCATCTATTATCTGCAAGTTCAGGGTGTCTGTCTCTGTGTATGTGTGTATGCCTAATATGGATATTACTAATCTGGAAAGACAAGCTTCACTCAATCTAGTCTCTCCATCACTGCCCTTCTTTTGTACACACCATGCACTACATGCAATTGAATAAGAATCCTACTCAAAATGTCACAAAACCAAAATAAATATCACAAAGATCGCCATCTTCACATGGTTGGCATTCTGTGAATATTGGTTCTATCTAGAGAACACTTCTTTCCCTCTTCCCTATAGTTGCTCTTATCAGCCTCTACAATTCAGACCTGTTAGGAGAGTCCCTTACTTCTTTGCATTGTTGTATTGTTATGGACTGAATGTTTGTATCCCACCCCCAGTTAATAATTTTGAAGCCCTAACCCCTGATATGATGGCATTTGGAGATGGGACCTTTGGGAAATAATTAAATTTAGATGAGGTCATGAAGGTGAGGTCCCTATGATGGGATTAGTGTCTTTATAAGAAGAGGAAGAAAGATGAGAGCTCTCTTTCTACTTTGTGAGGACACAGGGAGAAAGCAACTATCCACAAGCCAGGAAGCAGGCTCGCAACCAGGAACCGAATCTACTGGCACCTTGATCTTAGACTTTCCAGCCTCCAGAACTCTGAGAAATAAATATCTGTTGTTTAAGCCCCCAGGCTGTGCTATTTTGTCATAGCACAAATATATAATATAATGTGTACTTGCAATCAGGGATCCAAGTAGAGCATTATAAGGGAGGCAGTTTTCCTTCTACAAACCTGTTGATCTGATCTTTTGTTGTTTTGATAGGTGCAAAATAATAGCTTGTAGTTTTCATTTCCATTTCTCTTATTGTAAGGCTGAGCATCTTTAAATTTGTGTAAGAGCTGTTTATATTTTCTTTAGGTGAATGACCTTCATATCTTTTATCTTTTATCTATTTCATTTTGTCTTTTTCTTATTGAGTTGTAGAATTCTTTACACTTCAATGAGATTAGTCCATTGTGATGTGAGTTGCAAATATTTTTTCCCAGTTTGTCATTTGTTTATGATGAAGGCTTTTTTCCCCCAGGAAAATCCTTTTTTATAAAATTGATGTTAGGTACCAATACTATATTTTGTAGGGTTTAGGTCACATTCTTACAAAGGTATTTTCCAGTCTAAATTTTATTAGAACTTTTTTCCTTGTTTCCTTTAAGTGCTTTCATGTCTGTTTGTGTTAGGATTAATTATTTCATCTAACTCCAGTTTCTGGTACAAAAAGTTGTGATTTAAGACTCTAACTTTATCCACCTTCCTTCCAACCTCACACATAAGATAGCCATCCATTTATTCCTATAACATTTGTTGAACAGTGGGGCTATTCCCCATCTATTTGAGATATGATTTTTGTTATATATCATACTCACAGATGTATTTGGGTCTATTCCTGAACATATACTTTATTGATTGTCTTTCTTTTTTAAGTACCAGTACCTTAACTATCTGAATTGTTATGGCTATAGAATAGGTTTTAATGTATGATAGGCCTAGTGTCTCTTCCTTTTTTTCCCAGAATTTTTCTGACTACTCTTGCTTGTTTATTTTCAATATTAATTTATGAATCACTTGTTTAATCTCATATCAAAATCATCTAGAACTAGATAATTTTACTGGGATAACATTAAATTTATAGACTAACTTTGAAGAATTCATATATCTATGAGGTTGAATCCTCCTCTTAAAGACATATGACATGTTGCAAGTAATTTATTATGAATGATAAAGTATCAATGAGAGATAACAATTTATATTCTTTATCTAGTTAAAATGAATTCCATGCTACCACAACCACTCGTACTTACTTGCATTCAGATACACCTTCCCTTGAATCAGAGAAAAAGGGACCACAGTTGCAGCTAGCTCCCTAGGAATTCCACACACCTCTTGGCATATCTTATCTCTGCACTCAAACGAGTATATTCTGCATGTAAACACCATCCATCTCTATGTCATATGGTGGGGGGGGGAGGTTTTGAATTTCAGCCAGAGCATATGCTCTTATTTATTTAACACAGATTGCTGTGCTTTATTGACCTTTTCCTGGAGTACTACCCCCTCACATCACTATTGGCCTAACTTGCTGCTATAATTTTTATGTTTTTATATGCTTGTATATACTTTTTATTCATTAGCTAACATGGAATTACAAGTTAGCATAACTTCCTGGAGATTTGGGGGCCACAAGGCTACTCTTGGAAAATAACAAAAGAGATCATTTGTTGTATAGTGTGGAAAAGAAACAGTTCTCACATTTTCTAATGTTTTCTCTTGGTTTTGCCTTTGTTTCAGAAGAATACCTTAGGGACTGAAGAATAAAACATTAAATAGACTGGGCTGGTATCAGCAACTGAATTCAACATGGGCTTGTTTTCAGTAATGTTAACATGGGTAAGGATTGTATAAATCCATGGAGGGGAATAAAGAGATGTTTCGGTCTCCGAGTATAGAAAAAGCATGATGCTGTGCAGAGTCCAAAGCAAGTTCAGGCTGTAAGAGTTCAAGATACCACTCCTGTGCTTTTAAGCTTATAAAACACAATTTTGCTTTCATTTACTTTGGCAACTCTTTGTTTCATCTTTAATTGCTAGTAGTAACAATATTTACTATACACTACGTGTCAGTTGCTAAGTATTTTACATATATTTTCTCCTTTAATCTGATAAATCTATGTTGTTGTATGAAAGTTGTATGAAGAGGAGGTAGTATGAAGAATAGGAGGGGAATAGAAATGAAGATGGAAAAGTGCAGTTGGTGGGATAAATGGGCTGGTTATGGAGCATATGTCTGTAGCTGTTATTGATTTATCTTTAATTGCCTGGTACAAACTTTGCAACAAATAGAGCAAACATTAGAATTCATACCAGCTCTTTTCAAGAGAATATACTTTGATCATTAAAAAATTTCTGAGGGAGTGAAAGACTGGAAATATATAACTACTGTCTGTGTAGTTAATTCTAAATCATTAGGTTTCCCCTTTAATACCTAATAATCTCTAGGTTATAAGATGGAGAGGTGTCACAGAAACACATGAAATAATAAAGATAATTGGGAAACTAGACATCTATCTAAATGGTCATTTCATTAAGGAAATAGGTTGTTATCTCTAAACCTTCATTGAATTTTTTAAAAATCATGCTATAAAGAATGGAGGAAGATTCATACTAACTTTTGAAGAAATTCTAAACCTTTTCAGCTCTATGAAAGCAAGGCTGCACTAAAAGTTCTTTACAATGATAGAGGAGAAGGAATAGAACATATTTGTTGAGGGTATAAGTGTTCATTCCAATGGGCTTGGATGATACAGATATATAAAAATGAGATGGGTCCCTGGCCACAGAGAGCTTTCTAGTTGAGATTAATGAGACATTTGCCAATGAAATATCCTTCTTCTCCCAAAACACGATAGTTAATGCAGCCCTTAAAATTAATTTATTTTTCCACTTTATACACATACCCACACATATACACACACATACACATACTTTTTATTTCGGTATCAAAATCACCTTAAGGGCAGTGCCATTTCATATGTGTATATGATGGGGAAGGAGTAAATAAATTTATTCAGTAGGAGAAATTGCATGTAGGTGAGAGATCATCTTCATATTCAAAGTTCTTGTTACCCAGTCCTGTCTGAAGATACATGGTCATGAAGCTTGCCCATGTTATTCTAGTCAAACCTCGGTTCTTTCACTCTGTCCCCTGCAGAAATATCTAGAGATCTAATCAAGGGGCTTGCCTCCTAAATGAGACATGTGTCCTAAACTCCCTAACCATGTTATTAGCGTAATTCTCATGAGGTATTCTTCAGCTCAGCACACCCAGATCATAGTGGTCTTAATGCTATCAATACTGCTATCTGATTGCATATAGCAATTGTGGGATGACTACAATGCCTTTTAAGGATTGTTTCACAAAACAATAAATTGGTATGCTAAAATAATAGAATTATGGGACATGTGGAAGGAGCTTTGGAACTCTTCTAGTATATCCCTCCATTTACAGCTAAAAAAACCCAAGACCTAGCTGTAGAAATGATCAATTTGCAAGTTTTAAAAGAAACTCATTATTTTTAAATCTGTGATGGGGGCAAATCTTGGGTGGTAGTCACCCTCCTCTATCAGAATCCCTTTCTTCCATACATTTTAGCTAAGTATAGTTATATTGATTCTGGCCTGGTTCTCTAATATATCCTTTTCAACTTTCTTAAAATGTCAACTTATACTCCCCATGAGGAACTTCATACCTTTGTCCCCTCTGGCTCTCATCTTTTAATATCCCAAACAATAGTTCTTTTTTGCTCACAGATTGTTATTTTCCAATAAGAACTTCCTTTGGTTAACCTCTAAGCTATTTCAAAACTGAGTGTGTATCCTTTATCGGTTATCTATTTCCTCAATAATGCTGCATATATAACAAACCACCACAAAACTCACTGGCTTAAGGGATTAATAGCTCAAGGGTGCCTTGATGGTTCAGTCAGTTAAGTGTCTGCCTTCAGCTCAGGTCATGATCCCAGGGTCCTGGGATGGAGTCCCACATTGGGCTCCCTGCTCAGCGGGGAATCTGCTTCTCCCTCTACCCCTCCCCCCTGCTCGTGATCTCTCTCTCTCTCAAATAAATAAATAAATAAATAAATAAAATCTTTTTTTTAAAAAAGGTATTAATAGCTCAAGAGTCTGCAGGTACACAATTTAGGCTTTGCTCTGCTGGCTGGTTCTTCTTGTGCCAATTGGTCTTACTCACATGTCTGATACTTGGCTGAGGTGACAAAAGTAATTGGGACACCTGCTTCTCATCTTCTAGCAGGCTTACCTGGACATGTTTTCATGGTGATGGCAGAAGTGTGCGAGAGGAAGCAGAAATGTGCAAGTGCCTTGTCGGGCCTCTGTTTGACCCAAGTCTGCTAATAACCTATTGGCCAACAAGCCACAGGCAGAGTGAGAGGGTACTGCAAAGGGATAGCAAAGGGATGGAAGGATGAAGAAGTGTAGCCATTAGTGCAATTATCCCATCATCGATCCAAAATAAAAACTCAAATCTAACATGAAAGTAATACTGAATTTGGCTAAATAGAGCCCAGGGTGACTATGAAGCACATATTTATAGCAGTGATCACAGATTTATACCTTTTATAGATAGCGGTCTTTAGTACAAACCTTTATTTTTGTAGTAAAGAACAATTATCATGTAAACTAAATGTTATTTAATTCAATTTAATAAGTGTTTATTTACCAAATATGATATGCTAGTCATGAATAAACAGCTAGTCTATTGAGCAGTATAACTATAACTAGATGGTTGAATCCCAAATGCTCCTCATCTTTCTAGAAAGTATATGGATAGTGTGATGACAGGCTAGTAGAGTCTGAACCAGAGGAGTTAGAAAACAGGGATTTCTCTTGGTTCACTGATCTCTCAGGGATCATTGGTGATAGACTCAGGTGCCTGAAACAAAATACCAACATAATGAAAAGAAGATGGAAGATTCAGCAAGGAAATTCTTAGCTTTTCTATATCTCTGGACTGGTCACACGAGGTGGTAGCTATATACCTAAAGGTTTTCCAGAAATTACTCTGAGGGCAGCAGTTAGCACTACTTGTGGAAGTGTGACTTGCATACGTTTTACCTTTCAAGGGGAAAAAGAGCTAGAAGTGGTCTGTCTGGAAAATGACATGCTGTCATTGAAATTTCTCCAGTTGGCTGCACAGAAACAGTCTGTATTCACCCTAGAAGTAGATGGAAGCCCCATGGTTTATTATGTCTTTTTAACCTACCTGAAAGCACTTACGTCACTTGTTAGATACTATCAGCAACTTTCTCCATCAAACTTTTGATGACAATAACTAGGAGAAAAAAATCGCCTTTCCTGAGCAACACTTTCCCTACCCAGTCAAAGTGGAATTTTTTAAAAGCAGAGAAATCCTTTGATATGGACTTGGCAAAGGAAAGGAGGAAGAACCCAGCTATCCTGCCTACAATATGACAAAAAATAGCTTTCAAGAATCAGAGATCTTAGTAAAGAAATGTCTCTTAATAATAACCTAGGAAATGTGAATCCTCTCAGTTAAAAAGAAGCAACATTGACTTATTATATCAGACTCTCAGTAAATACATTTTGTGTAGAAAAAAAAAAATAATCACTCATCTGAATTAATGGTTCCATCCCCAAGTTTCTTGTGTTTTAGAGGTTTTACAAGTTACCACCTGCAAGATTCCACTAGGTGGAGATCCTGAGCCATATTCATATGCTTTATTAAAAAAAAAAAAAAAAGAAATGTGAAAAACATTTTATTTTGCTTTTTACTTCATTTTTCAGGGCATTTTTTTTTCTTTTTTTGGCATTTTTTTTCTTTGAAATACTGCAGAGTGGAATTATTTATCAGTTGGCATATTAAAGAAAATCTGGCATGTACAAACAAGCCCTTCAAAGGTTTTTTGTAACACCTATCATAGAAGGCTGAATTGATACCAGAAACCAGGTGTGTAAAATCTATGATGGTGTTTTATTATAAAAGAGACATGCAGGGGTTTGTACATTTCTTTAGAACCACAGTGACCAAATCACACATCAATTATTTGAACTGATCTGTTTATAAAGACATTTACCTCAAATCAGACGACTGGATTCTTTGAACTCAAAATTTTGTTGTTCAAAGTCTAGTAAGATAAAGTCAAGATGAAAAAAAAAAAGTGGAAGGATATAAATTTCCAAGTCTTGCGAACTACCTGGCTCTTCCTTTAGTGACTAACACAGATAACTGAATATCACTATGAGTTGGTTGTATCCCATGTACCTTATCTGGGTTCTGAAGGAAGAGAGGAGGGAACTCCCTTGGCTCACAAGAAGAGCATATAAATTTCTAGTTCTGCCCACTCTTTAGGAAAGCCAGTAGAAGCTGTTACCAAGAGTCCCAATGGAGGCTAGCCAGGTTTTCTAGAGGCATCTAAGGACTCTCCAGGATGTCAAGAAGTCCTTGGAACCAATAGTTCCTCTTTTTTATGACTAGAACCTCAAAGTACAACTCTATAAGTGGCAGAGCCTGGACCAGAACCCCCCCTCCAGTACCCAAGTATTCTGATGGCTGTTTCTCACCTGAATTGATCTGAGTTCTTCAGTTCTGAAGGTTATGAAACTCATAAAAGTCATCCATAAAGTCTTCCCAAAGAGGTGAAATGTGAAGAGCTTTAAATCAGGAATATCAGCAGACTCAGGATCTAGTGCTAACCTGGCTACTAAATTGTATGACCCTGCTCTTTAGACCTTAGCATCCTTATCTGTAAAATGAGGAGGATGGAGAAGACAATCTTCTTATTCTATCTGTGTTCATCCACAGGCATATTCATTGCTCAGAGAGGCTCAGGTCAACTTGAGAAAATAATCACAGGTATTATCCTTGTCTCCATTTCCCTCATAAAAACATAGTTCATGTGGGAAAGTTGCTTTGAGGATCATCACACTAATAAAACAACTCACTGCAAATTTTTATTTGGGAATATAGCAGTTGAGCTTCCACTAGGGACTATTTTAATTATTTATTAAGGATTGCAATAGAATTCCATTTTAATGAAATTGGTAGACCATCAAAATAGCTCATTAAAATTAAAATACCAAAATACCAAAATATCATTAAAATCCACTTTACAAATAAAAAAGGCATTGATGACAATAGATAAGATGGTGGTGGTAGTTATGATTATTTTTTAAACCATTTCCATAATGCAAATGTGTACTGTCCCCTCTGTATTTACAAACTCATCAGAAGATGATGTCTAAAGAGGGCTACTTGGGGAATTTCAAAGAAAGGCATATGAAAATATGGCTCTGGGTATATCCATTTGCCCAGTTGCTTTGTAGGCATATTCTATGAATGTTACAATAAAATGGGGGACATCTGGGCAGGGAGATCCAAATTGCACTGGGTTTGATTGGGTTATTTTGTTCCCGGTCTTTCCAGTAGGAGATGGAGGTCTGCTGGTTGCTATATTATTATGGTTCTAAGACTAAATCTCATGAGATTTAGGAAAGGACCTTTCTCTGAGAGAATACACTATTGATGAAAGGGAGAAATGCTAGACAGTAAAATACATAAGAGGAAATAGAAACCACAGATCTATGTCGCTTTAGTTGTAACTCTTTGGTTTAAGTGACAGAAATCAACTCAGGACAACTTAAGCAGGAAAAGGGTATTTATTATGAGAACAGAGGGCATCTCATTGAATCTGATGTCAGGAAAGGAGTTGGCCCCAGGAAGGAGCTGGACAACCACTAAGGACTTAGGAAGTACTCATTTTCTACCTCTTTTCTGTGTTCTTCCACTTTCCTCTCCTTCTGCCTTTCAGTGGAGCTGGACGGAAAAAGGCAGACATGCTGTAGCCCCTACATTGATAGTTCTCAGCAAATAAGACCAATCCAAACTGACTGGCTATTTCTCTTCCAAACTCAAATTATTTAAGGGGGGGTGGGTAAAATCTGAATAGACTAACTTGGGTCCACATGCCCACCTTGATTTGAACAATTCTGCCCTGGAGAAGGGCTAGTTCTTACAGGGTTTCTAGGGCCCACTATAGGGATGTAACCATAGTTCTCAAGGGGTCTGTCATCCAGGGAATAACAGAGTCAAACATGAAAGGAGGCAGTGTCACCTAATGGTTAAGAGTAGGGATTTGAAACCTTCGCACCCACGTGACTAAGTTGGGCAAGTTGTTTAACCCTCTCCACACTAGTTTCTTCAGTTAAATTGAGGATACCCATAGTGTAGAGATGAAAAGAGCTAATCCATGTAAAGTTGGTAGCACATTGCCTACAACATAACTAATGAATATTAGTTGTTGATACTCTTGTAATTATTAAAATGTGCAGATGCTTAAAAAATGTCCAGGGTTATTTTGAATCAGTTTCTGAGGTTGTAGAAACTTGTTTGTAACCTTTTATTTTATAACCTTCCTTTCCTTGTCAATAAGCAGACATTTCATTTAAGAGCTCGGTTTTATGCTGTCTTAGATGGCCCCTTCATCCTCCGCCTGCCCTTGGCCCTTCTGTCTGCCCCCTCCCCTGCCTGGGTCTGCTGGTTTCTGCTAGAATCAGCTAGCTTAGTGTCATTTATACATCCTGAACTTTCCTTGCCCTGGGCTTTATACTGTGCTTTACCTTTCTCTGACTCTCCTGTATTTTGAACTGTTGAAATTGTCTGACACCTACTTCTACCTTGGTTCATTTTCTCTTCTCTATTAACAACTTTATTCCAAACATCTTCAAGTCTGCATATCCCTGAGACCTTCTTACTTTCTTTAAAGATGTGAAGGGTCATTAGTCTATCAGGGGGAGTCCCTACAGCCATTAAGTCCCCACAGGTTACAACATTCTGCACTCAAAGGAAACAAAAGAGCCCTACTTTGAGAATTGATGCCAGATTTACAAAGGATATTATAATATGCAATCATCCAAAAGTAATTTCTACTTTTGAATGCAACACTATATCTCAATAGTTATATTAACTAGGTTGACTGAACAATAACTTGAGAATACATCTGTTCTACATGAGTTTTCCATTTAAGAAATCTAATTATATCCATAACAGCAAACTTCGGTTAGTGTGGCTGTTGACCATGAGTTGGCAATGGCCTCATTATGTAGAACTGGATGTTATAAATGGTAGTAATTAGACAGGATTCTACTTTTATTTAGGGGCCAAAGATACAAATGCAAAGTTTCTCAAATTGGACATTCTGGGAAAGTTCCAAGATGATGGAAGAGGATGAAAGAGAGCAGCTTTGAAAAACTGTGTAGTGGTAGCAATAATAAAATCACTAGTCCAGCCTCTACTCCCACATACTTTCCCTGCTGTTTCCTTTGCCTAGTGACTGCACTGACTCGTCCTTTGATCATTTCCTCCTCCTCATCTCATTATCTTCATATTTCCTGCCAACCCCTTCATCGTACCCTTTCTAATTCGATGTAAGACAGAGGAAAGGGTTTGCTATTATACTGTCCATCTTCAATCCTGAAAATCATGTTACACCTTTATTGTGAAGAAGGAAAAATACAAGGTGAGATATGAAAATGTCAAGAGATAGAATAGGTTAGCTACAAAACTAGACACCATGGTTCTCACCTTGGGGGACAGGAGACACATGTTTGAAATTTGTACGGTTGGGAGGAACACTTTTAGTTGTCTGAATGGTGTTATAGCTTTTGGCTCCTGGGAGATTCAGATGTTCATTGACTTAAAATGCACATCAAAGTTCTGCTCAGTGAAAAATTGTTCCATTCCAAGTGCCAGCGGTTCTGTTGTTGAGATACTTAAGTGGAGTGAAATATATCGATTATTTAGATTGGGGGTCACAAAATGGCCATTGAGCCAACAACTATGGTCAACAGATGCGTTTTGTTTTCCTTGAAGCATGTTTTATAAAAATTTAAACTTGAATGGTGGGGAGGTATATTCTCCATTTACCCATAAAGCCCACCCCCTGTGGTTTTTCACCACTTTGTTCATTTATACTACCTATCTGGAACTTGAAAGCATTTGAATCTGTCCATTGATTTTTATTTAGGTGCCACAAATCTATATTATTGAAAAGAAAAGCAAATATTGAATCTTGTTATTGACTTGGTTTTTTGTCCTCTGGCATTTGGAAACTGTTTGGCCCTGTAGACCATGTTTGACATTGTTTCCAAGGAAAAGTTCCTGGGATATCACAAGTAAGAGCATTTATTCTCTTACTTCTCTTGTACCCTGATATGGATCTATTGGTTCATCCTACAATTTACCTCAGCCTCTGTGGAAAGCATTTTTATTTTCTTATATTTATTTATATGTGATTTGCAGCTTTTGAAAAAGGCTTTGAGGCAGCTTATAGTAACAGGGCAATTAAAAATACAAACAGAACCATTTAAGATATCAATTAAAAGGAGTAGAACTACCAGTATTAATTTGTTATCCAGTCAGACATTCTATTTAACTCTGTGCTTCCTTAGATAAACCAAAAAATGGATTATATAATACTTATTGCCCAATTAAGGGAAGCATACAAAGAGACAGATTTTTTGAGCTAATATTGAAGTCTGAAAATGTCTTAATGCATAAATTCTTATAATGTGACAATTCTTACTAGTATTTTCATTCTATCTGTATTTATTGCTACAAAATGGGTTATCCACCCAACAATCAACACTCTCTTGAGTTCCTTGGTTTCTGATGTGCAAAGGTGTGGTGGTCCAATAAATACTTTTGAAAACAATTCCTTTGAAAATCTTTGGGTGTTTAATATTCATAGGGCAAAGATTATAAGGCAAATGGATGTTTGTGTTAAAGTTTGTCAGGCAGTTTGGGGCATAGATATTATTAAGAAAGCACAGTAAAATATGGTACTAGAGTTTGATATGGTGTGGAGACGGTAATAGGTAACTCCCTTTCCATGGTATGGTGCCTGGTGAGTCAATGGCTTTAACTGGTTTATTCCAAGGCTTTATAAGGCCTGGGTACTGCCAATGTTCTTGGAAAATAGCTTTTCTTTCCTGAATCCTGAGGTCTAATTATGGGATTGTGGCCTTCTTGCTTTGTGACCACAGGCACAGAAAGGGCTCTAGATATTTTCTCTTTATGAGACAGTGTGATGGATGAAAAGTGATTTGTTTGACTTTGTGTGGGTGCAGAGAGGAGGAAGAAGACCTGATTGGTAAGAAATGGTGATTTATCTGCCATGGTGTTCCAGATACTTGGTCCCTGGAGCCTCCACTGCATTACCTAAGACATGCCACTGAGCAAGTTTCTTACCAGAACCTCAATTTCCCCAAGAGTTAAATGGTGTCCATCATCTTTTCTTTTCTTTTTTTCTTTCCTTCTCTTCTCATTTCTTTTCTTCTTCTAGGAACCTCAAAGAGAAATTTAGAACCAAGCAACTTTAACTTAATTCTTGATATCCAGCATCATTCTCTTGCGCTCTTCCCCTGATACATTTTAAAACTTACATACACACAAAGATGCATATATATATATATATATATATATATATATATATAGCCATATATATGTAATATGACATATTTGACATAATATATATTGTGAAAGTTTATTCTAAGTGACTTCAAACTCTCTTTGGAAGTCAGAGGGGTATATATTACAAATAAATTAGACAAAGAGTCATGATATTTGTTTTTAGTGTTTTTTAGCGATCCTGCCATATTTATCTTCCACCTGACTGTTTAACAGGACATTTCTATATGGCCACATAGGAGCCTCACAATAAATAGTTTTTTTTTTTTACTGTCTGAGCCTTATTGCTCTAACATGTTTTCAAAACAGAATTTATGCATTTTAATATTAAATTACCATGACCAAAGTTGCATACTGATTTAGGCACTCCTTCTTTCCCTGTGCCCTTGGATGTAATGTGGAAAACTCCTCCTTGTTCTGAGATGCCTGTGAACATGACAAATACTTGAAAACACACCTGTCGTCATTTTGGAGGTCACTATTTTGGAAGATCACTGTCTTAAGGATGTGTATACCAGTGTGTATCCAAATGTGTTCACCTTGGAGAAACTAAGGCAGTGAGCCTTGACAACCTGCTGAGAGGGGAAGTGTCTTCAGTTCCATTCTGAAGTGGTTTGGGGGGAGCTGGGGAGAGCATACCAGCCCCATGTGCTCTCTGACAAGGTCTGAAGTCTCCTAATATCACCCATTGTGCAAACCTACCTATTCACTGGCAAGTTATGGTTATGAGATTATATGTCCATACCAAGGTTTGATGGTGCTGTAAACCACTTAAGCCTAGCTCTTTTTTTTTTTTTTAAGATTTTATTTATTTAACAGAGAGAGACACAGAGAGAAAGGGAGCACAAGCAGGGAGAGTGGTAGAGGGAGAAGCAGGCTTCCTGCCGAGCAGGGAGCCCGATGCGGGGCTCTATCCCAGGACCCTGGGACCATGACCTGAGCCAAAGGCAGACGCTTAACGACTGAGCCACCCAGGCACCCCAAGCCTAGCTCTTATAATTTATTGAAACATCAGCTTCCCTCAAGGGAATTACAGGCCAATAATTACCATTTGTCCAAGTACCATGAACCAAGTTGAGCAACTTTGGGTTTCTCCATGGCAGAATGAAATGTGATGTTGTAATGGGAGGGGAGAGAGTGTTTATTAAAACTAAACAACTTGACAGACAGAAACTATGCCACCCAGGTACGGTACTTTTAAAGATTTTTATTTATTTATTTATTCATGAGAGACAGAGAGAGAGAGAGAGAGAGAGAGAGGCAGAGGGAGAAGCAGGCTTCCCGCGGAGCAGGGAGCCTGATGCGGGACTCGATCCCAGGACCCTGGGATCATGACCTGAGCCGAAGGCAGACACTTAACCATCTGAGCCACCCAGGCGCCCACGGTACTTTTAATACACATACTCCCTCATCTCTCCTCAACACCCAGCCTTGTCCTAATCCCTGAAAATTCCTTTTTTGGAGGAACTTCTGTGATAACCAGCTTTCCCTTTGAACATCTCAAGAAGAGATGTTTTTTCATCACAAGCTGTCTCAGGACTTCTGGCTCAGCTTCTACCCCTCTGTTTTCCCCCTGTCACTTTCCTCTCCTGGTGTCTGCCTCTTTCTGACTTGGCCTTTTCTGCGGCTCAGCCTTTTCAGTCACTAGCTCTCATGGGGAAAAAATCTGTTCTGCTCAGGGACCCACTGAGGCTTCCATGTCAATAAAGCAAATTGATGGCAGGTTTAACACATTTCCCAATTATTGTCTGCAGATGCTTTTCAGAACAAACAATCCCTGAAACCCTTCACACACAAGAAAACACTCCCTTGGCAAAATGATCTTGTTGGGAGCTTGAAAAGGAAGACCCTGACAAAAGAAGAATAGAAAATATTCACTGGCAGGAGCTTCCTGGCCAAAGACTGCTCACTCCTGTTCAGAGGGATAAGAACAGGAAAAAGTCCCAGAGCATCATAACCTGACCCTGGGTTACCATTTTGGAACTAACTCTTACAGAGAGAGAGGCTACAAGAACACTTTCCCCTATTTTGTCATCTCAGTGGTTATGTGTTTTGTTTTTTCTATTCCTCCGTCTCACTGTTCCACCGTTGTGAATTCAGGTGATTAATTCCGCCAGCTGCTTGTCCCTTTTCCATATTTTTGTTTAGAGACTCTCCGACATAATCTCTGAAAGGTCTGTCCCAAACTGTGGAGGATGATTGGACTTCAAGCCCATCTTGGCTTCTAGGAGGAAGAGAAATCCAGAGACAACTAGACATGCCCAATTATAGGGGAAGATTCAGCACATGTGTAGCTCTGTCCCCTGTCAGCAGGCAATCTCTGGAAAGTTATTTACTTTATTAACTTCACTTTTTTCTCTTTATTAAAAAGTTTTATTCTTCCGTATCCCTTTTTCCTTCCTCTTTCCACATAAGGAATTAGGAAATTCGTTTCAAGACCTTTTCTTAGATCTGTTATTATTACCTACCCTCTGGGCAATGTTGGCCTGCAAGGGACCCCAGCAAGGCTGGGGATAACTGAGCTGGAGGCCTTCGAGGACAAAGTCCCCTCTGCACCCAGCCACATCTGTCTACAGCGTGGGGCCATCAGGGTCTCACAAAGCTCCAGGGACTGCAATGGCAGAGGATAGCATCCATCCCCTTAAAACCCTCTGAGGTTGCCGTGGATAGTCCCCATTCTGAAACTCATTCTGTGATAACCAGCGAGGGTCCTGAAGGGTACTAGGAAAGAACAAAAGTCTGCTGCTGCAACAGGCCCAGGGGGACAGCCTTTGTTGGCTTCCTTTCTTTTCTTCTCTTGGAGGAAAAATGCCACCTGGTTCTCTCACCCATCTGAAGAAGGGGCTGGAACTCTGTGTGGCTGCAGTCAACGGGAGACAGGGAAAAGACAGTAGAGCTTTCAGTCAGTGTTTGGTGTCTCTGCAAAATCCAGCGAGTCTGCGGCTCCCCAACTTGCATGCAGTTGGAGTGAGCAAAGTGATACATCTATACTTTTTTTCACATAGGCCCAGTCCTAATTACAAGGAAGCAGAAAAGTTTTCCAAATGTGGCAAAAGACAAGGCAAAGCTACAGCCTAGGGGAAGATGTGAGCTTTCTACAAGCAAAGAAAACTTCTTAAGAGTCATTCTGTTAAGGGGAGTGGGGTAAGAGAAGGCACAAAGGTCTGAACTTCAAAGAAATGTAAATAAAACATTCCTCCTGCTCTGATTTTAATCTTTTCATTGGATGCTTTCTGTGAGGGGGTACCTAAGTGAGTGGATTTGCCTACCCCTTCAATAAATCAAAGCTTTTTAGAACAGAATCATCGGTGGGGACTCTTTACCCCAGGAAACTGTAATTGGAGGTAAATATTAATTCCAGAAGAAAGCCTCTGAGCCCAAGAAGTGCAGCAACAATGTGCCTCCAAGGAGCCACTTTTTTTTTTTTTTTCTGTATCCTTTGGAAGCAGATTGTGGGAGAAAGCTTATCTCTCATTTTTATCCGTTTTAACAATGCTCTGCCTACTGCTAGTTAAACTGAGCTGCCTTAAGCTCAATACAAAAAGCTCTTTTCAGAGCATCTAGCAGATAACTTTTAAGAAAGGAAAAGGAACCTTTTCACACAGCTCTCCTGGTGCTTTTTTATGAGCTGAGGCTGTGTGCAGACAGCCAGGCCTGAAATGGCTTCTGGGGACAAAGACATCACCAAGTATTAGGTCTATACTTATTCTTTAAAGTTGCCGCTACACTTTTGCCTCTACCTTCTGCCTTTCTTATAACACCTACCCACCACTCCCCCTAGATGGGCAGGTCTACATTGTCAGCTGTGATGGGTTTTTCCTTGCATATTGGTCAGAAAAGCCCAGTGAGGATCTCCTGTATTAAATCATGTGTCACCTTCATCAGGCAGTGATTTCTAAAATTCATGTTCTCATCTGGAGACTCACTGGACCTTCTGTGGTGAAAGTGATAAAAAGAATTCAAAATGGACAGGATGGTGGCCAGATTCTACTAGAACTCTGTGAATAGTTTGTTTCCATATGAATAGTGCTAAGGATGGGCTGTTATTCTCTATGCTAATGAATTAGATCCCTGGAATGCGTTTTCCCTTCCACAATAAGGGAAGGAGTGGTGCCCACTCTGCTGCTGCTGCTGAGGAGATTTCTGACAACTCTGGAGTTTATTTTAAAATCTCTGAGCATCACTTTGAAGTAAGGCTTCTTTGAAGTAACTGAAGCTGTTACTGAAGAGTTTGATGAGTGTCTGGGAGGTGATTAAAAAGACTCTGTATGGAGGAATAGTCCCCTCCTCCCAAACCCAGTTTTCCTTTCCTCTCAATAGCAAGCCATGTTGGAGAGAATAGAATTTTTCAACAGTCAGACTCACTGAGGATGCCCCAGGCTCTGGTCCAGACGCTACTTGACTAAACATGGTCTGAGGAGAAGGGAAACATTGCCTACTTCATTTTAGTATTCAGGGCGGCCTATTCTCCCCTGTACCTCCAAGTACTTTCTTTCACTTCCTTTTAGCATTTGCCTCTTGATGCCATGCCCACCTTGTTACTCTGCTCTTGATCAGTATTATACTACTTACTTCTTTTGGAATGGAACTTCCTGCCATCCCTGTCATGGGTCAGTTCCCTAGGAAGCCGATTCTGAAGAAGAGGTTAATGTGCAGAGATTAGGAAGTGCTCTTGTGATGCAGGCCTGTGGAAGGAGGTAGGATGGGACAGAGGAAGAAGTAGAGCTACAATGCAGTCCCAACAAAGGCCCAGCCAACCACAGGGGGATGGGAGACCCTGGAGCCAGGATGGCTCTTTGGAGTTGTCCGATACTGACACAAGGAGGCCAGGCCTTTATCCTTTTTATATCATTGGATGCAGGCTGCCCCTGAAACGAAGTATGCCCTTGGACAAGGTGAGTCTGTTCAACCAAGGCCATCCCTATAGGGGGCTGATAGCTGAGGGTTGTCTTTGCAGCATCAGAGGAATAAGTTTGCACTCCTGAAGGGAGACTAAGGTGGTGCATTATATCATCTACCATGGTCTCCACGTTAGACCATTATGGAGCCCTCCTGGGAACATCCTACTATGAATTTAAGGTGATAGATGCTTAGAGAGGAGGATGCCCTCCAAGAGTGTGCATTCTCCTTTCCACACAACAGGAACCTGATAGAGTGGTGGTAAGAACAGCAATTTTGCCTCACCCTGCAATGCCAAACTGGGGTCCCAGTTAGCATGGCTTCAAAAACAGAACTGCCCATTAATGATGACTTCATATCTCACTGAGGCAACATCTGATGTGAATCCTCTCCAGCAGGCCTGGTTCTGCCAGCTGGAGAGAAGAGAGCCAGCATTTAGACTCAACAGGAAGCCTGGATTTCAACAGAGAAAAAAATATATAAATATTTATCTAATCACATAATTAAAGGAAATCCACTGTCCCTGTACAGTTGCAACCTAAATGGCCCACTTCATTAAAATGCAAAAGTTTTGGGGCGCCTGGGTGGCTCAGTCGTTAAGCGTCTGCCTTCGGCTCAGGTCATGATCCCAGTGTCCTGGGATCGAGCCCCGCATCGGGCTCCCTGCTCCGCGGGAAGCCTGCTTCTCCTTCTCCCGCTCCCCCTGCTTGTGTTCCTTCTCTCACTGTGTCTCTCTCTGTCAAATAAATGAATAAAATCTTTAAAATAAATAAATAAATAAAATGAAATGCAAAAGTTTTTGTGAAATACTTTAAACTGTTCCCTCAAAAGGTTCTTTTCTCCATGGATTATCTTTTCAAAGAAGAAACAAATATTTAGATTTATATATAATATATTTATATATTTAATATTTATACATTCTTTATAATATATAGGGACTATATATATAATATATATATTTAATTGTATTTCACTTTTCTCCTGTACCTTCCTTCTTCTCATTTTACCATAGAATGGGTATCAGTTACTGGTATTTAACAAAGATATTATCAAATAGCATCATAAAACATTTCTTCTACATTACCCTCATAGGACAGTGGGTAGATTCGTCTACACAGGTGAGGGAAGTGAAAAGCTGAATTATTCAATGACTCTGATTAATGTTTATGTCAGAGCAGGAACTAATGTTTCAGTAATAGGGAAGTTCAATTAGTCTCTTAATTAATTAGACTTCTGTTTTTAGCTCTATTGTGAACGATAATTATTTGTTAGCTTTGCTTAGGACCTGGGTGAAGGCCTTGATTACAGGTATTACAAAAAATATAATGCCATGAAGGTTGGAGTTCTTTGAAGAAATGTGAAGTTTGTGAGAATAGAAAATGTCAGTAAAAATTCAAACACGTTGTAATTTATTAAAGCTCATAAAGACTCCATTGAAAGTTAGAATAAGGGCACCTGGGTGTGGGTGGCTCAGTCGGTTAAGCATCTGCCTTCAGCTCGGGTCATGATCCCAGGGTCCTGGGATTGAGCCCCATGTTGGGCTCCCTGCTCAGCGGGGAATCTGCTTCTCCCTCTCCCTGTGCCCCTTCTCTCAGCTTGTGCATGCAAGTGCGCACACAAGCACTCTCTCTCTCTCTCAAATAAATAAATAAAATCTTTAAAAAAAAGAACAAATTTCAAGATAAATTATTATAACTAAAGATAGGATTATAAGTAACACCCCTTTGATGCATTAATTCTCTTTGAATTTAGGGTCATTTTTACCTGCAATAATAAGACAATACAGTATGATGCATTTAACCAAGAAACAGACGTGAGGGTCTCTCGTTCTCGCTCTCTGCAAGGATTTTTGATCCTTACAATGATAAATCTACTAACAAATATTAAGATCATGGAGGCTTAATATTACAACAAAATAGAGTAGCACCTGTAGGGGAGCCTGCATAATTTAGGTTTTTCCCCCTACTCACTGCTAGGGTTTAATCACATCTGAAAGGCAGAGTCATTTAGATGCCTAAACATCTGCATATAGATGTTCTTTATTTTAGTCTGCCCAATGGTTCTCAAACTTTAATGGTGTACTCAAGAATTATTGTACAGGAATATGCTCTTGAAACCAATATAGTTGTACCTCATGGACCAATTAAAAGATGTTCAAGGGCAATTTTGGCTATCTGAGAATGACAATAAGAAGCAAATCAACTATTGAGCCACTTAGGCCTAGAAATTAACTAAAGGTCAAAAGATACTAGCCATTTCCTTCAACTCTACTTTTAAGATGTGACACAAATATTAGGCTACCGTTAAAGTGTTAAACTTTATGAATGATTTGCTTTTTACTTTTGAATGAAGTAGAGAGCATTTAACATTGGTTTCATAAAGTAGCATGCTTAATCTTTGGCATCTGGGGATGTTTTCCTGAGTGGGAGAGAAGGCATTTCAGCTAACTCTCCAGACATGGAATTCTTAGCCTAGCTCTTTGATGCTATAGCATTTTGTTGTGGGTTGTGACTCTTTCAAATTACTGTAGTGTTTCTGAAATATGATTTTACAGCTAACTTTCTTCTTAACTTTAGCCATAGATAAATTTTTCAAAAAAGAAGGAAACAAAGAACAGAGGAAGAAAACATCTTGATTGTCTATGCTAAAGAATGACACCATAGCTATCAGTTTTTAATGTCACAAGAGTGGCAATGCCCCGGTAGGGGACAGACCTTTCCCTTCTTCCTTTCTAGGTTATTTGGCTATTTTAATTATTGTATTGACATAAGACAGATTAACAGAATGATAAAAACAAATTTAATTTCATACATACAGAAACCCCAAAGACATGCGGCTCCCTGACAGTCAGGCAATTGAGGTTTCTATGCCCTTCTGAGCTAAAAAGGGAGTAGGGGTCTGGGGCTTCAAAGGGGAGGAAGACAATTCACAGGAAGATGGAAAGTTCAAATGTTTGGTAAATTTTTTCTATGCTATACAGATAAGTCCTTCTGATGTAAAAAGTTATTTCTGGTGATAGCTTCATTTCTGCACCCCCCCCATCTAAATTATTTTAGGTAATTAAGGGAGAGGTAAAAAGCTCTTCTCAAGTCTCTTGGACCTTGTTTGTCTTTAGCTTAAAAGAATCCACATGCCAAATCCTCATTCTGGGGCAGCCTGCCCTGAACCCCATCACCCCCAAATAAGGCAAACAGGTATGTGCAGCACTTATGAATATTAATTTAAAATAATAAGCAAATAAATAAAACTATATGTTTACAATATTTAGAATAACGGAGTGCTTTAAAATTTCTTTAGTAGTCTATATTTGTTTTTATGAAGTGAATGTAAGTCTACAAAATCAAAACTTAAAAAATTAAGTTCAGTTAGAAAATAGATATGCCATATTTAACTATTTTCTGTTAAAAAAATAAAACTTTTATTTCTCATATACTTATATAATGCTATTATGCCCATCTTTATTATGTTCGAAGTTTCTTGGTCTGCAATTTTAGCTTTATTCCTGTCTTCAGTTAGTACCATCCTTATTTTTTTTAAGATTTTATTTATTTATTTGAGAGACTGAGAGAGAGAGCACAGCAGGGGGAGTGGCAGAGGGAGAGGGAGAAGCAGGCTTCCGGCTGCACAGGGAGCCCGATGTGGGGCTCTATCCCAGAACCCTGGGATCATGACCTGAGCCGAAGACAGATGCTTAACCGACTGAGCCACTCAGGTGCCCATACCATCCTTATTTTTATATCTTCTTACACTTCAACTATTTTATATAGTTTAAAGAAGTCTTTCATGTTTTACATTTCCCCTGTAAGTTTGAAATCTTTTTTGTGAAGAAAGTGTATGTAGGTATGTGTGCATGTATGTGTGTTTGGGAAAGAGAATAGTGCTAGAAACAAGCAAGTAAATAAACAGACATTTTTAAAACCATATAGACATATGTGACCTTGTACCTCTTACATGGCTATATTTGAATGAATAAATAAATACAATCAGGAAGAAAGCTCTTGTTAGATTTTATATGCGTTAAATGCATGTATTGAACATACATATTCATGGGCTTATTGGATGTACTTCTCACTTGCAGGAAAGGGGTCCCGAGATGATTGATAAGATGTGACCCCTGCTTCTTATGAGTGGGAAGAAAAGTGCTGCAGTATCAATAAAGCATGAACGTTTCTAAAGCAAGAGGTAGTGATGCCAGAAGGTCATGACTCACACATCCTATCAGGGGGTGGGGGTAAAGGAGGACCAGCATTTATTAAGGGCCTTATGTGAGGTGGGTGACCAACTCATTTAACTTTCAGAGCAACCTATGACAGGTATTCATTCAGGAGGCAGTTACAGAGCAAGCACTATGCTAGGCGCTGAGAATACAGCAGGGCACCAGCCAGCAAATCCCCGCCCACAGGGGCTTCCCCTCTACTAGGAGAAAGAGACAGTCTATAAGTAAGCAAACAATTAACCACAATGTTTCTAGTAGGAAGTGATGTGATGGAGGGAGCCAGGGAGTGGGACATCAGGAAGTGATAGTCTAGCTGAGAGGTTTGGAAGAAGGTATCCAGTCCTGAAGAGATCTAAAGGTAGAATATTCCAGTTAGATACAAAGGATCCCCCAATGGAAATGAACATTGTGTCATCAAGAAACAAAAGGAAGAAGGTAGGTCTAGAGAAAGGTAAGCAAGGAAGAAGCAGAAAGGAAAGGAAGTGAGAGAGGAGCCAGACTCAGACTGTGGGCTATAGTGGAGTTGGCTCTTCTTCTAAGTGTGATGGGAAGTACTTGGATAGTTTTCTGCAGAGAAATGATGTCAAAGAAAAACCAGAGCTGCATAGTAGTTAAAGTGGTTAAAACCAATTTGAATCAGGAACTATCGCAGTAGGTGTAAAGAGACCTCAGTATAGAACTGGAAATACAAAGACAAGAGGCGTTTATAGCCAAGGAGCAAGGTGAGGTCAGTGGATAGAAAATTACTAGAGGAGACATCAGGGATAAGGGGGGATTCTGGCTAAATTAACTCAACAGATTTCTTGCTGAAGGCAGGTCAAGGTGATTAGATATTGAGGTTGGAGATTCTTTAGCAGGAGGATTCCTGCTCTCAAGGACAATACCTAAGGACAGACCTAGTTGGAAAAGGGCAGAAGCCTGACTCAAGTTTGGTCTTTGTCGGTGACAGATCTGATTGTCTTGTTAAAAAGATTACTTTAGCTGCTGGGTGGGAAGTGCACTGGGTGTGGGGGTAGGCAAGAGTAGAGACTCTGAAGTTACTGCAATGGGGCAGGTAAGAGGCAGCTGATGTTCCATGAACTTAAAGAATATGCCACCAGTAGTGGCAGATTTAATGCCAGGCCTGGATAGGAGGGTTGTAGGTTTATAGGGTAGCCACATCTTCTTGGCTCCACACACTCTCTGCCCTGTGGGGAGGGCACCTCTGGGCAAGGTCAATAGTTGGGTCTCTAAAGCATAGGACCTTAGATCGGTGGTCATTTCAACAAGTCTTAGAGCAATGCGGCCTTTCCAGTAAGTTGAGATGTGAACTGGGAAGCTACAGAGGACAGAAAACAGATCAAATCCCTAAGGAGAATTCTTAAAAAAAAAAAAAAAAAATCATCAAAGCATAGCATTGCTATATTAGTTTCCTATGACTGTTGTAAAAATGATCACAACTCTGGAAGCATAAAGCAACAGAAATGTATTCTCTCACAGTTCTCAAGGCCAAAATCCGAAATCAGTATCACTGGGCCAAAATCAAGGTTCCGCAGGGCTACTTTTCCCCCACAGCCTCTAGGGAGAATTGGTTCTTTGCTTCTGCCAGCTTCTGATGCTGCCAGCATTTTTGCAGCTTGTGGCTACATCATTTCAATCTTCAAGGCCAGAATCTTCAAATCTCTCTGTGCTCCACCTTCGTGTCTCCTTCTCTCTGTGTGTTCAAATCTCTCTCTTCCTCTGTGTTATAGGGTTATATGTGATTGCATTTATGACCCATTTGAATAATCCAGGATAAATTTTCCACCTCAAGATTTTTAATTTAATCACACCTGCAAAGTCCCGGTTTTAATATAAGGCAACATTTACAGGTTCTAGGGATTAGGACTTAATATTTTGTGGGCCCATTGTTCAGCCTACTACAGTATTGTCATTATCTGATGATTCAAGTTATAATATTTGGCCAAAAAGTGTTTTAAAAAAATATTACTTTTGAAGGAAAAAGCAATTAGACTTGTCACATGGTTTACTATGGAGAGAGAAATATTTTCATCTTGGATGTAAAGACATCCAGTGAGGACAAAAATTTT
This sequence comes from Halichoerus grypus, assembly GCF_964656455.1. NCBI lineage: Eukaryota > Metazoa > Chordata > Mammalia > Carnivora > Phocidae > Halichoerus > Halichoerus grypus. The sequence goes on from NC_135712.1 coordinate 116,553,378, forward strand.
CTATTTGGTCATCTTTTTCTATGGTGAGGGAGGAAAACTGAGAGCAGATGACTGAGAAAGCAAGGATTTCTAGCCAACTGTTTTCTAATTTTGTTTATATAATTGGTGCTATTTTTGGGATGGGCAGGTGGCAAACCACACGATGTTGGAAAGGAATTATTTGAGCACTTTAAAAAAGGTGAATGTACACAAATAGGCAGGGCCTGATGACAAGCTTTTTTCCTGAGAATTTGAGATAGGAGTCTTGAATTCAATTCAACATTTCAATTAAACTCAAAAACATTTATTGAGAGACCGCTAGATGCCAGGCACTAGGCTTTGGAAATAGAAAGATAAATTGTATCCCATACATGGCCTCCAGGAGCTCACAATTTATTATGTGAGAGAGTCACAAAAACAATTAAGAAAATAAAAATACAATGTGTTAGTTTTGTGAGAGGGGTGTGATTGAAGTGCTGGGGATAAAGGTTTAAAAGGAGAAAAAAAGAGAACCTAGGAAAGTATCTGACACTCAAGGGGCACTCAGTAAATATTTAAATGACTGGACCACTTCCCTCTCTACCCCAACACCTCCCCCCCCCCCCCCACTCTGCGTTTGAGCTACCATCATCTCTTCCCTGAGCCACTATAATAGCCTCCAAATTTCTCCCCGGTTACCACTCTTATTCCCCCAAATCCATTCTCCATATAGGAAATCCATGTTATCTCTGCCTAAAATCCTTTAATTGTTTCCTACCATATTGAGAATAAGATTCCATTTACTTGCCATGGCCTACTAGGTGACATGAATTATCCCTGCTCACCTTTTGATTGTTGCTTATGTCCACCTTTACCCAGACACACTGGCCTTCTTCCTCTTCCTGGAATCTCTGAGCTCATTCCTGCCTAGGGCCTTTGCTCTTGCCTTTTCCCTTGTTCTACCTTAGCTCCTTCTTTTTATTCAGTCTCTGCTCAGGTCTCCCCCTTTTTGAGGAACTCATTTGACTACTGATCTAATATTTTTTTTCATAGCAACTATCAATTTCCAAAGTGATCCCTGTGTTTATTTATTTTCTTCCTTTTCAATTGAAATACAGTTTCCTTGAGGCAGAAACCTTGTTAATTTTCTACAACATTTTATCTCCATTGCTTATCACACAATAGATACACATTTTGGCACCTGGCATTGATATGAAAGTTCAAAATCTATACTGCCCAAAATCAGGGCCCTGATGAAAAGAATTTCCAGAAATATATACAGTAGCCCTAGTGTTCTAGGAATTGGTGATGTTATTACCCCTCTTAAACAGGCTTAAGAGTCAATCCCATAAAGGCCAAAGTAGACAGCTATAGTTTTCATGAAGGATGATTCTAGTGTTCTTTCCAGACTCCTAGGCTAGTCATTGAGCTAGAATTATGATACAGCAGTAAAAATGAACTTAAAAAATACAGTATCACTTTAAAATGAGAACAATTCAGGAGATAAAATTGTGATAATTTGAATTAGTTACTTGAAAATCTGTCTTCTTTCTTTCTCTGGAGTCTTTCGCCTGTACTTCAACAATAAAAATATTTGTAAGTGGTTTGTAACCAGAGAAGCTTATTATACACTTGATCTTAGCCAAAAGGCTGAGAAGCGATAGAAGCTTATTATAAAAACATATCTTGGTTGCTTAAAAATGCTCGCTGCTCAGTATTTTTCATTTATCAGTCTCTGTGCTGTGTTTTGTCTGGAAGCCTCATGTCTTTCCCCTTTGAGTTATTGCCTGAGCATCAAACTAGTATATTTTGTTTGCCAGTCCTATTACATTAGAGGTTAAACTGAAAAAGCTCCTTTGTGTAAAGGTCAGGCTCTCTTTAAAAAGCTTCTGGCATTCAAAGTTGAAGCAGTAAACAGCAAAAGAGGATGGTGAAGTTGAACAAATGGGCCTTAATTGGCCATTAGACTTGGACTGATTTAAAAATGAATGTTTAACTCTGTGTTCTGGGTATCCACCATATGTATGGTAGTTCCCTTTTAGTGGGCTCACTTTAGATAAGTATCATCTAATTCCTTTCTCATTAAAGACTTCCTTTGGATGTTGGCATGGTAAATACCTGGTATAAAAAGCTACCCCTGGCTCACACCCCTTTCCTCTGATTCTCCACTTAATCAGGCTTAATCATTATTCATTTGCCTAATTCAGGAAACATTTAAAGCTGTTTTTCACTTAATCATTTTGACTAAAAAAGCTACTAGACCAGGAGAGATTTTTAAAGCCTGTTAAAACCATTAGAGCATAAAATGGTGAATTCTAATTATTATCTAAATAAGACAGGAGAAAAAAAGAATCAGGAAGTTCCTTTAATGGTGAGAGGAACACATGCAGGGCCTGGGAAGACTGGTGAGTGGAGATGCCCCCTGGAGAAGAGGGGGCCAAATTATCTATTACTGTGCCTCAGCTCTGAAGGAGTCTTAGTTAGGGACACCTGTGTAGGGAAAAGACTATGCAGGTAACTATCATATCCAATTAACACAGCCTGGAGTCCTGTGATGAGGGGGCCACATTATGGGCCTGGTAGAGAGTTGGTCTCTCCAATCAAGAGGTGTCATGAGGGATGTCTTTGATGGATGTGAAGCAGCTTTTGCCAATATTCCGAAAGAGGACAAGGGCATCAGTAAATGTCTGAGGACACGGAAATGAAAGGCACAACTGGGACATTGTTATGCTGTAAAGAACTGGCATTAACCTGGGGGTATTAAAGATTCTGGACTTTCCAAAAATTACTTTGAATTCTATATTGCTGGTACCTGGGACATGATTAAGTATTCAATTGATGTTAGCTACTATTATTACTATTAATCATATTAGCTACTCCCTACCTACATCCACAGAATAATAAAACCTGGATGGTCATCTGATCCAAACTTCTGCCTTTAGGGGCTTAAAAGTGTCAGAAGATATTTGAGCTGAATTTCTCACTTGCATTTATACCTAAAGAATTGTGCAGCAGAAAAAAAAATAGTCTTCTCTTCACACTCATACTGTCATTGTTGAAATAATTAGGAATGCCATGGGAAATTAACACACACCAACAAGCACATACCGATACCTTTATGCAGTTATGCAAAGATGCCCCCCTCTGCAGTGGTGCAGTCTATTACCTGAACTGTAGGCTGTATAAGCAGAGTGGGGGCTGGGTTTTAGCTCCTACTAAACTGGCATAAATTGGCACAACCCTACACAGCAGTGTATTAGAATGAGCCAAAGAGAACCTCCTGGAAACAAGCAGCAGGTTCTCTTGGAGAGTTGTGACATATTTATTTTAATTTTTAAAAAATAATAAGCTATATTTTAGAGCAGTTATAGATTTACAGAAAAAATGAGCAAATAGTACAGAGTTCCTATTGCATCTCTTCCCACACCCACACATGCAGTTACTCTTATAATTAACACCTTATATTAGTTTGGTACATTTGTTACAACTAATAAGCCAATATTGATATATTATTATTAACTGAAGTTCATACTTTTTTTTAGATTTCCTTAGTTTTTACCTAGTGTCCTTTTTCTGCTTCAGGATCCCATCCAGAGTATCACATTGCATTTAGTTACCATGTCTCCTTAGGCAACTCTTGATTGTGACAGTTTCTCAGACTTTCCTTGTTTTTGATGACGGACAATTTTGAGTACTGGTCAGATATATTATAGAATATCCCTGTACTGGAATTTGTCTGATATTTTTGTCATGATTAAGACTGGAATTATGGGTTTGAGGAAAGTAAATCGCAGAGGTAAAGTGCCATTTTCATCACATCGTATCAAGGATACAAACTATCAACATGATTTATCACTATTGATGTTGACTTTGACCACCTGGCTGAGTTAGTGTTTATTTTTCAGGTTTCTGCACTATGAAGTCCCCATCCCTCTTCCATACTATGCTCTTTGGAAGGAAGTCACTATGTGCAGCCCACACTTAAGGGACAGAGAGTTATGTTCCCTTCAGTAGAGTATATCTATAATTTTTTTTGAAATTCATCTACATGGAGAGATTTGTCTCTTCTCCCCATTTATTAACTTATTCAATTATTTATTTACTTTAGTATGTACTCATAGATATTTATTTTATACTTTGGTTTATAATCCAATACTACTTTATTTATTTTGTTGCTCAAATTATTGAAATAATTTGACCATTGGCTTTGGCCATTGGGAACTCTTTCAGTTGGCTCCTGTACCTTATTGACATATTCCCATCAACTGGGGGGTTTTAGGGAGGTGGGTCACTTCCTTATTTTCTGCCACTATAAGATGCTCCAAACTCATGTTGTATATTTCCTGATCAGTGCTAGAATTAGCCATTTCTCCAAGGAGTGTACTGGTTCCTTTTATTGGAGAATGATTAGATTATTAGAAACCAAGATCTGAGTGCTAGGTGTACTCATTGCTACTGGTGTCATTTCTTTTAGGCACTCTCAGCTGACGGAGCAAGAAATATATGCATGTTTGCTGTGTATATACATATATCTATAAGTATCTCTGTATGTAACCATCTGTAACTATATTAACTTAGACATGAGTTCTTACCAATAATGTATCCAACTCTAATCCATTACCACATGGATCATGCTAGCCTCCTCCCCTTCTGATCTATAAATTTTGTCTCCAATAGGAAGAAACCATTTACCTAATTATTTAATTCTGGTATACATGTATAGCAGTATCAGAATTTTTAACCCATATCCCTGTGGAAAACAATCTTATCAACTAGAGTACAGTATTTATGTGCAGTTCTTTTGCCTTTAGTTTTATTTCATGTCTTTTCCCATATTCCCTTTAGTGAGGTTGTTTTATACATTTGTAATATAGCTAGATTCTCTTGTCACAGTCTTCATTTTTTCCTGGTATTCCTAATGAGGAGATGTGATATTTTAATAAATAAATTAATGTAGTGCTTACCAAACATGTTAATGGTAAGCAAGGTGGTTTTTAAATAGATTTCTTTATTTTAATGGATATGCACTTATCTTAATTTGTACTAGAAAAAAGTATGTAACTAGCTTCCAAAAAAAACTATAATTGTATAACTATTATTGATTAGGATGGAAGTAAATATATTTAATTTTAAAACTGAGTCATATTAATAAAAATTGATAATGACAGGGGAATGGCTGAAGTTTGGGAAAAATTAAATTAATCTATGCACAAGACCCATCATGGTACATCATACCCATATCAACTTTTAATGCATCATCAATTGAGAATCCTATTTCAGCTTCAGATCCCAAACCTATGTCATTCTTGACAGTTCAAAACAGTAATCATGTATACACATAATAATCATCTGATATACATTATCTCTTTTATGTCTAAAGTAACAATGCTGTTCTTTCTGATCTAGTCTCATTTAATTTTATACTACCTGAGGTAGCAGTCATTCCATAAATTTTGCCAGCTACTCACTGAATTGGCAGCTCCTTTAAATGGCATAACCTAGGGAACTCCAGGATCTCCACGTGGAAGAAGATGGGCTTTGTCAGAATCCTAAATAAGACAGTCCTGATGCCAACACCAATACTCTAATTCACCAAATAGAAACCCAACTGAGAGAAATAGCATCTCAGATGACACATGATAGGACCAAGATACCTTGACATGAATGAGGCTAAAGATTATTTTTAAAAAAAGACCAAAAAATATCTTGGGAGGATTTATTAAAACAGAGATTGCTGGGCCCCATCTCCAGAATTTCTAATTCAGTAGGTCTAGGTGGGGCCCAAGAATTTGCACTTCTAAGAAATTCCTAGGAGATACTGAAGTTTGGGACTAGGGAGGGACCATACTGTGAAAACCATTGGTCTAGTTGTTCAGGCAATGGCTTAAGGAAAGCAAAAAGGCAGATTAACCCTGGGTATGTTGTTATAGAAAATACCATTGCTTGAAGGTAAAATTCTCAAATGAAATTTTAGTTATCTAAGTAAAATCAAACTCGAACCCTGGAGTTTCCTTAATTTTATTGTGGTTATTGATCATAAGACCAAGTAAGATTAATAAGGAAATATCAACCTGTTAAAAGTGACAATTATCAACATCATCATCTTTGTTGTAATTCTTTCCCTTTCATGGCAAAGAGCCTCAGATTTTTAATAAATATGAAATAAGAAATATTTGGTTTTGACCAAATCTGGTTTTTAAAATCAGGGATTTTTTGTTAGTTTTGGAGACGGTAGTTGATAGGAGTAAGTAGTTGGGGCAGGAAGGAAATTTTTTTCAATTATTTTTTACTTTGTTTCATTTGAAAACATACCTCAAACTTGTTTCATTTTTCATTTGCTCATTTAAGAGTATCTTAAAATATAAGTATAAAAATCTTAAAGAAATTCATAGCCTGAGATCCAGTAACCCCAGTTTTAAAAATCTCTCTTTATGGTACAATGTGAGGTGTAGGCAAAATTTGGGAACAGAGATGATCATTTTGGCACTATTTAAGAGTAAAAATTGTAATACTTCCCAATGTCCAATTAAGGGACTATTTAAATATATTATGTTAAGTAAAAAGGAATGTTCTGTAGTTCTTACAAGTCAAATGTGTAAATGACAAAGAAAATCTTGACATCATGTAAAGAATTGCAAATTGAGACATTTTATAAATGGCATGAGTCACAAATGGGTTAAATGCATAAAAATTACACTGGCATAAAACATGCCAAAGTGATATCCAGTTTGTCATAAGGGTTAAAAGTGCTGCCTTTGAATACAGACCCAATGGGCATAAACCTAAGCCCTAATACTTTCTACGATGTGACCTTGAATGAATTTATTAATTTCTTTGTGTTCTCCACTGTGAAATATCCGTTGTGGTACAATGGGAAATATATATTTGCCTTTTTCCTGGGTTCCTGACACAGAGCTTCTAAAACCATTGGACTTTTTGGAGTGATAGGAGTGTCTTTCATTAGTCATAACAAGATCCTTTCAATCATATAGCTGAGTTTATTCTTATGAGGTGACTCTTTTGGGCCTCTAGACAGCTTTAGGATGGGGGCTGGTCACCAGAAAGCCCAAGACATGATTAGAGGTTTGGAACCTTCAGCCCCACTCCTCAACTTCCAGGAAGGAGAGAGGGGCTAGAGATTAAGTTTAGTCACCAGTGGCCAATGATTTAATCAATCATGCCTATGTAATAGAGCTTCCATAAAAAACCCTAAATGATGGGGTTTAAAGAGCTTTCAGGTTGGTGAACACATCAAGGTGCTGAGAGGGTAATGTGCCTGGAGAGGACTTGGAAACTCTGTGCCTCCCTCTTGGCCCCATACTTTGTTCTATACACCTCTTCCATTTGGCTGTTCTCAAGTTGTATCTTTTATAATAAATTGGTAATAGTAAGTAAAGAGTTTTCCTGTGTTCTGTACGCCATTCTAGCAAATTATTGAACTAAGAGGGGGTTTTGGGATCTCCCAATTTATAGCTGGTTGGTCAGAACTACAGGGGTCCCAGGACTTGCAATTGCAATCTGAATTGGAGCAGTCTTGTGGGACTGAACCCTTTACTTTACGAGATCTGATGTTAACTTCGGGTGCATAATATCAGAATTGACTTAAATTGGACACCTAGTTGGTGTCTGGAGAATTGGAAAATTGGTTGTTGGTGGTGTAAAATATCCTAGGAGTTGTATTATTTTTTAGCTTAACACTAATGGTTCAGTTGGGAAAACAGATCCACTCTAGGTATTTCAAAGAAAGGATGTAATAATATTTGGGAGCTTACAAAACTGCTGGAAAGGCCAGAGAGGAAAATCAAGAGGGTGGCCATTAGATTTTGCAGCTGTATTCCAGAGAGTGAGGGAATTACAGAGCCCATCCAATGGTGAGGGACTATAGAAAACCTTGCTGTTACCTCAGTTATGTCTAAGCCTGGTGGCGTGTTGCTGGAAGAGGATTCAGAGATCATTGAAAAGACTAATTCCTGCTAAAGTCTACATATCTGCTACTGCAGGGGGAAGAACAATGGATTCTGGTTTCTTCTTGTCTCCCAAATCTAATGCTAGAGCATTTTACCAGCTGGCAAAATGTAAATTGCATGCAGAACCTAATGGAGTCTAGGGCATGTAGCTCTTGGTCTTTCAACCACTGTGACAAAGGGAAAAGCACAAAAAAGAATGGGAATGGAAGCTAATCCTTTAAAAATAGTTTTAAAAATCCAGCATACTGTTTCATAGGGTTTTTGTGAGAATTAAATAAGAAATCCATGTAAAGTGTTCACAGAGCATGTGGACACGTTTTTAAGTATTTAGTTACTGTAAGCATTTTTTATGCTGCTGCTGTGATGATGAGGATGATGATGATAAGGTCCTAGTAGGTGAAGGAGACCATGGGTAGTCTGTCTTGCTGTGCATTTTCCCCACACTTTCAAATTTTCTATAGTAAAATGTTTATTATACGCTTAGAAGAAAATTAAGTAAATACCGACATAATGCCAGGAAATCATGTTTCCTATAAGTGCATATAAAACATTAGCATAAGACAACATATTAGAAGAAATTATAATATTAACTCATAGCAAAATATGTTTTCTACACAAGCCAAGTACATAGGCCTTCATTCTGCACATGTTTGAAACTTGAGATTGATATGTATCATCAGCACAGTCCTTGCTAGCTTTGCCATTCCATGGGAGTTTAAAAAAAACTTTTTAGTAGGGTTCTTATTTTAGATATTGAGTGAATTCTGATTCAAGCCTTACTTCTGTGATTCAAACTTAATTATTCTACCTGCTGTCTTCCAAAAATAAAAATGCTTCCAATTTTATGAGAACATCTTGGTAAAAATTGGAAAAGGCAAATGACTAACAGGAAGAACATTAAATGTACCTGGAACATTAAGAGTAATAAGAAAATGAAAAGAACTAATTTTTCAGTGAATGCAAGGAGACAATTCCAGTTAAAGGACTAATTAAAATATTGGGGCCTGTAATGTTGTTTTCATGATGAGATGATGTAAAAGACCTAGAAAGCATGATCCTTCCAGAACAAATGTTAAAAAGCAACATACTGCCTTGACATTTTTAATGTGGCATGAAATCTATTGAGTTATTATTATCATAAATCTTTAATAATATAAAATAATGTAACTTGGTATTTTAATCAAAGAATATTAGTAGAATGACTCAATATCTGAGCTTTGCTCCACTTAGTGTAGTATTAAAATAATTCTTTCAAATGCACCAATTATGATTGTCAGAGTAAGTGGAAAATAATTTATTTAGGAAGTAACCGCATTCTTAATGTTCCCTACCCACTGACTCAGAGCTGATTAATACTTTACAAACCAGATGTGATTGCCAGCAGCCTGGCTCAGAAGAGTTGTCTCATTACTGGCCCATTATTGTGTTAGCCCTTTGCTCAAGAACTGATTAGTGGGGGGTGCCTGGGTGGCTCAGATGGTTAAGTGTCTGCCTTCAGCTCAGGTCATGATCCCAGGGTCCTGGGATCGAGTCCCGCATCGGGCTACCCGCTCCGCGGGAAGCCTGCTTCTCCCTCTCCCACTCCCTCTGCTTGTGTTCTCCCTTTCGCTGTGTCTCTCTCTGTCAAATAAATAAATAAAATCTTAAAAAAAAAAAAAAGAACTGATTAGTGAGCCAATTAACTACCCTCTCCTTAGTGTTCAGGAGCACAGAATTGTGTGTTTGTCTTTTACAGATGTCACCTACCATAGTTATTTATTTTGAATATCATGATAACTAAGAGCAAATAGAAAAAATACGTGACAGTCTTCAAGCTTCTCCCTATTGGGCTTAAAAATACCCCAGAAATTTAGGTAAAAATTGAAAGAGGTAGTAAGTAGTTACTTCCACAGAGCCCCCTGTTTAGGGTGAGCTCTGTGTCTGTTCAACATTTATTGAGCATATGCTTTCACTAGAATATACGTTCTAACAGGGCAGGATTTTGTTTTGTTTACCTGGGAATCCAAATGCTGAGAATTCTGCCTGGTGTGTAGTATATGCTAGATAAACATGTCTATTTAATGAACAAATGAACACTTGGCATGATGCTAGTGTATAATGGCAAAGAGAACATGGTTTTTGCCTATAGGGAACTCTCAGGCTAGAAGAGAAACAACACACAAACAGATATAATATAGGAATTATTGTAATACATATATGATAATGAACTTTATAACACAGATACAAGGAAGAATATGGGACAGGAAGAAACTAAATTTGGCATCAGGACAAGGTGTAGGGTTGGGATAGGGGCAAAATTCTCAGGGATGGAGACACATAGGTTTTAAAGAATTGTTAGGAACTCAGCAAGCCAAATGGAAGGTTCCGGAAAAGGAACACAACATGCATAGATGTATGGATTCTTGGAAGATCACTGCCTATTAAAAATATAAGAAGGGAAGTTGTTTGCATAATCCACAAATGTTTGAGGTTTTATGGTTATGATTTGCAAAAAAAGAAATGACAACACATAGTTAAAAAACAGGTAAGTTGAAAGGAGAATCTGAAAGTGGCACATTAAAATCATTATTGAAGAAACTAAAGCTTGGGGAGGCTAAGTAACTTGCTCAATATCACATAAGTAGCAAATGAGAAAGCAGAGATTTGAACTCATGTCTCTCTTACTCTACAACCCATAATCTTATACGCTAACAATATATTGTTGGCACTATCTGCGAGGCATCCACTCAGTTTATTCTTTCCTTGAATCATTATACCTGAGAAATCAAATTAGTTATTCAAAAACTTACGTGGTAACAGAGGATTATAGGGGAAGGGAGGGAAAAATAAAATAAGATGAAATCAGATAGGGAGACAAACCATAAGAGACTCTTACCTATAGGAAGCAAACTGAGGGTTACTGGAGGGGTGGTGGGGAGTATGGGGTAACTGGGTGATGGGCATTAAGGAGGGCAGGGGATGTAATAAGCACTGGGTGTTATATGCAACTGATGAATCACTGAACTCTACCTCTGAAACTAATAATACACTATATGTTAATTAATTGAATTTAAATAAAATAAAATTTAAAAAAATAAAAAATGAAATTTGAATTTTAAAAAAAACTTATGTGGTGACCATGAAATCTGACCAAAAGGAGGCTTATAGTTTGAATGTTTTTACAGAATCCTTCTTTCCCTTTAGCTTTCCTTAGATTCATTGCTTCTTTCTTTCAGTCAGCAGTTCCTAGCTCATGTAGCCAGGCACTTTGCTGAGCATTGTTTCATAACACTCCTTGCCCTGAGCTTTGTTGGACAGACAATAAGAAAAGTCTTAATCTCCAACTTTCCTTTCCCAGACTCACTGGAGCGTTAATGCAAATCTAATTTTACAAATAGCATATCTTTTTAAATCAAGGATTCCAGGGTTGAACAAAATATTACTTGAGTAATTCCTAGAGTTTCCTGAAAGGCAGGAGTCCTTTTATTTGAGGACTTTAGGGGTCTATTGTCTATTTTTCTGCTTCACGTTATTGAAGAAGCTTTAATCATTATTAAGATTTTCATTTAGGTAGTTGGTTCTCAAAAGCCATTCCATTGATTGCTTTCTATTTAAGGAATGGGGAGAAATATGAGAGTTTACTTTCATTTTTATTTTACCAACAGAACAAGGAGTGTGGCTTTCACATGTATGAACAGGGATTTTGCATTCTGTATCCTAGTGAATAGACTCTTCCTTCTACCCAGACCAAATGTTTGATTCTGAGTATGCTAATTATTGTCATTTATTAAATAGATCTGATTGGGCTGTAACCAGATTAAATGGTGTACATTGACCAAAGTCCAGGTAACAACACAATTCACAATCCGAATATCTTTATTATGACTTAGCTACAAGATACGTCACCTGGAACTTTCTTTAGCCATCTAGAGAATGAGAGTACAGGAAAGTGCATGGCCATATTATTTGACCTTAGTTCACCTCCCAACTCTGTCACCTCTGTGACTTTGAACACATTACTGATCTTTCCATAACAAAGTTTACTTATCCATATGCCTCTGCAACAGGGTGGATTAGAGATAGTACCTACATGTAAAGTAACCAGACATCATAAGTCCTTAATAAGTGCTAAGTGCTGATATTATTATCTAGGAATCATAGATACTTTATTCATTAGTGTAGTAGCAAATATGCATAAGAGGACATGAGAATATTTGAAAAGAGAGAACCACAAGATTATTTAGAAGGCTGAAGAATGAGCTTTGGATGGAAGATTAGAGAGATTGAAGTACATGATATTAGAGATGAGAAGGAGAAGAATCATTTATTAGTGTTGCTGAGCAATATGAAGGGTTATTATCATAAAGATGCTAATCAGCTGTTTGCTATTTAACTGAATACAAGGTAGGAAAGTTGGAGCCTACAATATAGAATGAGGAGTAGAGGTTAGGTAAGGTGTTCTCATGATGCTTGCACACACTAAACTCTTGATGCAGTAGTTTAATGAAAGCATATATGAATTAATGAGCAAATGTAGAATAATTTCCTAGTATTTATATTTCTAAAACATTATTACAAAAAGGGGTTGGAGAACTCTTCTACCTGGTGAAATAAAGAGATTAGAGATGTGATTGAAGACGGGTCTTCGACTGGCTTGATAACATTTTATTTCTGAGTTAGGTAGATATAGGCTTGCGTTTATCGTAGTTCTGTGTTGGTTTATTCTTTAAAGTCTCTTTGGTGTCTGGCTTATTTTGCTTAACATAATGTTTTCAAGTTTCATCTTTGTTGTATGTAACACGTGTCAGAACTTCACTCTTTTTTATGGCTGACTAAATTTTGTTCAGTATAAGTCCATTGAGTATCTACATTTTCACACCTCTGGATTAACTATACAAACATAAATGAGTAACACATGTTTTGTGCTCTTAAGAAGTTCATGATGTAGAGCGGGATGAGGGAAGGACTCATGGAAGGTGGGAAACAAACAAATAAATCAGTCATCATAGATTATACCATATGCTAAGTATGTACACCAAGGCATAATGCTGCAAGTAAAAAACAAATGAACAAGAACAATTCAAAATGCCTTGAACAATAAGGGGATTTACTATCTCAAATAACCAGACATCTGGAGGTCTCACAGTTGGTTAACTGAGCAACTTAAATCCAGGCCAGTTTCCTCTCATCTTTTTGCTTTGCCATCTCTAGTCTCTTCCCATCAAGTTAACTCCCCTCCTCACGGTTGGACAATAACTACACATTTCTGGGCAGCTATTTCTCACACACAGACATCCAGAAGCTGAAAGGAGATTATCTGGAGTCTCCTTTTAAGAGCTAAGAAATATTTTACACAATACCTACCCATCCCCTCGCATATTTCTTCTGATGTTTCATTGGCTTAAATTGTCATGCTTCACTCCTGGAGCTGGGCATGGGGCCTCCCTCAGCCAGAGTGCACTGAGGGAGGCTACTTGAACAAACTCAGGGTTCTGCTAGTAAGGAAGAAGGGAAGGAAAGGGCCTAGGGTGAGCAACCAAAAATTCCTGCTATATTCTGCCGCAGAAGTGCTTACATTAGTGTGCAGAGTGGGAAGTGCTTGGATAGGATCTTCTCTTATTGATGTTTCGTTTCTCTGAGGCTCACAGATTGGTTACTTACATTGAATTCTTCTTCCTTTTGTAACTGATAGTTTTATTTCTAATATTAAAGTCCACATGTTTCTTGGAAAATGTTTAAAATTTTAAAAGTATGTAAAAAAGAAATAAAAATAAGACATAATTCTATCTGAGGTTTTTATGTATTTATTTCCTTTTTCCATAAATTACATATATAAATGGTTTCATGATTCCAAGTGTTAGTTTTTGTTCAGCATATTCAGTCTGAGACAGCAATGTGTTCTGGCTAAACTTGTTATGGTGATAATCATGTTATATTTTACCACTTTTTGTTTCTCTGATCCAAATTTCCTTTCTCTGGAGTTCATAAATTGGTCACTGTTATTTTCTGTAAGTAAGAAAAACTCCTTTAGAGAAGATAGCTCAGTGGTGCCTTGGATTCCCAGGAGGTATCACTGGGGAAGAGGTTAATGAAGTATTTAGATGGACTCTATTGAAGCGTGGATTTGTCTATTGTAAAATTGGACATTAAACATTTAAGTGATGGCTTTGTTAATGAGAAGTTAAAGTCAAAGTGGTCAGAGGCTGCCCTCAAATCCTCATTCACAATTCCCATAGGTGTCTCTGAGACATTCACACATGCAGCTAAAGGTAATATTGTATAAAGCTCTTTCTTTGAGGTTAGCACTATAAACACACACTTTCGTTTATAAGAAAAGGGTTATTAATGTTGCTTGAGGTATCTCTGCCACATGGGGAGAGAACGATAAAGAGTTGCCCCACTTTTCGTCATAGACTCCGTACTTTGTCCATGACCAGAACACAGATTAAACACAAACTAAGATGTTTACAGATGGAAATATAAAATAGAACTTAGCAGGCTAAATTAAGGGACTGTAGATATTTGACAGAGGCATAAACTACCACCAAGTTTTAGACAAAATGAAATATTTTAAATTCATGGCACAGTGTGCTTATCTTTTGAGGTGTGAGATCTGGGCCTTCTGTTGTCATCAAGTTCATCTTCTGAATCAATGACACATGCTCCAATAAACATCAAGTGACAGCTCCTAGTCACTAACCAACATAGGGTTCTTGGAGCAGATCCAATCCTCAGGAACAGAAGCCATGTAAATAAACTCTGTTGGGCAGGTCATGCACGGAGAGCAAACCAGACAAAGACATCAAAGCAATTCCTGGACATATTGCTGTAGCTGAACAGATGGCAGGCAAAAGAAGTGCTTAAAGGAGCCACTGGAGCACAATTTCAAGTGATGTCTCACATCCTTTGACAGTTGGAGAGTGATAGAAACAAACAGATCATGGGGATATATTACCACTTAGAAAGGAATGATTTGGTTCAAAGATGATCTGGGCAAAAGACATAGTGGGATCTGCTCAGAAAATGGTAGTGAATATGGAGGGGGTACTATAACTTGGACACCAAAGATATAACCTGGGTCAGAAATATAGCAAGGGTGACTTTGTCACATCTTAAGAGTCTCATGTTTATGTGGGGCATTGTACCCCACATCATCTTAACAGTAAGAATGCTTGATAATAGAGGGGGACAGGTGCATTTCTGGCGAGGGTTGCAGCTATTTTATGACCACAAAGGAACCAGTCTATGTTGATCAGGTGAAAATGGCAGAGATGAAAAATTACCAATATGAGTTAAGGATTTTTTTTGTCACTTGTAGCCTATAGCATCTTAACTGGTTAGATTTTTTTTAAGTCATGCTGACTTCAGAAAGCTTCATAGGCCTTATCTTCCACTCTATCACGTGTTACATACAACAAAGATGAAGGTAGGTGGCTTAGTCTATAAGGCCTTATCTTCCACTCTATCCATTCATCTATCTATCTATCTATCATTTATTATGTGCTTATAATATTCCAGGTATTTAGATGAACATTAAAGATATGAGGATGAATTGGAAACAGCCCCTGCTCTTGAAGTGCTCACAACCCTGTTAACAGATGATAATATGATATAATAGGAACATAGGAATGAACAAAATGTCTTGGTAGTCAAGAGTAGAGAGTGATGGGTTCCTGGGTGGCTCACTTGCCTTTGGCTCAGGTCATGATCCTGGAGTCCAGGGATCAAGTCCTGCATCGTGATCCCTGCTCAGCAGGGAGTCTGCTTCTCCTTCTGCCCCTCCCCCTCTCATGCTCTCTCTCTCTCTCATTTTCTCTCTCTCAAATAAATAAATAAAATTAAAAAAAAAAAAAGAGTAGAGAGTGATGAGTTCTTATCTTCAGGTCAGATGAAAAGAAGGACATACAGAGAACTTGCCCAGCGGAAAGTATGTTCTGGGAAGTAGGAACTGTAGAAGCAAAGAGAAGCAGTAAAGAAATTCCAATTGTTTCATCCCTGAAGGTAAATCTTTGAAGAAAGGCAGGCTATATGGAAATGTCTGCATCATAAGAGAAGGCCAAAGAATGGTGAACAATAACAGAAAAAAGGTCAGTTTATTTAGATACTGCAAGAGGGAGAAGGTAGGTTTGAGGAAGGAAGGGAGTTGGGTTAGAAGACAAATCCTTGCTCTTGAGTTATACAGTCACGCCAAAGTCTCCAAAATACTTCCCTTTCAAAGGGGGTCCAAGAAGTGAGCATGCTCCCTGAAGTCTTCATGACCCCCTTTCTGGTTCTGATTGCCAGAATCATCTAAGTACTTCTTTCTACCCCACTTGGCTTTGACATGTTCACTTCAGTTCCACAAACATTTATGTAACAAACTACCTGATATATGTGATACAATTTGAAGAATGAGATACAGAGATAAATACCAGACATACCTCCTCCATACCTGAGGAGTCAATAGGATAAAAGAGAAAATACACACATAATAAGTACCTATCATACAATAGGAAACATTATAATAAAAGTAAGTATGCAGGTGAAATCTTTGATGGATATAGTGGGGGGAGATTGGCCAGATACAGAGAGTAGATTATTATTTCTCTTGATTCTGAATGATAAATAATGGTAGGCGTTTTCAGACTGGGGAAGACCTTTCAGATAGAAGAACCAAAAAAACAGAGAACACAGAACAAGAGGGCATCCAAGGTGAAAATCTTCTAGGGGACAAGAAGTCACAAGGAGGTGAGTTGAAGGCATTGGCACAGAGGAGTGGATGGAGTAGAGTCTGAGGTGACAGGATGGGAGAGGGTTTACGGATCAATAAAAATATTATATGTCATCCTGAGGAATCTGGATTTCATTTATTATGTATGTGTTGAATATCTCCCATATGCCCAGCACTGTTTGGATTCACAGATAAAAACACAAGACCCAGTCCCTGCTCTCAAGGAGGCCTAGACCAGTGGAGGAGATAGATACATGGGTAGGAGTAAGGAGAGCTAACATTATAGAGCCCTGACCTGGTGCCAGTACTCTATCTAGGTTATATCATGTATTCCTTGCAACATCCTGTGTGATACTATTCTGCTGATTTTACAAATAAGGAACTGAGGAATGAGAGGTCAGGTAACTTTTCCAAGACCTCACAGCCAAAATATCAGAGTTTTAATTCAAACCCAGGTCTATTGAATTCCAAGGCCAACACAGTAATTTGTAAGTTTGGAAGCTCAGTGGAGTGGAACTTATCTCAGGCTGTGGGAGATAAGTTCCTTAGGGAGATGATGCATAACCTAAGTTTTTTTTTTTTTTTTTTTTGTTTTTTTTTTTTTTATTTTTTTTTAAAGATTTTATTTATTTATTTGACAGAGAGAGAGATAGCGAGAGCAGGAACACAAGCAGGGGGAGTGGGAGAGGGAGAAGCAGGCTTCCTGCCGAGCAGGGAGCCCGATGTGGGACTCGATCCCAGGACCCTGGGATCATGACCTGAGCTGAAGGCAGACGCTTAACGACTGAGCCACCCAGGCGCCCACATAACCTAAGTTTTAAAAATGAGAGGGAGTTGGCCAGGTAATGAAGGGAGGGCATTCTAGGCAGACGGAATAGCATGTGCAGGAGTGTGGAAGTAGGGAACTGCCTGGTGGTAGAGGGAATTAGGTGTTGGTACAGCATGTATCATGAGGCAAGAGGGGAAGAAAATGAGCCTAAATATGTAAGCAGGGATGAGATTATAGATGACCCTGATATTATAATGGGATTATCAGACACTGTCAATCCTAACTTACCAAGAGGCATTTCAACCATTTCACTGTTACCAGCTCCCTTCAAAATATCTCCACCATATTAGTTATCAGAACCAATAGTTGTTAAAGCTAGACCTTGAGAGTCACCCTTGATTTTTCCATCCCCCAACCCCTTATTCAATGAATCAGAAGTTATTTCAGTGAGGCTATTTTTCCCTTCTAAATATAACTCTAATCTGCTCCCCTCCCTATCCTCACTGCCACTTCCCAAGTCCAAATTATTTCTCCACCTGGATACAAGTAAGAGCCTCCTTTGGGACCTCTAAACTTCTACTTGGCAGCCACAAAAGTCTTCTAAAAATATAACTCAGAAAATTAAAAAAAAAAAAATTAACTCAGGCCATGTAACTCCCCACCCCTACTTGAAATCCTCCTGTGGTTTCTCTTACATTTCAGATAAAATCCAAATACTTGGTATGGCTGTACCTTCCTTTCCAAGCTTGTCTCACCCCCTCTCCCCTTCATCCACTTTGTTCTACTTCTTTCTGGAAACCAGAAGATACTATACTTCTTGCCTTGAGGCCTTTGTCCATGCTTCTCTCCCTGCTTGCAATGATCCTCTTCTAGATCTTCATATGACTTTCTCATTCCTATTCTGCAGATTTCAGCTTAGATGATGTTTTACTTGATTCTTCCTTCTTTTCCCTCCACCCGCCTCCAGTTTGTTTTCCGTCATTGATATTGTCATTTTCTTAGCATCCTTACCATGAGCAGTCACCATGTGTTTGATCATTAAATGTCTGTCCCTTCTGTTGATCTTTCAATTCCCAAGAGGGCAGCACCGTGTTGTTTTGTTCACATTCTACCCTGACTGCCTAGCCCAGAATAGCCATAGTCCTTAGAAATGTGGTTGTCTTTTGTGAATTGTTTAATAATAGCTCCACTTACTGACAACCGGAGGCCCGAAAACAACTTTAAGGGAGTATAAGGTGTAGAAGAACATAGAAAAGAAATAAAATCTGTGCAGCAAATGGAGGAAAACATGGTGATAACTTTGATTTAGCGAGCATTGGGACATGGTGACTACTCTGGATGGTGCCTCGCACAAAATAGGCATCAACAAGTATTTGTCACATAAATTAATGTTAGCTAAATGATTGAATCTGTTGACAACTAATCCAATAGTAATAGCTTTCATCGTGGCAAGTAAAAGTAACAGCCCAAGAGGATCATTGTCAAAAGCATTTTCTTCATCTATGAAGGGAAAGGACTCAGCTGTTTTATTTACTCAGCTGTCTTTTCTTCTTTATTATACAAATTTGAAGCCAAGATGCACTTTGTTGTCAAAGTTGAACCCTGCTAGCCATACACTTCTGGCAGAATAGAGGCAGAAGCCTTTTCCCTTGGTAGTAAATAGAATATAATTCACTGAAGAGTAATCTAATAACACTGAGAGAAATAAGTGTCAGGCCTAAAGAGTGGCCAGGAAATTTTTGGTCCTCATAGACTAATGCCATGTAGATAGGGGTATATTTTAATTCTAAATGTTTATAATTCAAATGTTTGTAACTTAAATGGCACCACACATCAGATCATTTGAGTTGGTTTTTAAAAGATAACAATGGTTCCACTGATGACCCAACTAGCATTTTTAGAGAAAGTACTTAATAATGTAGATTTTCTTTATTGTTCACTGTTTATGTTTGGAAATGTAATCTTATACTTGAGCTACCTTGGTTAGAAATAATGATAAGATTTTAGACAGTTGTATCCTTTTCTCAAAGTACTCAGAAACTTCTTTTTATTTCTACTTATCAGTCAACAAATATTTGTTGAATATCTGCTATGTGCCAGACAGTGTTAATTAAAGTTTGTTTCTCCTTTGTTATGTTAAAACTCTAGGCTTGTATCATTTGTTTACCCTATAATTAGGAAGGCAGCTTCTTTTCTTACTATTCATTTTGTTTTTTTCCAATTACTCATGATTTTTTGTGGGAGTGGGGATCTCTTATGTTCAGAATCTTTTATGATTCATCTCAATCCTCAAGTGATTATTAAGAAATCCCACCGAAGCAGTAAATCCAATCTTAGAGGCATTGGGATGAGTCCGTTAAACTTTATGCTGTGTGCTTTTGCAATGATGGATTCCTTGAGAATTAAAGAAAGATAACTACGATCCTCGTTACTATATTTCCAATCAGCCATATCCTCCCAGAGTATTTCCCTCAGGCATTTTAGAAAGGAGATGGATTTTTTTTTTCCAGTCTATGAAGACGTTATTTAATTAACTGGGTCAATACTTTTTAAAACTCTGGGCACAAAATGTACATGCACCTCTCCATGCCTCTTATCTGAACATATTTATTTTATAGCTTATTCATGGGCAAATATTATCCACTGAAGAGATGTGTCACAGACTATATGCAGAATATTCAGGGGCAAGCATAAATCTAATGATGTGTTAGAAGACAAAAAATTCACAATATGTGTGATAATTATTTACCTGTTAAAATGAATTTTATCAAAGTGTAATTCTCATAGAATAAAAGGAACCCATTTTAAGTGTACAGTTAGGTGAGTTTTAACAAAAATATGCACCATTTAAACACCATCTCAATTGATGCAGAAAGCATTTCCATCATCCCCAAAGTTTCCTTGGTGCCCCTGTGCAGTCTGTCACCCTCATCCTCACCATAGGCAATCACTGATTGTGTGTTCCTAACTTTATCCTAGTCACTAGGCAGAATAAAAGACAAATCACATCTCCTGCCTTCAAAGCCTTTATACAATAGTAGGAGAGGGGAAAAAATGAACACTGAAGAAATTTAATAGCAAAATAGTGATATGCTAAAGTATGAAGGTCAAATATGGGAATTCAGGCACCATCTCCCTGGGGTAGGAGGAGACCTGGATTCAGCAATGCAAGGCCTGGGCTCTTTTTTGTATGATCTATTTCTAACTGTCTTGGTTTCCCCACATATAACACAAGGAGCTTGAACCATCTGACCTCTAAAGGTCTTTTGTCCATTGTACCTCTATGTTTTACTTGTGAGGAGTGAATGCTCTAGTCCCTGGGAATTCCATTGGTGTGGTACTCTTTAATTACTCTGTGGTAGGTAAAATGTCCGACTTCAGTCACCAAATACATTTTCATAAAAGTTAATTTTTTAAATGCTTTGTGTATTAGGCTCTTTTCATCAGAAGCAATCATGGAATTTTATTTTAGTCTATTTACATAATTTGAAAACGCTATTTTTTGGTTCAGTTTTGAAAAATATGTTAATTGCTATTTTCTAGCCAGGAATTAGCTATAAGAGACTGTCCTGTACTGTCCCTCATCTCCCCTGTTGGCCAGTCTTCTTCACCCAAAGGTGGCTTTCTACAAAGTTAAATTTCCAGAAAGTTACAAGTCACCCAGGTAAGGAATGAGATAGGGAGTGAAGACATGGAAAAAGAGATCTCCACAATGGGCTTCAATTCCAGCAATGGCAAAAATTCCATTTCCAGAAGTCAAATGAATAAAGGGGCAATTATCTAAACATTGTTCTGGCATCTCTGACAATCGGGGGTCCTTTATTTTTATTCAATAGGCAGTGCTTCTTAAAGTTAACTTCTAAAACTCTATTCCCCTGGGAATCTTGTTAAAATTCAGATTCTGAGTCAGTGAATCTGAGGTGGGGCCTGAAATTCTGCATTTTTAACACACTCCTAGGTGATACAGATGGCCCTAGAACAGGTACACACTTGGACTGGTAATTGGAGCGGTGAGGTATTTGACGGCTTGGCTTCTCTGGATAACTAATCTACTGACCATTCTTCTTCAAATTCTTTATGTTATAAAAGGTGAATAGCTAAGAAATGCCAGCTTATCAGGAAACATGTTTCCTGTGTGTAGAATTCAGTAGAGTCAACACTCTGACAGTGCTGAAAATGTCATTGAAATATACATTTCCATAGTGCAACCAACCTGTTAGCCTAGCCTCCTCACTAGAAAATGTTTCATCCTTTGGATTAACATGAAAGATAGGAAAATCATTTCAAATCCCCAGACACGTGTCTACCAGATGTAGAGGTCCCATCCATCACCATCCTGGCCTCCTAATGGACTTGAACTTGAGGCAATGGCAGATTTGGGTACCCTCTACCCAGAACACCTGGTTTTGGAGTTTAGCATCTAACTCTACGTGTGTAGGGGTTGGTCAAATATTTGTCCTGACCTTGATTTTCAGGAACACAGTTTTGTTTTGTTTTTTCCTGCTTATTGGTCTGTTGATTTCTAAAAAACAGTCTTCATTCCATCAATCACAGACCCAGGAAGACATTTTATCACCTAAAGAAGGCAGATGCTGAAACTCAGAGCAAATTTATATGTTGTTGGGTTTGTTTATCTGTAGGGGTACCAGAGCTCAATCAGCCTATTGGGAGGACTGAGATGGAAAGTAATCATCAAACTATAGTCAGAAGACTGAAGGGAAAAAATTATAATTTGAAAGTTGTACAGAAAGAATAGGCAGCATTAACACTAGCTAGAAATGATGATATGGGATAAGGATTATACAGAAACTCATTTTTATTTTATTCTTAGTTTTATTGTTTTTTGGTGGAGGAGGGGCAGAGGGAGAAAGAGAATCTCCACTCAGCATGGAACCTGGACGCGGGGCTCGATCTCACGACCCTGAGGTCATGGCTTGAGCTGAAATCAACTGAGCCACTCAGACATCCCTCAAGTTTTTATTTAAATTCTGGAAGGAAGTTAGGGGGATGCTCTTATAGAGAAGTTACCCACCTCCCCAGTCCATGTAATAGTTCCCCTCTCTGGGGGGATGGATTGTTGTGGCATACCTCTAGCTCTTTGCCTCCACTCTCCTTTTATTAATTACCTCTTTTCCAGAGGTTCCCTCCCTGAACCTTCAAGGCATCTCTAGGTTTAGAGTAGAAACTTATCACATCTAAGTGTTTCTTTATACCATGCCACAAAAAGGACTAAGAAATGGAAGTCCCCAGCATTTCTCCTCCTTCTGTCTGCCCACAGGACAGGTTTCTGACTTGGTCTTTTCATCAAACTCTCTCCCACACGCTCTGAGGATGTTGTATGTGATTCCAGTAGGTAGGAGATATAAGGGGGCATTTTATTTATTTTATTTTAAGATTTCATGTATTTATCTGAGAGAAAGAATAAGAGAGAGAGAGAGAGAAAGAACAAGTGGGGGGTGGGGGGAGGCAGAGAGAGAAGGAGACTCCCCGCTGAGCAGAAAGCCCGATGTGCTACTCGATCCCTGGACCCTGGGATCATGACCTGAGCTGAAGGCAGACACTTAACCAACTGAACCACCCAGGCATTTTAAAAGGGGGGCATTTAAAAGGTATTGTTGGGAACTTTTTTAGGGTACGAAAATTGTATCTGATGACCTGGACTTTGTTCCTTTAACTAAGATAAGGCTTAAGGAAAATACTGAAGACTGAACTATACATGGGTTGTAGCTTCAAAATATTAAATTGGCCTTTCCTGTACCTAGACAGCCAACATTTTCATTTACCCATTCTTTTGCCTTTCTGAACTGGACCTAGAAAAGAGATTTGAACATAAGAATCTAAGAAGGTACTTTTCATCACTTTGCCTATTTTTCTGTTGAAGGCTACATATGTTCCTGAGGGACAGGTGGATGGAGGGTAGAAAGTAGCAGGAAGCTGAGTGACTGTTGGAAGCCACAGAAGGTGGAAGTGGAAAGGAATGCTGGCTCTTTGCAGTTATAAAGGGTGTGTCAGGACACCTGTAGGCCTAGGAGGCATTTTGAGGAGGCTTTTACTGGCAGGAAAACCTGCTTTCCTGATATCTCTTTTCGTCTGGGTTGAATAAAAAAAAATAGAACTCTGCACTTGCTCATTTGTTCTTTCCTCAGCAAGTGAGGTCCAAATGTGTCCTCCTTAGATGGCCTCCAGCCTCACAGCGAGTCCTGACTTTGATTGCCAGGAAAAGAACAGTGAAGAAAAACTCTGGGCCTAGGTAGAAAACTGTCTTGTTTTTTTCAAATGATTTGTCATGCGTATAGCTATATGGATAGAACTCTTGGAATATTTGCCTCAAAATTACAGTAAAGAACCCAAGTGTGGCATATTTGTGTGTGTGTGTGTGCATGCGTGTGTGTGTGTGTGTTTGTGTGTTTACAAATCTTTACAAATATCAGTTGGGCTTAATTTAGAACATTCATTTGGAAGCTTTTTGAAAAATGCTGCCAGCTATTAGGGTTGGGAATTACAGCCAATTATGAGAGAAAAAGTAGAGATTAGTTATTTAATTGAATAATTATTGGGCATGTACTCAATAGTAGGAGCAATAGTAGAAGCAGTTTTTCAGGAGGAATCTTCAAGGAGTGTTCATGTGGGAGGGCCTCTGATTCTCTGTTTGAAAAGTTGGCCTGCAAAAATATTACCATATTAACCTACATACATATGTGTTGATGAGTGAAAAATGGAGGGTGATATTTCAGAATGAGAAGAGGGCCTACACAGGAATAGGTTAGGGGATAATTCAACACTATTACCATAGTATTGCTTTTTTTTTTTTTTTTTTTTAATTATAAATGTTTTCAACAAGTAATTGTTCAGCACCTCTTAAATTCCAGGTACTGAGCTAGGAATTAAAGATAAGAAGAATAACATATGGTACCTGCCCTAGGGCACCCACAACGTAGTTATAGCAAGTAAACAAATGTTACAAGACAACATGACAAGTTCCATGGTAGATTCCATCTACCATGGAATCACGGACAGGAGAAGGAAGGAACGAATACATATTACTACCTTGGAAGATCCCGAGTAAACAGTGAGCATGTCGAGATGGCTTCCCAAAGACAGCAGACCCCGAATTGAGACTTGAAGGATGAGTAGGACCATTTCACAAGGATATCAAAAGGTGGGAGTGGTAGAGTCAAAGATATTCCACTTGAAGACAACAGCAGGTAACAAGGTGTGATTTTATTAGCCCTATATGTTTTTGAACAAGGAACACCACAAACATGTTAGCATGTATTTTATTTTCAGATAAAAATATGGACTCTGGTATTTTTTCAGACCACCATCTTCCACATTGTTAAGACTCTTACAATGGGGAGAGTATGTGCTATGGTGAGCGCTGTGAATTGTGTAAGACTGTTGAATCACAGACCTGTACCTCTGAAACAAATAATACATTGTATGTTAAAAAAAAAAAAAAAAAAAGCAGAAGATAGCAGGAAGGGAAAAATGAAGGGGGGGAAATCAGAGGGGGAGACGAACCATGAGAGACTATGGGCTCTGAGAAACAAACTGAGGGTTCTAGAGGGGAGGGGGGTGGGGGGATGGGTTAGCCTGGTGATGGGTATTAAAGAGGGCACGTACGGCATGGAGCACTGGGTGTTATACGCAAACAATGCATCATGGAACACGACATCAAAAACTAATGATATAGGTTGGAGCAAGATGGCGGAGGAGTAGGAGACCTAAATTCGTCTGGTCCCAGGAATTCAGCTAGATAGGGATCAAACCATTCTGAATACCTACGAACACAACAGGAGATCGAAGAAAAGAATAGCAGGAACTCTCTGAACAGAAAAGCGACCAATTTCTGTAAGGTCTCTTCTGATTTGTTTAGTGTATATTTTTCTAGGGCCGTTGTTACACTGTTAGCATTTTGTTCTCTCATTCATCTATTCTCCTCTGGACAAAATGACAAGATGGAAAAAATCACCTCAAAAAAAAGAACAAGAGGCAGTATCGACTGCCAGGGACCTGATCAATATGGACATTAGTAAGATGTCGGACCTAGAGTTCAGAATGATGATTTTAAAGATACTAGCTGGGCTTGAAAAAAGCATGGAAGATATTAGAGAAACTTTCTGGAGAAATAAAAGAACTAAAATCTAACCAAGTCAAAATCAAAAAGGCTATTAATGAGGTGCAATCAAAAATGGGGGCGCTAACTGCTAGGATAAATGAGGCAGAAGAGAGAATCAGTGATATAGAAGACCAAATGATGGAAAATAAAGAAGCTGAGAAAAAGAGAGATAAACAACTACTGGATCATGAGGGCAGAATTTGAGAGATAAGTGATACCATAAGATGAAACAATATTAGAATAATTGGGATCCCAGAAGAAGAAGAAAGAGAGAGAGGGGCAGAAGGTATATTGGAGCAAATTATAGCAGAGTACTTCCCTAATTTGGGGAAGGAAACAGGCATCAAAATCCAGGAGGCACAGAGAACCCCTCTCAAAATCAATAAAAATAGGTCAACACCCCGACATCTAATAGTAAAACTTAACGAGTCTCAGAGACAAAGAAAAAATCCTGAAAACAGCTCAGGACAAGAGATCTGTAACCTACAATGGTAGAAACATTAGATTGGCAACAGACCTATCCACAGAGACCTGGCAGGACAGAAAGGACTGGCATGATATATTCAGAGCACTAAATGAGAAAAATAGGCAGCCAAGAATACTATATCCAGCTAGGCGGTCATTGAAAATAGAAGGAGAGATAAAAAGCTTCCAGGACAAACAAAAACTAAAGGAATTTGCAAACACGAAACCAGCCCTACAAGAAACATTGAAAGGGGTCCTCTAAGCAAAGAGAGAGCCTAAAAGTAACATAGACCAGAAAAGAACACAGACAATATACAGTAACAGTCACCTTACAGGCAATACAATGGCACTAAATTCATATCTTTCAATGGTTACCCTGAATGTAAATGGGCTAAATGCCCCAATCAAAAGACACAGGCTATCAGATTGGATAAAAAAACAAGACCCATCGATATGCTGTCTGCAAGAGACTCATTTTAGACCCAAAGACACCCCCAGATTGAAAGTGAGGGGGTGGAAAACCATTTACCATGCTAATGGACACCAAAAGAAAGCTGGGGTGGCAATCCTTATATCAGACAAATTAGATTTTAAACCAAAGATTATAATAAGAGAAGAGGAAGGACACTATATCCTACTTAAAGGGTCTATCCAACAAGAAGATCTAACAATTGTAAATATCTATGCCCCTAACATGGGAGCAGCCAATTATATAAGCCAATTAATAACAAAAGCAAAGAAACTCATCGACAACAATACAATAATAGTGGGGGACTTTAACACCCCCCTCACTGAATGGACAGATCATCTAAGCAAAAGATCAACAAGGAAATAAAGGCTTTAAATGACACACTGGACCAAATGGACTTCACAGATGTATTCAGAACATTCCATCCCAAAGCAACAGAATACACATCCTTCTCTAGTGCCCATGGAACATTCTCCAGAATAGATCACATCCTAGGTCACAAATCAGGTATCAACCAGTACCAAAAGATTGGTATCATTCCCTGCATATTTTCAAACCACAGTGCTTTAACTAGAACTCAATAACAAGAGGAAAGTTGGAAAGAACTCAAATACATGGAGGCTAAAGAGCATCCTACTAAAGAATGAATGGGTCAACCAGGAAATTAAAAAATAATTTAAAAAATTCATGGAAACAAATGAAAATGAAAACACAACTGTTCAAAATCTTTGGGGTGCAGCAAAGGCAGTCCTAAGAGGAAAGTATATAGCAATACAAGCCTTTCTCAAGAAACAAGAAAGGTCTCAAATACACAACCTAACCCTACACCTAAAGGAGCTGGAGAAAGAACAGCAAATAAAGCCTAAACCCAGCAGGAGAAGAGAAATAATAAAGATCAGAGCAGAAATCAATGAAATAGAAACCAAAAGAGCAGTAGAACAGATCAACAAAACTAGGAGCTGGTTCTTTGAAAGAATGAACAAGATTGATAAACCCCTGGCCAGACTTACCAAAAAGAAAAGAGAAATGACCCAAATAAATAAAATCATGAATGAAAGAGGAGAGATCACAACCAACACCAAAGAAATACAAACAATTATAAGAACATATTATGAGCAACTATATGCCAGCAAATTAGATAATCTGGATGAAATGGATGCATTCCTAGAGATGTATCAACTACCAAAACCGAACCAGGAAGAAATAGAAAACCTGAACAGACCTATAACCACTAAGGAAATTGAAGCAGTCATCAAAAATCTCCCAACAAACAAAAGCCTGGGGCCAGATGGCTTCCCAGGGGAATTCTACCAAATATCAAAGAAGAATTAATACCTATTCTTCTGAAACTGTTCCAAAAAATAGAAACGGAAGGAAAACTTCCAAACTCGTTTTATGAGGCCACCATTACCTTGATCCCAAAACCAGACAAAGTCCATCAAAAAGGAGAATTACAGACCAATATCCTTGATGAACACAGATGCAAAAATTCTCACCAAAATGCTAGCCAATAGGATCCAACAGTACATTAAAAGGATTATTCACCACGACCAAGTGGGATTTATCCCTGGGCTGCAAGGTTGGTTCAACATCCGCAAATCAATCAATGTGATACAATACATTGATAAAAGAAAGAACAAGAACCATATGATCCTTCTCAATAGATGCAGAAAAAGCATTTGACAAAATCCAGCATCCTTTCTTGATCAAAATTGTTCAGAGTATAGGGATAGAGGGTACATAGCTCAATATCATAAAAGCCATCTATGAAAAACCCACAGCGAATATCATTGTCAATGGGGAAAAACTGGGAGCTTTCCCCCTAAGGTCAGGAACACGGCAGGGATGTCCACTATCACCACTGCTATTCAACATAGTATTAGAAGTCCTAGCCACAGCAATCAGACAACAAAAAGAAATAAAGGCATCCAAATCGGCAACGAAGAAGTCAAACTCTCACTCTTTGCAGATGATATGATACTTTATGTGGAAAACCCAAAAGACTCCACCCCAAAACTGCTAGAACTCATGCAGGAATTCAGTAAAGTGGCAGGATATAAAATCAATGCACAGAAATCAGTGGCATTCCTATACACCAACAACAAGACAGAAGAAAGAGAAATTAAGGAGTCGATCCCATTTACAATTGCACCCAAAACCATAAGATACCCAGGAATAAATCTAACCAAAGAGGCAAAGAATCTGTACTCAGAAAACTATAAAATACTCATGAAAGAAATTGAGGAAGACCACAAAGAAATGGAAAAACGTTCCATGCTCATGGATTGGAAGAATAAATATTATGAAGATGTCAATGCTACCTAGAGCAATCTACACATTCAGTGTAATCCCCATCAAAATACCATCAACTTTTCTCAAAGAAATGGAGCAAATAATCCTAAAATTTGTATGGAACCAGAAAAGACCCCGCATAGCCAGAGGAATGTTGAAAAAGAAAAGCAAAGCTGGTGGCATCACAATTCCGGACTTCAAGCTCTACAAAACTATCATCATCAAGACAGTCTGGTACTGGCACAAAAACAGACACACAGATCAATGGAACAGAATAGAGAGCCCAGAAATGGACCCTCAACTCTATGGTCAACTAATCTTCAACAAAGCAGGAAAGAATGTCCCATGGAAAAAAGAGTCTCTTCAACAAACGGTGTTGGGAAAATTGGACAGTCACATGCAGAAGAATGAAACTGGACCATTTCCTTACACCACACACAAAAATAGACTCAAAATGGTTGAAAGACCTAAATGTGAGACAGGAGTCCATCAAAATCCTTGAGGAGAACACAGGCAGCAACCTCTTCAACCTCAGCCGCAGCAACTTCTTCCTAGAAACATTGCCAAAGGCAAGGGAAGCAAGGGCAAAAATGAACTTTTGGGACTTCATCAAGATAAAAAGCTTTCGCACAGCAAAAGAAACAGTCCACAAAACCAAAAGACAACCGACAGAATGGGAGAAGATATTTGCAAATGACATATCAGATAAAGGGCTAGTATCCAAAATCTATAAAGAACTTATCAAACTCAACACCCAAAGAACAAATGATCCAATCAAGAAATGGGCAGAAGACATGAACAGACATTTTTCCAAAGAAGACATCCAAATGGCCAACAGACGCATGAAAAAGTGCTCAACATCGCTAGGCATCAGGGAAATCCAAATCAAAACCTTGAGATACCACCTCACACCAGTCAGAATGGCTAAAATTAACAAGTCAGGAAACGACAGATGTTGGTGAGGATGCGGAGAAAGGGAAACTCTCCTACACTGTTGGTGGGAATGCAAGCTGGTGCAGCCACTGTGGAAAACAGTATGGAGATTCCTCAAAAAGTTGAAAATAGAGATACCATATGACACAACAATTGCTCTACTGGGTATTTACCCCAAAGATACAAAGGTAGGGATCCACAGGGGTACGTGCTCCCCGATGTTAATAGCAGCAATGTCCACAATAGCCAAACTATGAAAAGAGCCAAGATGTCCATCAACAGATGAATGGATAAAGAAGATGTGGTATATATATACAATGGAATGTTATGCAGCCATCAAAATGAATGAGATCTTGCCATTTGCAATGACGTGGACGGAACTGGAGGGTATTATGCTGAGCGAAATAAGTCAATCAGAGAAAGACATGTATCATATGACCTCACTGATATGAGGAATTCTTAATCTCAGGAAACAAACTGAGGGTTGCTGGAGTGGTGGGGGGTGGGAGGGATGGGTTGGCTGGATGATAGACATTGGGGAGTGTATGTGCTATGGTGAGCACTGTGAATTGTGTAAGACTGTTGAATCACAGACCTGTACCTCTGAAACAAATAATACATTATACGTTAAAAAAAAAAAAAAAGCAGAAGATAGCAGGAAGGGAAAAATGAAGGGGGGAAAATCGGAGGGGGAGACGAACCATGAGAGAGTATGGACTCTGAGAAACAAACCGAGGGTTCTAGAGGGGAGGGGGGTGGGGGGATGGGTTAGCCTGGTGATGGGTATTAAAGTGGGCACATACTGCATGGAGCACTGGGTGTTATACACAATGAATCATGGAACACTACATCAAAAACTAATGATGTTTGACTTATAAGTCAAACAGAGAAAGACATGTATCATATGACCTCACTGATATGAGGAATTCTTAATCTCAGGAAACAAACTGAGGGTTGCTGGAGTGGGGGGTGGGGTGGGAGGGATGGGGTGACTGGGTGATGGACACTGGGGAGGGTATGTGTTCTGGTAAGCGCTGTGAATTGTGCAAGACTGTTGAATCTCAGATCTGTACCTCTGAAACAAATAATGCAATATATGTTAAGAAAGAAAAAAAAGAAGAAGAAGAATGTAGCAGGAGGGGAAGAATGAAGGGGGGGAAATCGGAGGGGGAGAAGAACCATGAGAGACGATGGACTCTGAAAAACAAACTGAGGGTTCTAGAGGGGAGGGGGGTGGGAGGATGGGTTAGCCTGGTGATGGGTATTGAGGAGGGCACGTTCTGCATGGAGCACTGGGTGTTATGCACAAACAATGAATCATGGAACACTATATCTAAAACTAATGATGTAATGTATGGGGATTAACATAACAATAAAAAAATTAAAAAAAAAATTAATGATGTAGTGTATGGTGATTAACATAATATAATAAAAAAACTTAAAAAAACCAATGATGTAATGTATGGTGATTAACATAACATAAAAAAATTTAAAAAAATAAAATAAAATAAAAAATAGTGTTGTCATAAAAAAAAAGACTCTTACCATCTCCCTGTTTGAAAAAAACAAAGAAATACTCAAAAAAGCGACTAGATTAATTGAAGCCAAGGTAATTAAAAGCTGAAGATTCAAAGCTGTATTTTTTTTAAAACTAATTCCTATTCCTAAAAGGGCTTACTTGAAAGCTAAAGAATATGTTGTGATTGTATGGCTTCATCTGTATTTTTATTAAAGACACAAGAAAAGGAGACATTTTTCCCAAGTGAAAATGGTTTAGATTTACGATTTACTTTATCACTAAGCATCATGCCTGTGAATTTTGTGCCCATGGGCTGCTGCAGCCCAGATGTCTCCCCATAGAAAGGGAGGGGCCTTGAGGGAGCTACAAGTCTTGCCCCAAAGATCTTGTAGAATAGAAAATGGTAAGTCACCTGTCTGCATGAGGAAAGTCTGAGCTCTTTATCTGCCATGGAATATAAATTCCCACAGTTAGAGCCTCTCAGGAATTGTGAGTTGTGTTCTATAAAGAAGCAAATGTGAACTGAAAGAACAAATTAAGAAATTAATGTCCATGAATTTTAGTATGAATTTTAAAAATCTGATTAAGATTCAACAGCCATTTTTGAACTACCTACTGTGTGTTAGCCTAACAGCCCTCCAGGTCAGTACTGTTATCCTCATTACACAGAGAAGGAGACTGACATTCTGAGAGGCTCAGTTGTCCTATTAAACAGCTACTAAATAGCAGTGCTTGCAGTTGAACCCAGAATTTCTGACTGTAAATGCTTTTTGCTCTATATTCAGTTGTCACTTGGAAACTCAGAAAGCAGAGTCCTAAAGGAATGGAATTCATAATTAATAATTTTTGATAAAAGGACTGAGGAAAAGGAAATTTCCAATCCATGAGGTACCATTTGGGTAGGCTGATCCAGGTAAGTTGCTGCAGACCTGGGCCTGTACCTGTAGGGTGCTATGAAGGGATTAAGAGCAACAGCAGAACCTGCCTGTCCAGGTGGTATGTGGAAATGGGCAGGGAAGGTGTTAGGATCGGGGCATTTCAGTCCATAAGGGATTCAGGTCCAGGTAAGAGGTGCTGGTAGAGCAGGGACATGACTGAGACTGATCCAGTTGTGCTGGCACATTGCTGCCTGCACTTTTCATTCAAACCTTGGTTCCGAAGCAAGGGCAAAGTGTTCACTCTGCGAGGACTTTGTTGGTGTTCTGGATACTGTTTCAACAAAAATATGAAAAAATTATGTAAGGGAAACATTTTCTCCTGAGTTCCTTCTCGAAATCTTATGAGTGGGGGAGAGAAATATGTAAGAGTAAAAAATGTAAGTAAACAGTGCAAATCAAACCAGTAGGTGAGCTTGCACATCCAAAGATTGCATGAAGAAAAAGGAGTTATTTCAGCTTTATGTTGTTTTCTCTGAATGTTTGTTTTTTGTTCTTAATGTTTTCAAGTCAGGGGCTTGTAAACTTTCCAATTCCTAAGAAATGGCTTAGGTGGATTGTACTATCTTTTCTTTTTCTCTTAGCTTCAGTCATTTTTTTTCTCTCCTGTTTAACACACCATAACCTATTTGATCTTCAATTTCTATGGTTTGAAATTTCCATCACTATCTGGATCCTTTAGTCATCAATGAACATGATTAGCTGCTTAATTCTTACCACTTGAGAATGTTGTGTCCACACTGTGAAGTATAGACCTACCAGCCCTGCCATTGTATATTCAACTGTTCATTTTTTTCTTTCCTTATCCGCAAATACGTAAGGCCAGCTTGCAACAGGAAATGTGTTCTTTGTGGACTGTTTCCATCCACAATGCCAGTGACATAGCTCTTCAAAAGTTGTGTTGATAACTGAAAAGACTTTATTGGAAGCAAAATGCTCTTCTAATAAATGCAGTGCATCTTGGTTCAAACTAGAATATCAGAATCCACAAACACAAATGCAAAGAGGGATAATGCAGGGAGTGGCAAAGATTGAAGCCACCTAGATGTAAGACTAGTTTAGACTGTGGCAAGATAGAAAGTGCACACCTCATCTGAAACAGGCAGCCACCACTCAGCTCCAATGGATCGTTTCTATGAGGGAACAATGGTCTAACATTGCTAGATCTTATTTTACAAGAGAAGCTCACAGTCTGAATTTTTATGTGTAATCTTTTACTGTTAGCCAGCTATCCTAACAATTTTAAAAGCACTCAACTGCCTCTCAGCAGCAGATTACAACCTCTGTGGTAGGTGAGGAATAAAAAAGAGAACCATGCTCAGATAGTGCCATTCATTGGAAAATGACTACCATGTATGTAGTTTAGGACCTTGCTACCCCAGACCTACTGATTCCCCCTCAGTGATTGGTCTGCACATCAGAATGGAGAAGCACTAATGTCAGTATAAGGTCATGTTTAGTGTAAGGACATCCCTGATGCTCTGGAGGGGCACTTTACCATGGTATGCCTACCCTGGGAGGCACCAAAGGAGACTTTATTTCTAGGAGCTGCAGGTTATAAAGCAGCTGAAGGCTGTGATTCATTTGCAGTCTTCTCTCCCTCTACTCTTGCTTGTTCCTCTTTGCACATTCTTGGTCTTATCAGTTTTGGTCGATGAACACATTGCTGTTGCCCAACATAGACCTCTCAGACATTGAAGCCAACAGCAAAAGAACCACAGAAAGGGCTTTAGGAATTTCCTAGATTTTCACTCTAGAATTATCTCTCCTTTCTTTTCTTCTGCCTGCTACACATTCCCTTACTCACCATCTCCCCCTTGATCATCATCTTGCTTATTTTTTTGTTTGTTTGATCTTTTTGTTTTGTTTTGCCTCAGCCTTGTCCATTACCATTTGAACTGACAACCCCATTATGAACTGATTTCCAAACTTTGACCTTGTACTCCCTTAGGATGCTTTTTCTGAGTGGTCTTCCTCCTCTTGATTCTTACAACTTCATAATAGGAGAGACTTACCTGATTCTTGCACATGCTCCCAAGCCAATGGTGGCCACTCTTTTCTACTTGTCAGGAGTCTGGGATAAGACATTTTAATCTCCTCTTTGATGTGAACAGATAATTAACAGATAATACTTAATAAGAAATTAAGTATGTGTCTTTTTTTTAGAGGGGGAGGGGCAGAGGAGGAAGGAGAGAGAGAATCTTAAGTAGGCTCCATGCCCAGTGTGGAGCCCAATGTGGGGCTCAATCTCACAACCCTGAGATCATGACCTGAGCCAAAATCAAGAGTCAGATGCTTAACTGACTGAGCCACCCAGGCATCCCAAGTATGTGTCTTTTCTAAAAAATATTGACAATTGTGTCTTGAAGAAAAAATACCATTCCTCTTTGAAAATAGCTCAAGGTAACACTAATGTGATATCCAGCCAAGTTGCTATGAACTGTGGTGACTTAGTGTATAGTAAGAAAGAAAATGACTTACTCTTTTGGATATAAACCTCTCACATTTTGAAAGTGCTTTTAATTTAAGATACCCTCTTTGACAAATAATATCCTTATAAGATACATCCTGTCAAACAATTTTTTGATGTCATGCCTTCCTCAGCTTTTCTATGACAGTGACAGGACCAGTCTATGCTCCCATACTGCAAGGCCAAGTTGCAGTGTGAGAGTCCTTGGTTTGTGATGATTCTGGTCACTGTGACCAGGCCTCTCTCATTCCTGCCCTGGTCTTCCTAACTCTTCTCATCTCCACTCTCACCATCCCTTTTATTTGATAAATAGCTACGGAGCACCTATGTGTAAGTGCTCTAGAGATTTTAGGATAGCTAAGACTGAAATGGACCCTGCCCTCATCCAAGCAGGAGAGACAGACATTAAACAATTACACAGTTAATTAATTAATTCTATGATGATGAGTAAATATAACCATTATAAAAGCTTCTATTAGCAGATCTGACTTTTGCAGGAGGGTCCAGTATAGTTTCCTTGAATGAGTGATGTTTGAGGACTATTTAAAAGATGTGGGCAGGGAAAAGAAAAACCATAAGGGGTAGTCCATTTTCCCAAGGTTAGTAATAGTAGGGCATGGTTATCTGAATGAGAAAGGGATGAAGTGGTAGTAGAACCTGAAAAGAGATCTGTGTGGACAGGAGCAACTGAATGGAGCTGTGACCTTTGACTAAAGGACAATGAGAGCCCATATAGGCCCTGAAGGGAGGGAACTGAAATAATAAAAAATAAATACCCCAACCTTACGCTTATCACCCACGCTGATCTCCTGCCAGTGTTCTTTCACCTGCATTGGTCAAATCTAGCCAAAAGCCAGAGAATAAGGGAGCCCATCAAAGGAGCCCATACAAGTCAGCCTCATGGGACACAGAGCAGGGTGAAAAGGATGCAGAATGGATCTGGAAAAGAATAACCACCCACAAATATTTTGGCATTTAATCTAAGAGCAATTGGGAAGTCATGAAAAGTCAGGTTTTGAGCATGAAGATAAATGGTCAGAGTTGTGTTTTTAAATGATTCTGGCTACACATTGGCAGGAAGTGAGGAGATACAGGGACACCATTTCAGCAGACATAGAAATATTCAGAGGAGATGTAGTGTTAGCCTGGACTAGATAGTGGATGTATTTGAAACCAATTCAAGAGGTAAAATGGCAGTTTATTGATGGATTGCATATGGAAAGGAGCACATCCAAGTAGAGATGTGTCCAAAATGACTTTGAGTTTTCTGGGTGGGAGTTGGTGCCTTAGCTAAGAGAAGATACACTGGAGTAACATCTGAGTTCTGGATAAGATACTATATTCAGGCTCAGAATTAGTGAGTTTGAGGTGCCTATGGGTCTCCTAGAAGAATAGGAATAATAGTATTAGATATGGTAGAGAGGCTGCTAGACATCATGTTTAGTGTTATCTGGGAAAGCAAAATGAGTTTTTCTCCACTCTTGAGGAGTTAAATGAGTTTTGTGAATACCTCCTCCTATCTTCTGAGAAGGTTAAGGTATTTGACACAGGGATAACTTCATCTGTTCTCGCTCTAATCCCAAACCAAGCATTTGTGAAAAATCTACTATCAAGTTAGGAAAGGAGTGCTGGTTAATACCATCAGTTCCTGGTGTCAGATTTTAGGCCCTGTCAAACTTGTCTTTATTTTTACTTTGATAACTGACTAAATTCTAGAAAATATTGCCAATTACAAAGTTTCTCATCTTCTCTCTTGGTATTTGCTTTTATTTTTTTCCTTCAGATTTTTATAACATCATAAAGTTTTAGAGTTTGAAATCACCTTAAAATCATTTAGCTTCATTCTCCCCAATTCACTCTCTCAGTGTACCTGTATCTTTTTAATAGAATAAACCAGCATCCTTTTTATAGAACACTTAAGGGGATGCTTAAATTCCTCCAGGGAAAGAAATGAACAACCTCCAATAGTGCATTTCCAACTCATTTTTTGGACAGTTTTTCAATAGGCTGATCTGACTCTTTGTAATGTCCACCATCCCCTTTCCCCCCCTGGCTTTCTGGAGAAACACACATTAAATCCTCTTTCTCTCTTCCTTATGACTATTTTCCAGTTCTAAACTCTGGGTGTCATATTGTTTGTTGGCTTTCTGTCAGATACCAAACCCAGCTCTACACCTCTTGCCCATCTAACATGTTTCTAATCCCTTAGTTTCATTTTCCAAAGGAGGCATTTTCCAAATGGTTGTTTTGAATAAGAAACTATTTTAGCTGAGATCTGTCCAATGTTGAATATAGTGGAATTAGTATGTCTCAAGGTCTGCACAAATATACTTCCATTGGGGGCAACTGGGTGGCTCAGTCAGTTGGGTGTCTGACTCTTAGACTGTTGATTTCAGCTCAGTTTATGATCTCAGGATCATGGGATCTATGGGCTCTGTGCTCAGTGGGGTGTCTACTCAAGGATTATTTCTTTCCCTCTCCCTCTGTCCCTCCTCCCACTCATGCACACACCTACTCTCTCTGACTCTCTTTCTCTCTCAAATAAACAAATAAATAAATCTTTCAAAAAGTTTATACTTCCATTGATCCAGATCTACTCTCTTAGCAACTTTCAAATATGCAATACAGTATCATTAACTATAGTTGCCACGAAGGTAGACTCTTTGATGTGTGCCATGCCAACCACACTAGATAAGTATGAAGAATCTTTCTAATGATGTCACATCAACTTTCTATAGTGAAATTAGATGAAAACATGTTTCTACATTGAAAATAACTTATTAAAGGCTTCTCTTGAAAGCTCTGAATCTGAGCCTTTCTCAATTCACTGGTTCTCTGACAGAGATGTTAATGCTAAATGGCCTTTTGTGTTTCCCAACAAAAGTGATAGCTGGAAGAACTAAGGAACCCCTTGGGTCATTCAACAGTGATCCTCTGGTAATAACACAAAAGGATGACTATTATTATACTCACTTTATGGGCAAGGAAACTGAGGAAGTGATGAGATAGGTAACTTGCCTATGGTCAAAGAGCTAGAAATTGGCAGAGGCACTTGCCATGCTAGATTATAACTGTCTGTTTTTTCTCTACGTACCTAAGCAGACTACCTGTTACCTTTTTTTCCCCATTTCATGCCCAGAACTCTACCAGGAGCTGGGCATATAGTAGGCACTCAATTAAAAATATATTATATGGCTGACTAAACAACTTTGATTCCTTCTTCTTCCTCTGAACCTCCTTTTTATAAAGAAGGCACTTATTCCTTCTGTGTTGTGTCCTTAAAGATAAAACTGCACTTGATAATAGCATGTGCTTCGTTCTCCAGAGGAAGAGTTGTTAAGAAATGAAATTATTAACTATTGGCCAATTCACCTGGCCCTCATCTACTGATGGTTCACTCCACCAGTTTCTGTCTTACAGCTAAATTCAAAGTCCATTCAACTCAAATCACATGGGGACATGAAGAACTGTCTACATTTCAGTTCAATGCCCAGTAGTATAAAACCCCAGTCCATATGTCAAGAGCATGGGAGTTAGTAGATAGGAAGTAAGGGCATAGATAAAGACTAAGTTATATTAATTGTCTGGTGTTGTAGATCAGATGAGTGGGTGATTGTCAGAAATGTTTCCATAGATTGGTAAGGCTGGCCCCATGTACATCTAGCCCTAGAGTCTGTTCAGTTAATATGTCAGGGACACTTAGGAGTAATAATATTTAAGAAATGAAATAACCTTCTTTAGTAGATGTTTGTGTTGCTGGGGTGGTATTGTAGGAGTAGTGATCTCAAAGCTCAGGATCTATAAAGGAATAACTACTTCATGGTAGTAAATATTTTATTATTTTCCTGTTGTTCTCTAAAGCATTTTGTTGATTTCTTCTATATATGACTAGTGGGTAAACTCGTTATGAGAAGAGAAGTCCATAAGAACAGTCTATCTGCTCTGAAAAGTGATTTGAAATGTTACAAAAGAAGTTCACTTTACAACTACAAAGGAATTTCAAGTAATAAGTTGTATTACATGCATCCTAAGCATTTGAAACTATCCATTCTAGATCAAAAGTTTTTGAAAATACATTGACATGGTTGAAAAAGAAGAATTGGGCCAAAGAATTAGTATTTGATTTTCATCACTCATAAGATAAGTTGTTCATTCTATCTTGTCACCAATAATGATAATATATCTTAAGACCATCAATCAAACAGTAGATAGTATAATGTCTTAATTTGAGCGATATATGTTTTAAACATCTACATTATTTATGAGCTCCCTACTTGCTGAAAAATTGATGTGATTAGGGAAAATCCAGAGAGTTGCATTTTCTTCTTATTTACATTTTATTTCAACAAGCAGTTGGCTTTAGGATTGCAAATGGTAGAACTGAAGAATATAAACAAATTTAGGGAATATGAATAGAGATGGGGAATTTTCTGGGAATAAATTATCAAGTTATATTCAAATCACAGGTTTTATTCCCTTTGCTAAAATTCCAGGCAGCAGAGAATCTGAGAAAACTGCCAATTCTGCCAGATCTCTTTAGGAGAAAACTGGCATTCCAGTCCTGGCTTGCTACCAGCCAGGCTCAGTATAATTTTGACCAAGTCATTAACCTGGATGGGTCAGGGTTTCTATCTTTTTAAATAGGTATGGGTTAAATATTTTTTAAGTTTTTTTCCCCTGATCTAAACAACTTATTCCAACCACTGTTTTAGTTTCACACTTGAGGAAAAATGGCAGAATAAAGGCTATAAGGTGATAGGTAGGCCTCTAAGCATCTTGTGGTAGTTCTTCATCTGTGAAAGAATAATGGACCTTGATTTTAACCACCTTCCAGGAAGAGTGAAAGCAAATGAGGTAACAGTCATACATGTGTCTTTAAAGTGAAAAGTAGTGGCCAAGGGCCCCCATGTACAGGGCAGCAAGCACCATTCTTGCTGCTTTAGCATAGATGAATTTCATACTTTGAGATATTTTGTACAAGCTTCTTGTTATTAAAAAAAATTATATGTATGTATGTGTATATATATGTACACACACACATATACATATACACATTGGTACTGCCATCAAAACTTCTTTGTTGTTATAGTTCATCCCAAAGCAAAGAAACCTGTTGTTTTATTTAAGCAGCACTCAACAGCTTTTAACAAACTTGCAGTTTCTGCTAAGATTTTTAAAAATATTTAAAAAGAAAAGCTTGAGGATTCTCTCACCACTTTTGAAATCTTGGTAGGAAGGACTTTGCAGTTACCAGCCTCAGATGAGACCAAAACAATCATCCAGCTCTTTCCCTCTGGCAGGGAAAGGGCGGGGGGGTCTCTGTACCTAGGAAAAAAGTCTCTGTGGAGCTGCAGATCACAGGCATAATAAAGGTCTGTTAAATTTTATATTGTAGTGGATAAGACATTGTTTCACTCCCTGGCCCCCACCCCATTTTCATTTTCTTCTGTAAGGAGTTCCAAATTGGAGCCGAGAAGTAATAGCACCTTGAATCCTCACATGCTATCCATTAGTCTTCATCTTTCATCCATAAATAGCAGGGAACCCAGGTCACTAAGCAATAGGTATTAGGTGCTTTCTATATGTGGACCTGTAACCTAACTGCATCTCAGAAAGCTCCATTTATGAATTCAAAGTGCTGCCATATTAAGGAGTTTACCATCAGAACCAGGATGCACACCAATGGCTGAGCCATTTTACTTAGTTGACGGGGTCCTCATTTAGAGTCTCCTACTCAAAGTGTGGACTGGGACCAGCAGCAATGGCACCACCTGGGAGCTCATTAAAAATGCAGAATCTCAGGCCTTACTCTAGATCTGCTGGTCCCCAGGTGATTGGTCTGGACATTAGGGACAAGATGTGATTTAGAACACTTGTTCTAGATTCTGGCTACATACCAGAACAGTGGAAGAACTTTTAAAAATACTGATGCATGGGTTCCATCTATAGAGACTCTGATATACTTGGTCTGGGATGTAGCCTGGGTATCATGATTTTCAAAGCTCCCTGTGTGATTCTAATATGCAGCAAAATTTGAGAACCATTGAATTAGACTATCTAATAATACATAGTGGAAAAATTCATCACATTGAGTTACCCAGTTTTCACTGTCTATGTCTGATGTGTTACCACCCACTTGTTTTGTTGGCCCATGTTACCTTCTCTTGTGGTGACTATCCCTGTTCCTCCTCCTACCACAACTCAGGTCTGACCCCTTCTGCCTTTCAAGAAAGATTAATCTCTAATACCTTCTTCCGCCAGACCATGTTCTTCCTTCCTTCTTTGAAACCCGTATCACTTTGCTTTTAGCTTTTTTAATGAAACTACAGTTTTTCAAACAGTAGCACAGTCATTTATACACATGACTTATCCTTTCTCCTAAGCTGTGAGCTCCTGGAGGACAGAAGCCACATCTGATTCATCTTTGTAACTCTTAGGATCTAGCAAACCTGGCTAGAGTGTGCATAGAATGGAGATGGGAGCAGAGAGGACAAAAAACAGAACAGCCCAGATATACTGTCTTCAAATTAGTTGGGTAATATGGGCAAACAAAGAATATATGGCTGGAATTTAAGACCTCGATGAAATAAAGGAGAGAGCTTTGTAAACCACATCAGAGGATGAACAATGGGGATACAAGTTGATAGAGGGATGCAGGCAAGAGAGCAGTGATTATATCCAGCGAGCACTAAGCATGGTTTTCTGAAAGGAGAAGGCAGAGAAGTAGAGAATAGAGTAGAGGTGAGGGAGTAGGAGAGAAGTGAGGAACTCAAGTTACTCAGAGAATTTTAGAGGCCACACATCCTAGGATGTTGGTGCAGGCTATCATTGAGTGAGTGTGGCTAAGTTCTGCACTTCCTTCATTGTTCCTTTCAGTCTTCTCAGAAGTGATCCCCTTTCACACCTGAATGAGCCAGCATGCTCCCAGGTAGTGGTTATGAATAGACACACAATGAGGATGCCTGGTTAAGTTTTTACCTGTGTTTAGTTCATCTTTTAGTAGATCTCTACTTCTTAGTGCATGTCAGCATTGCAATTTATACCCATTCCATATTCATGCTTGGGATTTATATCACATTTTCTCCAGGAACATTGAAGTTCTCTACATAAAGGGGGATTGTATCTCTGCAGGCAGTTGCATAAGTTGCTACAGAAGCAGGAATTGTCACAAAAGTGCACAGGTGAGTGAGGCCTCCAGGGAAGGCCCAGTAAGGTGGCGAGTTAGTAGGCAGATGGGCAGTGGAGTATTTGGGAAATGTACTCACTTAATTTTGTTCCAAGGGACCCACAGTCCCAGAGCCTTAGACCCCAGCCGTGGGTAAAGAATAGTGTATTGCATCACAACCTCCTCTGTCCTCCCACACTCCTAATGACAATAAGTAAAATGGCCCTGTTGGCAACATTCAACCCTATTTATCAGTGCCCTTCTTCTTGAAACACTTGCTCCTCTTGACTCCTATGACATTCTACTAGATTTCCACTCACGTCTCTGACTGATCCTTGGTATCCTCCACTGCTTCACCATCTTTACCTCATCTTCAAATGCTGGATCCAGGTCTCCATCATGGGCCTTCTTCCACTTTATGTTCTCTTCAGACTTTCATGCATACCCAAGGCTGCAATAACATACACCATGCAGTGTCTGCTCTCAAATCCGTGTCCTTAGCCAATCCCTCATTGAGATCCAAATCTGTATACCAGTCTCACCGGCTGCTCAATCTCAACATTTCTAAAGTTGAACTTGTGATCTTTTCCATAAAATAAAGCCCCCCTTTAATATTCCCCAACTGGAGAAGTGTGCACATGTGCAGTCTATATTTCTCTCCATTGGACTTAGACACAATACTAATAAAATAATAAATTATAAATTAGCTATTAAATGTCTGGTTCCCCCAATAAAATATAAGCTCCCTCAGAGGAAGAATTATATCTTTGGGTAATTTTTTGTTTTATAAATGAGTCAGTGAGCAAATTAATGAATGCATGAGTGAATGAATAAATGAATTTGGCTAGAAGACCTTACCAACCCCATCCAGCCCAGCATTAAGAAATTATTAATTCTTTCATAGAAACATCTATGATGGTGTTGCCAGGGGCAGGGAGGGAGATGGGAGATGTGAATGAAGATGATCAAAAGGTACAAACTTCCAGTTATAAGATGAGTAAGTTCTAGGGATGTAATGCATAGCATGACAACTATAGTTGATAATACTGTACTGAATATTTGAAAGTTGCT
The DNA here is from genome assembly GCF_964656455.1 of Halichoerus grypus. Taxonomy (NCBI): domain Eukaryota; kingdom Metazoa; phylum Chordata; class Mammalia; order Carnivora; family Phocidae; genus Halichoerus; species Halichoerus grypus. The sequence continues at coordinate 116,596,199 of NC_135712.1, forward strand.
GAGAGAGTAGATCTTAAAAGTTCTCACCACACAGAAAAATACAACTGTGAGGTGATAAATATCAAACTTTTTTTGGTAATAATTTTGCAATATATACATGTATTAAATCATGACATTGTACACCTTAAACTTGTACACTGTTATATGTCAACTATATTTCAATAAAGCTCAAAATTAAAAAAAAATAATTTATGAATTTTCCAGTGGGATATTGCTCTTGAATGCATGCTCCAGAAAAAAAAAAAAAAAGAAAAGAAAAGAAAAGAAAATGTGAGATATAAACTATCCATAAAATGTGAACAAATAAATAGGGAAAAATATTTATCTAAAGGAAAATGTTTGGGTATAGAAATCAGAAATCTAGATGTAGATTATAACCTTCATATTGCTTTCAGAGCTTGTTGGTTCTAGATTTTCCCACTGCAGAGTGAGCTTCACACAGTGGCCTGTTTCATATGATTTCACAGGCAGGCATGTGGCTCTTCCAACAGTTAAAGAGACTGGTCCACACAACTGTATCTCCAAACTGACATCTCCCCTGACTTATCCCTAGCAATTCAAAAAAACTGCCTTTCTAGTAAATCTATTCATTGCTTGATCAAGACTATTTTTTTAAAAAGAAGATATATTCTTTCTTAAAAATACTGATAGAGATTAAGATGGCATACTTAAAAACCATCCAAGCAATTGAGCCTTCTGAAACTTTTTTTTTCCTTTCTGTGTTTTTTGAAATTCTAGTTAGTTAACATACAGTGTAATAATAGTTTCAGGTGTACAATATGATGATTCAGCACTGCAATACAACATTCTATGCTTATCACAGGTGCCCTCTTTCATACCCATCACCTATTTAACCCATGAATGACCCCACCCTCCTCTCCTAGGCTAACCATCAGTTTGTTCTCTATAGTTGAGAGTTGGCTTCTAGGTTTGCCTCTCTATATCTTCTTTTTCCTTTGTTCCATTTTTATTTGAATTCTATTAGTTAACATATAGTGTAACATAGGTTTTGGGAGTTGAATTTAGTGATTCATCACTTACATACAATACTCAGTGCTCATCACAAGTTCCCTCCTTAATACCCATCACCCATTTAGCCCATCCTTGCCCACCTCCCCTCCAGCAACCCTCAACTATATGGTCAACTTATCTTTCACAAAGCAGAAAGTAATACCCAATGGAAAAAAAGACAGTCTCTTCAAAAAATGGTGTTGGGAAAACTGGACAGCAACATGCAAAAGAATGAAACTGGACCACTTTCTTACATCATACACAAAAGAAATTTAAAATGGATGAAAAACCTAAATGTGAGATTGGAAATCATCAAAATCCTTGAGGACAACACAAGCAGCAACCTCTTTGACATCAGCTGTAGTAATTCCTTACTAGACTTGTCTCTGGGGGAAAGGGGAAACAAAAAGCAAAAATGAACTATTGAGACTTCATCAAGATGAAAAGCTTCTGCTGTCTATGAGAAACAATCAACAAAACTAAAAGGCAACCTACGGAATGGGAGAAGATATTTGCAAATGGCATATCTGATAAAGGGTTAGTATCCAAAAATCTATAAAGAACTTATCAAACTCAACACCCAAAAAACAAATAATCCAGTTAAGAAGTGGGCAGAAGACATGAGTAGAGCTTTTTCCAAAGAAGACATCCAGATGACTAACAGACACATGAAAAGATGCTCAACATCACTCATCATCAGGGAAATATAAATCAGAACTATGATGAGCTATCACCTCACACAAGTCAGAATGGCTAAAATTAACAATAGGGGAAACAACAGATGTTGGCAAGGATGCAGAGAAGGGGGAACCCTCTTAACACTGTTGGTGGGAATGCAAACTGGTGAAACCACTCTGGAAAACAGTATGGAGGCTCCTCAAAAAGTTAAAAATAGAACTACCCTATGACCTAGCAATTACACTACTAGGTATTTACCCAAAGGATACAAAAATACTGATTCAAAGGGACACATGCCCCCCAACGTTTATAGCAACATTATCAACAATAGCCAAATTACAAAAGAGCCCAAATGTCCATTGACTGATGAATGGATAAAGAAGAGGTGGCACACACACACACACACACACACATACACACACACACACACACACAGGAATATTACTCAGCCATTAAAAAGAATGATATCTTGCCATTTGCAATGATGTGGATGAAGCTAGAGCGTATTATGCTAAGTGAAATAAGTCGGTCAGAGAAAGACAAATACCATTTGATTTCACTCATATGTGGAATTTAAGAAACAAAACAGATGAACATAGAGGAAGGAAGAAAAAAAAAAAAGAGGGAGGCACACCACAGGAGACTATTAACTATATGGAACTTTTTTCACAATAAGTCTTTAGGTGTGGAGATTTAATAGTGTAAAATAAGCTCATGAAATTTAAAATCAGTTCACATGTCATAAACACTTAATAACGTGAGTGTATAGAGTATTGTGTTGGGCATTTCCCCAAATTCTCTTTTACCCAGTGCTTTCTTTTAGCATCAGTGACATGACTGCCATCCTGTAATACTCTGCTCTTTGAGAGCACGTTATGGGTTTCTACTTTTGTATCCTCCATAGCTCAAGCACTTTGCTTTTCAAAGAATAGCACTAAGTAGATATTTGTCAAAATCAATGTTATCAACAGTTCTGGTTTTTATGAGGCAGTTCTGCTTCTGCCCATCCCTGTAACCCAGGCTGTCACTAACCACAGACTGACCCCTAGAGGACATCTTATTCAGGTCCATCATCTTCACAGCATTGCATGCATTGGACTTCACCAGATTCCCTGTCCCCATCCAACCACATCTCCCCCGTTTCCTGAGCCATCTGAAATACTTTCTGTGAAGTGCTGATAGAATGTACCACTCTGTGAGAATATGGTGGTTGCTAATGGTTTTGTTTTTTTAGCTTCCCAATTAATATAGTTATAACTAGTTGTTATTAATAATGTAACAACAATTAAAATAGCTACCATTTATAAAGAAGGGGTATGGCACATGGTATATTAACACTAATTATTGGATCATTATAATTACCAGTGATGATGGCCATTGTTATTAGTATTAAGCTTGAACTGAACTGGACTTCTTTTTTCTCCTTTTTTGGTATTATCTCAAGTAAGCTATTAGAATTATAGTTATTTCATGTCCACTAGTTGATTTCAAATAAATAAACAAATCGTGTGTGTAGGTGTGTGCGTGTGTACATCATGTGTGTTTATGCTGATTTCAAAGCAACTCAAAAGCTTTACAGAGTTGGTGGTTAAGGAGCTAACTTCTGTGACTTAGTCAAGTTATTTAATGTTGCTGAGTCCTAATTTTCTCATTTGTAAAAAGGAATAATTATAGCACCTAACTCAGAATTTTGAAGATTAAGTGACATAATAAGTATCTATTGTGTTACATAATAGCACTTGCTAATGTATGTTGTTATTTGTTTTTCATTATTACTATTTTTTAAAAGAACTGGAAGAATGCAGAAATGCAAAAAGAAAAGTAGTCACCATTTAATTCCATTATTTAACCACCATTAACATTCTAGACTATATACTTCTTGTCTTTTCCTGTTTATATGTATGCCTAAGTATGTTAAATTTTTATAAAATTAGAAATTATTATTACCACTTTATAATTTGCTTTATCAATTTACTTTTCTGTGTCTAATATAAAGTCTTGTATATAATATTATTCATTGCATATTAGCCCATATATATGTGTTTTATAATTTATTCACTGGATATTTAGATTTCTTTGAATTTTTCACTCATAAACAACAGAAATCTGATATAACTTGAATATACACCTTTTGGTACATATTTAATTAATTTTTGGCATAAATTTGTAGGCAACCATTTAATAAGCTATAGAATATTTAAAAATTGATACTTTAATTAAGACTTTAATTTCCATCAATAGTGTATGAGACTTCTAGTTTCTATATAATATTCCCAAGCCTGGGTAGTATATATGTATATATTTTTTATTTTACCCAATCTAATGGCTTCTGTGCAATATGGGAAAAGTCATTTTAATTCTAATCCTAGATTCCCAGCCTGTAAAATTAACTAATGGGTATAAAATTCAGAAATATTGTCACAGGTCCTAAAGTTTATACTGATTCCAGTGCTGGTTGATGCTCAATATTTGAAGTGTAGCTCAAATGAGAAAGGACTGTGGTGAAGTTGGGTTAATACCCAAAGAGGCTGAAGGGATGACTATTGAAGAGCATTCCTGTGAATGTTGTAACTGTCCAGACTATCCCAGTGTTGATCCCACTTGCAAATTCTAATTCAGAGAATGATATAATTAACAGTCATAATTCAAATTTATGATAATTTTTATTGCTGTCTATCAGGTAAAATGTGTACTTCATAAGGGTAGGGATCTTTGTTTTGTTCACTCATCAGTATCTTAAGCACCTAGCACAGAACTTGACACACAGTAAGGGTTAAATAATAAATGTCTATTGAATGAACAAATAAACTGGATGAAGCTACCCTATACCTGTCAAGAGGCTGAATGACCTGGTAACTGGCAGAATTCCCTTCCCAGCATGAGTGTGAGTAAGCTGCCATGACTGAGGCCTTTTGGATTTGCTTTTTCCCAACAACCATGTTGTGTCCCATGACATACCCTTTCTCAGATATGTTAATACCTTCAGCCTAGTTAAGATTCAGCCTCCCCACTGTAGTCCACATTCTTCACAGTGATGTTGGCCCTCTCTACTCAAACCCATTATGTCTTAATAATTATAACTCAGAGGGTAGTATTATTTCCAAGTTCTTAGGGATACCCCATTGTTGCACCTTTGTACAACCTAGAACCACCACCTAATAGGAAAGCTGTGAATATATTATATAGGATAATATATAATGTAAAATATAGAACTATTCATCTAGGCACTATTATGTAGTGGTTAAAAGCCCAGGCTCAGGAGCCAATTCTCCACAGTTCAAATCTGGATTTTGCAACTTAAAAGCTGTGTCATCTTAAGCAAGTTACCTGATGACACTGTGTTCAGTTTTCTCATCTGTAAAATGCAAATAGTAGTTTCCTTATAGGATTAATGTGTGGATTAAATGAGTTAGAGCATGTGAAGAAATATGAATAGTAAGTAAATATTACCTATTTTGATAAATATTATTAGCAGTAATAATAACCTCATTGAGAATGTACTGTGTGCCAGAAACCAAATGTACATTGTCTCAGGTAATCCTTAAAACAATTCTATGGACTAACTATTATTGTTATCACTATTTCATTAATAAGGATATTGAGGCTCAAAAAGTTTTAGTAACGTCCTAAAACCATATAGCTGGTGAGTGGTAGAACCTAGATTTAACTGCAGATGTGTCCAAAATATTTTCTCATGGAGAAATTTTTTTTTAACAGAATCTGAAATATCTGCATTTTCATTGACAGTATAATTTCTAATATCTGTTTTCTAGCCTTTTTAATCATGATCACAACCGTAGAACATTTTTCAAGAAATTGACTTTCAAAGCATGTGAATATTTAAACATCCATCTATTGACCTGAGGATCTACAATTTCTAAAGACTCTTAGAGTCACTTACAGTGATTTTACTATGGTCCAGTTCACCAATCTCTGTATTTCCTCTACTAGGATTTTGGCAAAAATCAGTCAGTTAAATAAATAAATACAATTTAAAAGCTATAGGGTGGCAAATGATGACCAGGACAGAGAAGCTGTGTTCCATGGTGTGAGTTTGGTAAGCTTATAAACAAACCTTTTATAATCTCATGAAAAGAATAGCTATCCTTGCAAGATCAAAATGTCAACCTTTCAGGATTCATTTTCAACAGCATACTGAAGTTACAGGAGCTCTTACCTAACAGTGATTCTGTACCCAGTGTGGAAGTCTTGACATTAGCAGTAGTAGAGACTCCTCTATTGTAAAGTAACTGGTTGACTGGGTGTGCTGTGTGTGACCAAAATCCTTCTCATTGCAGTGACAGACTTGAAATTTGAACACTTTTCAGACATCCCTACCACACAAAACAATGAAAACTGAAAAGCAATCCATTTACAGATGTTAACCCAGCTGCTGTATTTGTGGGCATAATTTACTACGACATATTTGACAGATTATTTTTTATGTCCTTGAGATTTATTTATTTTCATTGAAATATGCTATAAAATATTGTTACCTTTTTCCAGGTAAATGAATTGGGATATTTGGTTAAAGTGTCTTTCATAGTCGAGAGATTTAGACAATGTACTGAGAGCTAGCATGGCCATGAATTGGCAGAGTGGTGGTAATTTGTGCATGATGCATATTCAGGAAGCACATTAGAATGTTAGCTATGATAGCATGGGTTTGCACAGGATTCAACTTGAATTTGAAGATCTTATTTTTCTCTTCAACAGGTTAATTATGTATGGCTTTGTGAAAGCTATGGTATATGCTGGCCAGTTGAAAAATGGAGACTTCCATTTCACTGACTGTTTGTTTTTTGGTTCACTGATGTCAGCTACAGATCCAGGTAATTGCTCAAATAGTATTTTTTTTTTCTTTTTAAGAATCAAAAATTTAAATTAAATGGTTCTCTAAAGACCATCTCCTGAATCTACATCATAATAATTCCTTATTCCTCTTTACTTGCAGTTGATACATGTATTAGTGATTAAAGAAAGAAAGAAAGAAAAGAAATAGGTGAATATCCTAATAGCTTTCAAAAAAATGGATCTGAAAACAATTTCAGTAGTGGGAATTTCAGAATTTAAAATTCATTACAGCTTATTTCTCTGGAATGTATAGACATTTTGAGCTATAGACCTTATTTTTTTATCCAACTTGTCTTCTTTCAAAAATGATCTACTGAATTAAAGGGTAAAAAATATTTTCAAAAAGATTGTTTATGGGCACCTTGGGTGGCTCAGCTGGTTAAGTGTCTGCCCTTGGCTCAGATCATGATCCCAGCGTCCTGGGTTTGAGTCCTGCATTGGGCTCCCTGCTCAGCGGGAAGTCTGCTTCTCTCTCTCCCTCTACCCCTCGCCCCCGCTCGTGCTCTCTCTCGCTCTCTCTCTCTCTCAAGTAAATAAATTAAATCTTAAAAAAAAATTGTTTACTATGGAGCTTTTCAAACACATTAAGGGTAGGGAGAATAATAAAAAGAATTGTCATATACCCTTCAGCAATTACCAATACGGCCAATATTTTTGTCTATACCCCCCTATGCTCCCTTTTATCATAACTGGATTATGTTAGAGTAAATCTCAGACATTATATCATTTTATTTGTAAATACTTTGAAAAATGAGCATTGCTATTATGAAACCTAAAAATATTTATAATTATTCTTTAATATTATCAAAGAGCTAGTCTCTGTTCAAATATCCTCAAATGTCTTTTTATCATTATCATTATTAGTTTGTGTAATGGTTAGGGCCAAATAAGGGCTGCACATTACAATTGATTAATATGACTAGTGAGTCTCTTTTAATTTATATGTTCCCCCTCCATCTTCTATTTTTGTCAGTTATTTGTTTGGGGGAAAAATAGGCACTTTGTCTTGTGGTTGAACTGAATATGGCTCCTTAAAATGTTCCCTTATACCACATATTTCTTGTAAAACTGATGGTTAAATCTAGAGGTTTAATGAGATTTATGTTCATCTTTTTGAGCAAGATTACTTTATAGGTTTCTATAGCAAAACATCACAGAGTGATTAGTGACTCAGCTGTCAACCTGACTCATCACACTATTGTACAGTTTCTCCAACAAAAACCACCAGAACACACCTGTAGCTAAATAAGATGTGTTTATTGCGTGTTGTAATGAGGGAAAATGCACACCAGAAGAAACATGGAAGCTTTCAGAAGGTGTTAGAAAGGATTCATTACAGGCTTGGGCTTATGTTTGGTGATTTTAGGGAGGGTTTAAGGAATTGGAGCTTTGCTCTGGATAAGAGGCTGTCAGGAAACAGCAGTAATTGCACATTTTAGTAAGTCTCATGTAGAATGAGGGAAGACTGGATTGAACCTAAAGTTAAAATTGGTAAAGAAGTAGTGGCCTCTTAGAATAGCCAGGATAGAGGGATGTTTAGTTAATTTTGTAGTTTAGACAGTGTTCATTATTTCTGTTAAGACGTGATTATGCAGTAGTCTTATTTTTGTCTTTTTTAAAAGATTTATTTATTTATTTGAGAGAAAAAGAGAGCACTCAGGGGAGAGGGGTAAAAGGAGAGAGAGAGAGAGAATCTTATGCAGACTCCACACCCAGCATGTGAGCCCGACTCGTGGCTCAATCCCACGACCCTGAGATCGTGAGCTGACCCAAAATCAAGAACTAGACACTTAACTGACTGAGCCACTCTGACACCCCTGTATTTGTCTTGATCCATCATGGTCATAGAGTGACCTTGTCTGATGTTGTTCTGTGAAATTGTCTGTGTGCAGCAGGAGAACACCAAGGCTCAGATGATAGTACTAGGTCAGCCCCCAAACGTCAGGGGCTGTTTTGTCTTTCTTAGAATAGCCCTCTGACCAGTGGTATTGGCACCATGTGTTTGTCTGTTGTAAATGCAGAATCTCGGGCTCAACCCCAGATCTACCGAATTGGATTCTAGAATTTAACAACATCCTAAATTTATTCATACGCACATCAACGTTTGGGAAGCATTACTTTTTAGAATTCCCCATTTTAGCTAATGATTTTAGTATGTATTGATGGTTGCTGCTTAGTTAGTCCAGTGTTAATTAGGGGTTACAAGCTAGTGGTATGCTAATTCTATCCTACCTTTTGTATTTATTAGCTGGTACTCTCCTATAAATAAGTAGCTTTCCAGATCAACTACTTAAGTACCCCATGATATCATTTGAACAAAAAAGCAGGATAAATGATTGATTCTTTCCCTTTATTTACTAATTTTCAAAATAATGAGTTGTTTCCTTAGCATCCTCCACATATGATCAAGGAGATTTTTCTTTTTTAAAGTATTATTTCAATACATGGATTTTAACATGGTTGATATGTTTCAATCTACTGCTGTCATTATTCTTTTTGATGTTCAGAATACTCCAACTTGACAACTGAGAGCTTCTTCAAGTTTCTCCTATATTCTTTTGTCATGACCCCAGTGGTCTTTCATAGGTTTCTTGTCTTTGGCTAGGACTAGATGTTCCAACCTTATTTTGTGTGTTTCCTGTACCCTGACTTGGAACCAGCCATTTATAAGAGGGAAATTTATTTAGAGACCAAAATTTGGGCACTAAGGGTTTTCATTGCTATTGGATTGGTCATTGTTTCTAGATATTTTTATTTGAAGGAGAAATAATATCACAAATTTATGTTAATATTTTCAGCTCAAATTTAGGATTACAAAAATTTTACTTAACTGCCTTAAATTTTTTTTTCTTCTATCTACTTTTCTTCTTCCTATTACATATATAATTTCTTATTTCCTTAAAATAAACATTTTCAAAATTATAATATGCACATTATTATTTAAAAATATGATTATTGAAAACTACTTAAGATTTCATTGTGGTTCTTTTTAACCTTTGGATATATCTGACTAGGGATGAACAGTTAAAAATTACTGTTTTAAGAGCTCTTGAAATCATTCCTCTATGGATTTTATCTTGTGAATATACAATAATGTTCATTTGTTTCATTTTGTTTTTGACTTTGTGTTAAAATTAAAGAGCTATAGAATTCCAAAGTGAAAACCATAGAACCAAAACAAGAGACATCTGGCTTCTATTCCTGTCCCCTCTACCTTAACGTTCCAACCATTTTGGTTGGTCTTTCATTTGCCCTTCTCTTTTTAATCTAAGTAAATACACAAACATATACATACTCTACTATATGTTATTATACACACCTGTGTTCTTCACCTTACTCTTCTTTAACAGTATTTTAGAGAGTACTCCATAGCTATATGTAAAGATCTCTCTCATTCTTTTTTATAACTGCGGAGTACTCCATGGTTTATTCAACCAGCTGTCTGTTGATAGACATTTAGTTTTTTTCTTATCCTTTGCAATTATGAATGGTGTTGTAACTAATAACACTAAAATAAATACCTTTCCACATTTTGCCAATGTTTCTTTGGTCCAGATTTATAGAAACAAGTTAAAAGGTAAATGGATTTTTCCTAGGTGTAATTTTCCTAGATGCCAAATTCTTCTCCATAAAGTTTGTGCCGTTTTGCCTTCACACCAGCAACATATGACAGTACCTATTCTTCACAGCTTTGCCAATGCAGAATTCTATCACAGTTTTGGATTTTTACTTATATAGTAGGTGAGGATTTGTGTCCCCCTCTGGTTTGACTTAGTACTTCTCTTATTGTGAGTAAGGCTAAATCTTTCATATGTTTAAGGGACATATGCATTTTTTCCTGAAAATGAACCCTTTATAAGATGGCTTTGCTCGAGTAGGGTTATTAATTTTTATTTTGCAAGCTTTAGAAGCCTTTAACGTATTAGAGATATTAACCTTTTGTCTGCAATATAAGTTACAAATATTTTTCCAAGTTTTCTACGTTTTATTTTGTTTATGGTATGGGGGAGGAAAAAATGTTTTAATGTATGATGTTGACTCATTTCCTGGAAGAAGATGAAATAAAAGTAGGTCTCAGATTAGGAATTTGTGGTATAGACTAGAGGATCAGAGCCTCAGAATAGTGTAGAGGGACAAACTGCTCTATCTTCAGGGTTAGAGATGACCCAGCCACCAGGTCATTGCTGGAAGATCTCATGCTACACTCTCATAGCCCCAGGGAAATGTAGAAGTTCCTTGGTAGTGATGGGAAGCATGAACTCAAGATGAAATATTTTCAACCCATCAGTGATTTCAAGTTACTTAAGGTTGTTCTTTTCTGTCCATATATGGACATTTTGCTTTTAATGGTCAGGTCCCATTTCGTGTCACATTTGCACAAATCTGCATGTTGAAAAGCATTGCATCCATTGTTTCCTGGTCCCAATTCCAAAGGCCAAGTTTGTTGCATTCTATTGAGTTAATCAGCCAGCTCCAAGCACAGTTGTATCATGTTAAAGCTTTGCTCCTTCTGTGGCTGGTGATATCTATGAGGTTATGTTTACATGACACAGGAAAAGTGATTGAAATAGAAAAATAAATCCAACTTGGTAAGATGGATATTTATCTGCATTGTGTCAAACAATTGGGTTGACTAAACTTTTTAAAATACAGAATTGACTCACAGCCATAAAGAGAATCCTAGGAACCAAATCTACTTCCAAGTCTGGCACCAGCTGTGCAACTTTGGGTACCATTTAGCCTTTCTAGATTTTATGAGTTCTTGGAAGTGGAAGATATTTGATCTCATTTCTCCCAACCCCTTCATTTTACAGATGAAGAAACTGACTTTTCATCTGTAAAATGAAAAGTTTCGACTAGAGCCCTTTCCAACTTTAACATTCCCTGTTTCTTATTTCTGTAAGATTGGTTTTCATTTTAAAACAAGATTTTGTTTTTAAAAAAAAGTTAAAAATCAACCCAAAGCCCCCCCACACACACACCCCAGGCATTCTTGGGTTCTAACCCTGATTCAGCAAATGTTAGAGAAGATCTTACATAGTAGAGACCCACACATGAACAGGAATACTTAAGCTTTCTTCCTTTACTACTAGCTAATTGTTATATTAAAACACCCTGAACCTACTCTGCTAAATTGGTGCAATTTAAGATCTTCAACAACCTTAAAACACCTAGTTAATCTTACCCCACAATTATTCATTTATTGCCTAAATTATTGTGACTCACTAATTTATGAAAGAGAACCTATGCTCTCCAGGTCTGACTTTTCTTGGCCTTCTTTAAATTAATTCTTTCCCATTTAGCCTTAGCTAAATCTTAGCCAAGTGTTATTAACTATTCATATTTTTCTTTTATAGACACATATTTAAACTTAAATCTAATTCTTCCTGCATGTTTCTGACTCTCCTTGGCCAATTTTCAGTTTACCTCCAGTTAGGATGATTTGACTATTATTTGATTGATTTAATTTCCTCTTTTCCTCACTGACAAAGATCCTGCTGATGGTGTAAAGGCCATCAGCAGCACTTAACAGAAAGTGGATGATTAAAGGCAGAGCCCCCAAAGAGATCATGTATGGTAAATGGCAGAGTTAGGAGAGGAGAGAAGTACTTAGAGGGCTTGATCAATGAGCCAGCTCATCTCTTCCAGTGTGTTTAAATAAGGGAAAGTAGGAGGGTGGGGGAGAGGAGAGAAAAAATAAACAATATGGCAACAACTGGAAATGATGCTTTAGTTAATATCCTTCAATTTACAAATGGCCAAAACCCATAAGGGAACCCTCTAACCTCATACTATCTTCCTGTCTCTTTCATCATTGACTTGGGTCTCAGTTTGGTAAATTTGACTATCCAAGATAGTGATTTTCATTAATAAGTCTAAAATGTCCCTTTATATATAGAGTGGGTAAGATAAAGAGAGAGGTCATTAAGGTGTATAAAGACACTTTGGAGTCCCAGTGTACCCATGCGCTGTTCCTCAGCACATCAATATTGTTGCTGTCTCAGCACGTTTACATTTGTTGTTTCTCCCTCCTTGCTTTCTTCAGGTCTTTGCCCAAATGTCGCCTTGATGAGGCCTTTCCTAACCATCCTATCAAAAGTTATACCCCATCTCCTCTGCTGCACAGTCATAGACAAATCATGATGCTTCCCATCCCCCTTCCTTGCCTTATATTCTTGTACAGCACTAGTCACTATTGACCTACTATTTATTATCTTATTTTTTTGTCCCCTGTGAGGAAGGAGCATTTTTTTTCTGTTTTCCCCCCATTTTCCACTCTTATATTTTTAGTATCTAGAACAATAGGTTCTAGATTGTTAATAAATACTTATTAAATTAATGAATTAATATATTTGTAGAAGAAACTGCTAGAGCAAAATGTAGAGCTTGAAAAGGAGTCTCTTCTCAAAGAGAATGTGAAGCATTTGAGTATTCCAGATCACTCTCAGAGATAAGGAGTCTCATGACCCCAGGAGGGACAGTGACTCAAGATGAGGGTGGAACTCGCAGCACATGGCTGAACTTCCAACTGAGTGGCAATACTGGTTTCTGTCCTCCAAAAAGGATATATTCAACTAAAACAAAAATATGTATCTTTCTTCTTGTCTGGCCACACAGCCAATATTTCTTTCTCCCTGTTTACCAGTTGTTCAGTGGCTTAAAAATTTCCAGAGCACCAAGCCATAGATTGTAGACTTGCAGAAGCAGTTATAATAGTGTGGGGTTTTTGTTGTTGTTGTTGTTTTGGGGGGGGCTTGTTGTTGTTGGAAGATGTTAAAAATAGGAGCTACCTTTAGGAAAAGGAAAAATTCAACACATTACTTTAAGTATTAATCACTCAGAAGATGCCAGAAACTCATCCTGGTATTTACAGGGCTGAGATTTCTTTCAAGGTCTGCAGGAAGCCACTCATTCAAGCACATTTGGGCTGTGCATTTTCTTACTTCATCAATTTCTCTGTTCCCTATTTGGATTAAAATGTCTTCATTTTATATGATGCAGCTGCATTGAGACTCAAATACAGCTGTGCTATTTTGAACTCCAGAAGTATTAGCCCAGTATTTAAAACTAGAAAATAATTCTTACTTCATAGACTTGTCCTATTTTTTCCAAGAAAATTAATTCAGGTTGTCCTGTTTTAGGTAAGGCTTACTAAAAAATTCTTCTGTCCAATATGATGGCTACAAGCCACATATGGCTACTTGGAATGCGGCTAGTCCAAGTTGAAAGGCCATAAGTATAAAATACACCCTAGATTCAAAGACTTAATATGAAGAAAACTTTAATATCTCATTGATAATTTTTACATTGATTACATTTTGAAATTATGAGATTCATTTAATATTGAGTTAAAGAAAATATACTATTAAAATTAATTTTACCCATTTATTTTTACTTTTTTAATGTGGTTACTAGAAAATTTTAAATTATATACATGGTTTACATTATATTTTTGTCAGACAGAACTACTATAGAGCAATATAGATATGGAACGGTTGTTAGTCAAAAAATATCCTTTTTTCCACCTTTGTTATTATTGACATATAAATATGTACATTTAAGGTGTACAATGTGATGATTTGATACCCATATATATTGCAAAATGATCACCACAATAAAGTTAGTTAACATCCCCTCACATAATTACCCGTGTGTGTGTGTGTGTGTGTGTGTGTGTGTGTGTGTGGTGGTGGCAACATTCATGATCTGCTCTTTTAAAAACTTTCAAGTATATATTATAGTTTGGTTAACATATTAACATGCTATATCTTTCTAAAACTTATTAATCTTATAATTGGAAATTGATACTTTTTGAACAACATCTACCCATCCCCCCCAACTCCCAGGCCCTGGCCACCAACATTCTTGTTTCTATTGCAATGAGCTCAGTTTTTTAAGATTACATACAAAAATATGATCCTTAACAAAAATACCACAACAATTTTAAGTCGAGTAGAAAAATTAAGCACAAATACAATGCACTGCACAGATTATGGCATTTTGGTGAAATATAGGCACTTTATTTCTATGATTTTGAACTAGTATGTCTGAAATTTTCCTTCTAATGTCTCTTTTTCCAGTCCTATTTTTCTGCTCCAACACATAATAACCCATAAACTAGCTTCACCCATGCTTCAGAAATAAAGCAAAGAGAAACAAGATTAACGCTCTGTATGATTTAAATATCATGTATGTGCCATTCAAAACTATAAATACTGCAACCTTTGACTTGAGAGAAACAGATTAAATAAGTTCCTGTCCAAGTGTCTCAACTGTGTTTTTTTCCTTAGTTGAAACATAAATCACAGGTTCCTAAAGTCTGACAATCTGAGTTGTTTTTTTAATGCCCATTACTGTTTTGTTTTATAGAGCTTGTCAGAAATCCAGGAAACTTGACATTTATATTATGTTACCCCTGTTTCAAAGTATGTTGACACATTTAATGGCCCTAAATTGGGTAGACTCAATAACAGAAATAAATATTTGCCTCAAAGAAGTAAATAGAAACTACCTGTGTGGCCAATTGGGAAAGTACAGTTAATAATTCTTCTCATTAAGTTAATGTACATTATTATTCAATTCTCCAATTAAATAAGTCAAAATATATATAGTACTTAATAGGATCCATTTCTTTTTTTTTTTTTTTTAGAATTTGTTTTAAGTAATCTCTACACTCAACATGGGGCTCAAACTTATAACCCAGAGATCAAGAGTTGCACACTCTCCTGACTGAGCCAGGCAGGCACCCCACATTCCTTTATCTTTAACATCATCAACATTAAATAACATTTAATGATTAGATCTAAGAAAGCATCTACAGATCTCAAAATATAAAAATCCTGTCAAATTTTACACAGGGCATAGTATATATTTACTGAATAAATAGAACAGTCATTGAGTATTAAGAACACTGACTATGGAGTGGGATAGGCCTGTGTTTAAATCTACATTCTGTCTGACCTATTTGAGCCTCAGTTTCTCCATCTATAAAATGAGCATAGTAGGACTTTTTAAAGATTCTTTATAAGGATTACATGAGATAATTTTATTATTATTATTAATATATTGTTATTTTTATCCTATACTAAGATGAGGCCGCTATTTTATACTCAGCAAGTGAGACATGCACAGTTTTGCCTGTTTTCCTGGTAGCAGTAATGGATTTCCATGAATCTATATTCTTGGTTAATAAAATGCTCCCTTGACCAACTAAATTCATTTGTGACTTGCTTGGTTAGAGTTGGGAGCATAATATATGCAATATGGTAATTTTGCTTTTATAAAACACAAATATACTTTATATTTGTTTTCAGAGGTGGTAGATAGTAATATGTGAAAGCAAATCTCAGACATTGTCATTTTATGCACATGTATTTTGGTATACATCTCTATAATTATGGGCATTGTTCTTATGTAACCATAAAGCCATTATCAAACCTATAAATTTTCCATAATCCATTGGTATCATCTAGTACCTATCCACATTCAAATTTCTCTGATTTTCTTTTTATTAAAGTATAGTTGACACACAATGTTACATTAGTTTCAGATGTACAGCATAGTGATTCAACAATTCTATACGTTATGCTATGCTCACCATAAGTGTAGATACCATCTGTCACCATTCAATACTATTACAATGCCATTGACTATATTCCCTATGGTGTACCTTTCATCCCCATGACTTACATTCCACATGGAAGCCTGTACCTCTCTCTTTCCTTCACCCATTTTGCCTATCCCTTCACTGTCTCCCCTTGGGCAGCCACCAGTTTTTTCTCTGCATTTGTGAGTCTGTTTCTGCTTTTTTTGATTCTTTGTTCATTTGTCTTGTTTTTCAGATTCCACATATAAGTGAAATCATATGCTATTTGTGTTTCTCTGTGTGACTTCAGTTATCATAATACCTCTAGGTCCACTTATGTTGTTGCAAATGGCAAGACCTCATTCTTTTTTATGGCTGAGTAATATCCCATTTTGTGTGTGTGTGTGTGTGTGTGTGTGTGTGTGCGTATCTCACATCTTTTTTATCCATTCATTATTAATGGACACTTGGGTTTCTTCCTTATCTTGGCTATTGTAAATTATGCTACAATAAACATAGAACGGAAACCCAGAATTGATAAATAAAGAATAGACATACTTGAGTATATAAAAAATATATTTAAATAATAAAAGATAACCATTAAGAAAATCAATAATCAGACAACACATTGGGGTAAAAGCATTTAAATATAGAGGACCAAGTATTACTATTTCGTTTTTTTTTAAGATTTATTTATTTATTTGAGAGAGAGAGAACAAGCAGGGTGGTGCAGAGATAGAGGGAGAGAGAGAATCCTCAAGCTGACTCCCCACAGAGCACAGAACCGGATGTGGGGCTCCATCCCAGGACCTTGAGATCATGACCTGAACCAAAATTAAGGACCTGCCACTTAACCAACTAAACCACCCAGGCACCCCCAAGTATTATTATTTCTAATATAGAAAGAACACTTTAAAATGTCAATCTGGCAATAAATAACAGAAAAATGGACAAAGATTATGAAGAGGCAATTCATAGAAGAGCAAGTCCACTTGGGGTACAAATATGCAAAGTTGTTCAAACTCACCAGAAGTTATAGAAATCTAAAATAAAGTAACAGCATGTCATTTTATACCTAGCAGTTTGGCAACAATTGTAATGCCAAATAACAGTCATTGATGGCAGGGAGGCAGGGAAAAGTAGACTGTTACACATTTCTAGTGAAAATTTAAATCATTAACATACTTTTGGAAAGCAGTGTGGCAACAGCTATTAGAATTTAAAATACATAGTTCCTTCTGACCCAGTGTTCTGACTCCTGGATCCTGTCCCACACAAGTAAAAATACTGGATTCTTAATAATATATGGACAAGGCTGTCTATTGCAACATGTTTTTTAAGTGGAGGAAAAAAACAAAAACAAAAAGGAGCAAAGTGAATCCTATCAATAAGGGAATTGTTGGAAAGGTTGTAGGACATCGATACAATATCATGTAGCCATTAAAGAGGATAAATTAGTGCTCTTCCAGCTGACTTGAGAGATACCCAGGAGGCATTGTTGACTTTGTAAAGCAAGATGTAGAAAAGTATATATAAAATATGATTCCAATTTTTAATATATAGACAAATATGTATGTGTGTATATAAAGCAGAACTCACGGGGTATAACCATAGAAATTGCGTTTTTTCCTCCCACTTCTCCTTTATTTTTTATTTTTAAATTTTTTTTAAAAATTAAAATTTTAATTCCAGTATAATTAACATACAGTGTTGTATTAGTGTCAGGTGTACAATATAGTGATTCAACAATTCTGTACATTACTCAATGCTCATCACAGTAAGTGTAGGCTTAATCCCCTTCACCTATTTACCCATCCCCCGACCCACCTCCCCTCTGGTAATCATCAGTTTGTTCTCTTTAGTTAAGAATCTGTTTTTTGCTTTGTCTCTTTTTTCTTTATTTCTTTGGTTTCTTAAATTGCATATATGAGTGAAATCATATGGTATTTGTCTTTGACCTACTTATTTCACTTAGCATTATACCCTCTAGATCCATCCATGTTGTTGCAGCTAGCAAGAGCTCATTCTTTTTTATGGCTGAGTAATATTCCACTGTATATTTACCCATTACGTCATCTATTGATGGACACTTGGGTTCTTCATCCATTCATCTATCAAGGGATATTTGGGTTGTTTCCATAATTTGGCTAATGTAAATAATTCTGCAACAAACATAGGGGTGTATATATCTTCGAATTGGTGTTTTTGTCTTCTTTGGGTAAATAGCCAGTAGTGGAATTACTGGATGATGTGGTAATTCTATTTTTAATTTTTTGACTCCATACTGTTTTCCACAGTGGTTGCACCAGTTTGCATTCCCACCGATAGTGCACAAGGGTTCCTTTTTCTCCACATCCTTGCCAACACTTGTTGTTTCTTATGTTTTTGATTCTAACCATTCTGACAGGTGGGAGATGATATCTCATTGTGGTTTTGATTTGCAATTCCCTGATGATGAGTGATGTTGAACATTTTTTCATGTGTTTATTGGTCATCTGTATGTCTTCTTTGGGGAAATGTCTGTTCTTTCTTCTGCCCATTTTTAATTGGATTATTTGTAGGTTTTTTGGTGTTGAGTTGTATAAGTTCTTTATATATTTGGGATGCCAACCCCTTATTAGATATGTCATTTGCAAGTATCTTCTCCCATTCAGCAGATTGTCTTTTTATTTTATTGATTGTTTCCTTTGCTGTGCAGAAGCTTTTTATTTTGAGGTAGTCCCAATAGTTTAATTTTGCTTTTGTTTACTTTGCCAGAGGAGACATTTCTAGAAAAATGTTTCTATGAATGATGTCAGAGAAATTACTGCCTCTGTTTTCCTCTAGGAGTTTTATGGTTTCTGGTCTGACATTTAGGTCCTTAATCCGTTTAGAGTTTATTTTTGTGTATGTTTAATAAGGTTATCCCATTTCCTTCTTTTGCATGTAGCTTTCCAGTTTTCCCAGCACCATTTGTTGAAGAGACTGTCTTTTCCCCATTGCATATTCTTGCCTCCTTTATCATAGATTAATTGATCATATAATCGTGGGTTTATTTCTGGGCTTCTCTGTTCCATTCTCTCCCATGCTCCTTTTAAAGTATTTGGTGAGGTTACATTTTTTTCCATCTGCTGGATAAAAATCTTTGGTCTTTAAGTTGCAATTGGAGTTTCAATTCAGCAGTGAACATTTCTAATCCCATATAATACTGGAAGTTTTCAATTTAATTTAAGACTCTACCCTACCTCCCCTAGCCGTTGAAGGCAGGCTGCCTACCTTTGGGAGAAGAGATGTGGTTGGGTTCTTTATTCTTTCTCATGCTTCTCATCTACCCCTTGCTGGATGCAGTTTCTGACACCTACAAAGGTAGATGCAGAGATGAGGTAAGGGAATTTTTTATTTGATAGATAATTAGCTACCATCAGAGCAACTGGACAGCCATAGCCCATTAGGTTTCTCAGGTGAGAGTCAAAGAGTATTTCACTGTGTCCCCAAACTCTAGTCACATTGTAAGCTGTCTGATGGCCTAGCCAAAGTCCCTCTCCATAGGCGTGAGATTCACAAGTAGCAAAACAACTCCCTTCACAAATCTTAACATCTAGGCTAGAGTCTAGAGAGAGACACTTTCTCATTCTTAATGTAGGTGAGAGGTTTAAGGGAGTCATGTAACTTATTTTTGGATAAATATTTTTAAATTGTGCATCTTATTGTTGAACGTGTAATTTTTTTTCTTTGTTCCTTAAACTTCTGATTTAACATCTGTTACAAATGCGTGTGTATGCTTATTACAAAGAAAATTTTAATATAAAGAGATTTTGGTGGGACATATACTAGATTATAAATTGGGTTACTTAGGAGGAGGGAAGGTATGAGTTTAGGAAATGAAGAATTGTGGAAAAGGGAGTCATGTTAAAAAGGAAAAGAAAAAAGGTAATTAAAACAAAGCAAGCAAATAAACAGAATATGTATAATGTGATCACATTTATGCATTTATATGGAAGCACACCTATGTATGTAAAAAAGAACTCTTCAAAATTTCACAGAAATGAGAAAATTAACCAATCATTTTTATATCGTTAGTAAATCACTGAAATGTGATAAGAAGATCTTAAAGGAAAATCATCCAACTCAATATATTATTGCACATGCCATGAAGTAAAAAAAAAAAAAATTCAGTGACTTTGTGTATTACATGTAAGTCACACATCTTGACTTGCTCTGGCAGCTAAAGTGTGCTAAGAATCCCAAGTGTTTGATGAAGCCCTGAGCACTGGGTGTTGGCTTTCATAAGGAGACTACTGGCTCTTGTTAATTGAATTTAGAAAATTCACTCTGGCATTATCCTGTCTGGAGCCTAAATTAAATGCATGGATGATAATTCATTTATTGAAATTAGAAGCCAAGAGGAATATAGATACAAAGTCAAAGTTTCTGCTTTGCTAATGTTGAGCCCAACCAGCCTCTACTTGACAAGTGTCATGGCACCATGCTATTTTTATTACTGGGAGTTGGGAGATCTGAGGTCTAGTTCAGTTCCTGCTGCTAACTCACAGGGCAAATCAGGTGTCTACATTACCTTTCTAGGTTTAGTTTCCTCATATATTCTAGAGGAATTAGATAATTGCTGAGGTAATTCCTGCTCTACTTAGTGGTTCTCCAACTTGAGTGTACTTAAAACTCACTTGGAGAGTTTGTTAATATGCAGATTCCTGGGCTCTATCTCCAGATACTCTGATTCAGTAGGTCTGGGATGGGGTCCAAAACTGCAATTCTAAGTGTCCAGTTGATGCTGATGATGCTAGTCCAGAGACCTGATGGATATAAGAATTGATGAGTGGAATATTTGCATTTCTGAGTAAACTAGTGAATTATGGAGTGAAGCAGGCTCAGTACTGATCTCTTAGACTTCCACCTCTTGGAGTAGAGACCGCCCTTCTGAGAGGCCACCAGTCCACCTGTCTCCTGGCATTCTCCATTACCCAGTGTTTCCAGTATATGCTACGTAAAATCACAAATAGGTGTCACTCTAATTTGGGGGCAAATTGGTCCTGAGAGGAAGTGTGAGTTAGGACACTGGAGAATATGTCACCAGCTCCTAATTTTGTGGGTTAAAAATCTAAGAGAGCTCCTAGGAAGTTATCAGCATAAAATGATCACAGTTAGGGATGGATAATAAACTTTTAATCCCAAGAAGAACTGCCCCTAAAAACAAAATAGGCATGTGATGGAGTAGGAGGGTTACCTAAAAATGAAGTCAAGATAGCGTCTTCTAGTGGCCGAATTATCCTGGATATTAAAAGTGTCTGCTCATTAAAGCAAGATTAGTGTCGTGGGTGAATGGAACAGTACGTTTTAGTGCTTTAACTTCTCTGAACCTCACTTCCCATGTCCTTAAAATAGACACTGTAAAAACAAAACAAAATAGAAAATACCTCCGATTTCTTCACAGAATTGCTGTAAGATCAAATGAAATGCTGTATAGAAATTTTTTTTGTAAATTGCTAACTTATTAAATAAATTTTTACTAACAATGAGTTCTTCTAAGTCACTTTATTGGCTTTTTAGATAACACTATCATAGCATTCTTATTTGTTTACAATTGAATGTAAAATTGCCAGATATGCATTGTTTTCTTAAGTAGCCATGATGAAATAACTGTTTTCTCATATTTCATTACTTGTTTACCCACTTTCATAGTCAATCTCCAATATAAAGAGATTTAAAAGAAAAACATAATTGAATTATATTTACCTTCATGTGGATTCCCTACTTTTTGTAGTATCTTCTATACATTTAGATATTTAAAATTCCAAGTAGTTTCCCTATGCTTCCAGATGCTGCTCTTTGTAGTTACCTGAGGCATTACAAAATGTTGTATAAAGGCTTGTATAATCTATTTGAATTATATAAATCATAGTTCCTCTGATAGAATAATTGAGCATGGGTGTTCTAGGCTTTATTCCCTGCTCACCCATCCCTCCCCGCTCCACTCTACCCCCACCACAAATTATAAAGCCAAATTCAGGTCTGTGTTTGGGTTGGTACTTCACTGCTTTTTAAAATCAGTTCCACTGTTTCTCTAATGAAAAGCTCCTTTTATTCGTAATTGGACTGCCAGTCCAGACCCTGAATCACCATATATAACTTATCCCACATAATGTGTGTCTACAGTGACCGCTGACCATAGCCATCCTCCAAACACATGGACACAAATTATGGCTTCTCATCCTGCAGGCCAACCAAGGGTGGGGTTTTCCCTGTAACAAATTCTCCAACTTGGCAAAATGATTATTATTGTCTCCTCGGTATAATCAGATAGAAGCACTGGACAAATGTGTAGCATTGAGTTTTCATCTTTTCTGTTAACACTTTGAGGAAATAAGAGTCTTCCAAAATGAGAGACGTTTTTATACACTGTAGTGCAAGTCACTATTTTCATTCAACATTTAAGTTGTAGGGGGGAAAAAAGCCACCTTTATCCTCTAAAGTTTTCTGCAGTGTAACTATTCCAGAGGCACACAAACTATCTTACCTTTGATCATGTTGATAATCTGAAGACCCTTTCTATTTGGAGTTACTATGGTTACGGCTGCACGGGTGATGTGTGAGCTGCACTGCTGTTTTGATAAAAATAGGTATTAACTACCAGTCATAGTGCTTCTCATTTCACATCAGTTCTTGCAGAAGAACAGCATATTAAAAAAAAGAAAAGAGAAAAAAAGCCTTTCCAAAGAACCATGAAGGAACATCTGCATAAATAATGGTGATTGGTCATGTGTATAAAAATATTTTTAATTAAATTCTTTTTAATTAAACAGGGCATTTTGCTGAATCTTTGTCTGTTATTTGCACCAAGCTTAGCCTTGAGGAAGATGGCTGATTAACAGACCCAAGAACCTATAATTAAAAGTAGAACTGTTATTTTTGGAGGAATGCCTCTCCAGTAAGGGTGACTTAATAGGGCTGTCTCATATTTTTTCATTTGTCATTGAATTCTCTGGTTAGAATTTTGTTTTTTTTTAACATAGGAGAAATGATTACCAACATTGTCATAATCAGAAGAGTTTTTATTTTTCAACTTAGTTTTTCTTCAGTCCCTTTGATCACACTCTCACTGTCGTTTTTCAATATTTCATTGTGGTCTTCATCTATTTCTTTTGTTTGGGTCATGTCTTCTTTTTAAAGTTATATATATTGTATTTTTTTCACCTCTGGCCCCCTCTCCTATGCATTTCAGAGTTTTAGACTACAGTAAGTTTGTGGTTTCTCATCACTGGTATTATCAACATTCTACACAGGAATTCAAGAGAAAACTGAATAACTTTCTATTTGCAGTCAAAAATACGATGTAATGTACAAAGTAGTTCCTTCAGTACCAGTCTGGCTTAGAGAACAGAGACAACATTCATTTAATATCTGCTAAGCAGCATAGGAGGAGACTGAGATGGTTGTATGCCCACATTCTGAAGGAAAAAAAAAATGCTTACACATAGTTTAAGGTTCATGTCCTTGAACCATTTGTGCAGTTATTTGTGGACAAACTTGGGTGACTCTACATTTAGTATCATACTTGGTAGAGAAGTATTGTATTAGTGTTGCTGTGGGAGAAGGGAAATAGTGAGGGAATATTCAGGGTCTTTTCTCATGCTTTCATTGAATTCCCAGAGGAAAAAATTACACCTCTGAGGAAGTCAGAGGATATTAGACAGCGTACTTCCCATTGAAGGCAACAGGCTTCTGGAGACTGCAGAGCGACCGGCCATTTTCACTATGCAGTGTGTTTTAAGCCTGCATACGGTGTCATTTAACAGAACTCAACTGCATTTTCTGTGTCTATCCAATTCCATATTAGGTGCACAGGGATAGTATCAGTTTAAAAGCCTCTACATAAACCTAGGTCCATAAAACACCATCATAAACCCAGATTCTATTCTTGAACAAATTTACTCAGAAAAAAAATAACAGCTTAGATTTATATTGTGTATCTCTTTCAAAGAACTCAAGACAGCTTCCACACACAGCACTTCAGTTATTTTCACATAGTTTTCTTGGGTAGAGAGGATGCATTTAAGTGAAATAATTGGGTGCAGAGAATTTTTTTAATTTTCTCAAGATTTCATAGTAAGTTAAAGAAAGATTGATACCAAAGCCAGAGCCTCTTTTTCCTTAGATTTCTAGACTGTGGTTTTGCAAGATACTAACAGCCATATGATCAAAATATATTATTGACTTTAGCTAATTTGCAGCTAGTTCTAAAATCAGTAACATCTTTATTCGAATTACCCATCAAAGCAATGGTGCACTTGAGTCAATATTTAGAAGCAACCCAAAGCCACCAATTGGCAGCAAATGAAAAGCTCCCTCTGAATTTTCCTGCTTCGGAGTATGTCATCTAGTGATAACAACCATTAACTAAGTGTGTACACATATATCATCTAATTTGATCATCACCACAGTCAATTATCTCCATTCTAATAAACTGAGGTTCTAAATGCATAAGTGGTTTATTTAAATGTACAAGGCTTACAAGTGCCAGAAATGGGAGACAAAGCATGTCCAGTATTCTTTTTTCTAGACCACTGCTACTTCTCAAAATAGAACAGTGATGTGCCAATTAGGCTCAACACAAAATGAAACTCAATAGTCAAGTTCTCCTTTTTATGATTAATTTCACTTAGCAAACATTTATTCAGCACCTGCTATGTAGTAAGCACTGTAGGACTGGCTGAGGGAAAGGGCAATAAACCAGACACAGATCCTGCCCTCAAGAAGTTCCAGTCTAAAGGGGGCTTTACGGGCACCTGGATGGTGCAGTCTGTTAAGCATCTGACTCTTGGTTTCGGCTCAGGTCATGATCTCATGGTCTGTGATATTGACCCCAGCTTCAGGCTCCATGCTCAGTGTGAGTCTGCTTGAAATTCTTTCTCCTTCTCCCTCTGTCCTTTGTCCCCTCCCCCGAAATAAATAAATAAATCTTTTAAAAAAATCTTTAAAGAGGGCTGTAGATACAAGTTTAAAAGATAAGAGAGTGATAGTCCAAGCAGCTTTGTAAGCACAGAGAAAGGGCCCCACAGACCCCGGTACCACTCTTGTGGGAGGGGACTGGGAGGGCTTAGAGCTTCCCTCACCGTAAGCCAATATTTTGCCTGATTGAAGGAGATAACATGTCATTTGACATGTGATGTCATGTTTCTCTCCAGTAAGAGATGGCCCTACAAGTAGTGGTTTTCCATTCCCATATAGGACCACAGACAATATGACTTGCTCAAACTTAGCAAGATCTCCCTGGGCTCAGACACCATTGGGGGTGTCCTGACTTGATAATCCTAGGGCTCAGGGTTAAGGCAAGGAGGGCACATGCACTTGCTATTATAAGAACTCTCTCCTCACTCATGCAGATAAGAATCAAACTTACAATCATTTGTCCATAACACTATTCTGTACTTGCTGTTGTGTAACCTCTGCTTGCAGTGTTGCATCCAGGCTCCATCAGCAAAATTAGGAAAACATATACACTCCACATCTGGAATCTTTAGTTTGGAGTTTGAGTCTGAGAGCCATAGAATTTTAGCTTTGGAAGGACCTAAAAGACAAACTCACTCAACCTCATTTTCAGATGGGAACCCTGAGTCTCTGAAAGAGAAAGTAAATGCCCAGTGAACAAGAATTAGGTATTCTTTCCAAGTGCAGAAATTCAAGAGGTAATTTCTGAGAGAGGGAGGTAGAGAAGAGTTTCCATTGTTTCTCTGCTTGATAATATCCATTTTTCTCTCTTGAAGTAATTTTTGAGGGTAAAAGAAGAAACACACAGGTAGAAGATATCATTCCATCTTAACAGTGACAAACCCTCTGATGGTTTTGATGACATGAATAACAGTAATCATACCCACCATTAATTGAGCTATAATTTACCAGACCCTTTACATGAATTATCCCACTTCATTGTTATCCAAAAACCTATGAGGAAGGGTTTGTTTTTTTTTTTTTTTTATCTCCACTGTACTGACGAAGGTTACTGAAAGCTTAGTGAAGTTAAGTAACTGGCTCAAGATCACCAAGTTTATTTGCATCACAGCTAGGA
Source organism: Halichoerus grypus (assembly GCF_964656455.1). Lineage (NCBI taxonomy): Eukaryota > Metazoa > Chordata > Mammalia > Carnivora > Phocidae > Halichoerus > Halichoerus grypus. The sequence goes on from NC_135712.1 coordinate 116,622,388, forward strand.
TATGAACACAGGTTGGTTTTACATCAGAGTCAAGTTCCAACCATTATCTCTATATTGGGACAAAGTTGTAAATAGCGTGGTCTTGGCACAAAGGTCTTTCTTCATATATCAGAAGCTCAGGTATGGAAAATCAGCTCCACAGAACAGAATTGGAGAAGATAATAGATGACAACCTACTCTATAAATGCTTCAGGATATTGAAAGTGGATAAAGCAAGACTCCAGGTGTTCTGAGGATGAAATTTCAAGAACACACTGAAAAACCGTTTGGAGCAATTCAATGGCTCCGTGGACAGCTGGGAAACAGCTGTGGCTGACAGACCTCTCTGGCTCGCTGTTTTGGGGAACAGAATGGCTCTGTTTAAATGAAAGCAGTTCATTCTCAGCAATACTCAAAGACAGACCTGCAGGGCAGAAGTTTTGAAAGTCAGCGTCCAGCCCACACGTCCCATTTATGTGCTAACGAAGATGTTGCACATGGTGGCAAATTGGATTTGGAAATTTCTTAGTATTTCCTTGGACAAGAAGCTGTCTGGCTCCCTCTAGGGCTCAGCTTGGCTGACTGAGGTCAAAACCATGGAGGAGTAAGGCAACTAGAGAGTGAGGTGGAAGATGGCACTTATTCTTACGGCTGTGTAAGTGCAGAGTTAGCACCTGCACAACCCTGAAAGTGAGTGCCTCCTTAAGAATGAGATGCCTAGAGGAGCCAGGAGAGCACCCACTAGTAGCTGATTGGGATTAGGTCCTCTTGCCCTACACAACCTCTCAGTGGCCCCTTGCTTTAGAATTCCTTGCCAAGTGGCTTCCTTCCTAGAACATAGCCAAGGAAGGACAGAGACTGACCTTTTGCCTGGGTACTACAGATAAAAGCATTGTGTTGTTCAATTTATTATTTTGAACTGAAATGGAGACAGCTTTTTAAAACAAGTGCTGCCAGGTCAGCGAGTGAGTGGGCAAAGAAGTGACTGATCACAGTGGGAGAATACAAGAGAGGCAGGAGCTGGTCTGCCCCTCAAGGGGTTAGTTACATGGTGCATGACCTTCAGGAGTCATTCATTCATTCACTCATTTGATCAACAGAATCAAATGTCTACTGCTTGCCAGAAACTATAAAAGGCATTGGGGAATATATAGATGAACAACTGATAACCAGTGATGACCAACTTTGTATCAAGAGAACCAATTCATAAAAAAGTTAAAATGCTTGCAAACTATTTTTCAGGGGGGTTGTTTTGTTTTGTTTTTTTAATGCTGCTTTCACATAAGAAAATGCATTTATCTACAGTCAAACTTCTGCATTCTTATATTATTCTCCAGTCCAGAAAGGATTACCATAGAGGGCTAAAATTTCAGATATGACAAAGCTAGTTCATGCTGCAGTATCTGATGTAATATAGCACCTCTGGAACTGTTTTCTTTTTCTTTCCTTGACTGACCTTGTAAACTACTGAACTGCAAAGTGTGGACTGCCTCTTGATATCATATCCTCTAAAGTCCAGAGATCTTCCCACTGCAAATAAGATAAATCACAACATTTTTTAACACAAACGAAGAGCTTCTTGGTTGGTGATAATGCCATTTCTCAGTAATTCAAGAGTAAGAGCAGCAGATTGGCTGGGGCTGGCTAGGGGGTGGGGAACACCCACACTCAGCATCAGGCACAGAGTTGGTGCTTAATAAGTATTTGTCCCAGTGAAAGAACTCCAGGTGGAGTTGTCTTGGCAATGGCTGGATATGGGAGTCTGTAGTTGACAGAGAGAAAGGAATGGGCTGGAAATTAAGAAGGCTGGGTGTGGATGAGATTGCCCAGGACACATTGGTAGAATGAGAAGGAAACTGAGGAGGTATTCCTGGGCAGCATTTGTATTAAAGTGATGGGTTCACAAAAGAGAGAGTGAGAAAGAGAGGCTGGAGGGGCTGAAGGGAAGCAAAGAGAGGCTAGGCTCTCCAGTGTAAAAAAAGAGAGCACTTGGGAGACCTTGCAAAGGTCTACAGTGCCCTATACTAGAGGGCTTGGCAGTCTGGAAGCCCAGGGACGAAGTCCTGAGAAGGAGTGAGGAGGGGAGGGGTCCTCATGTATTGCCTCCTGAGCTGTGGGAAGAGACTCCGAGTTCCATGCTTTATCTCCTCATTAAGTTTTGCCAATTTTTAAAATGGCTTTTTTACTTTCTGATTCTACAAGGAATCCATGCTTATTATAGTAAATTTATAAAATACCAAAGAAAAGGTTTAAAGAAGAAAAATAAAAATGGCCATTGCTTGCTTAAAAGCTGCTTTATTACTTTTGGCTTGCTCTCCTCAGACTTGGTTTGCCCAGTTGTGCTGACCCTCCATCCTGGTTTAGACTTTGTTATTCCTACCTCAGCACCAATTCTTAATGCTGACCATGCTCAACAGTGTACCCCAGATAGGATAAACACTGGAAAATAAAGTGATTTGATGAGCTATAAAAGAATACATTCTGGGTAAATGAGTGATTTTTTAAAAATTTATTATTTGTCAGAGAGAGAGAGCACAAGCAGGGAGAGCGGCAGGCAGAGGGAGAAGCAGGCTCCCCGCTGAGCAAAGAGCCGGATGCGGGACTCCATCCTAGGACCCGGGGATCATGACCTGAGCTGAAAGCAGATGCTTAACTCCCTGAGCCACCCAAACATTCCTAAGTGACTTCTCTTCTACCAGTGGTTGGGTAGGGGCAGGGAGGACTGTGGCTTATGAAAGGTTGTACTAGCCACATCCTTACTCGGTAACTCATGTATTAAAAAGTCAAATGCCTGGGGGCTTAACCTGCACATCATTTTGTAGTTCCTTCTGTGAGAGGGGAGCAGAGTGTACTGGTTTGCTAGGGATGCTATAACAAATGACCACAAACAGCTTAAGATAATGCAGATTTATTATCTTATACTTCTATAGGTCAGTAGTCCAGGTTGATTCAACTGGGTTCTCTACTCTGGATCTCACAAGGCCAAAATCAAAAGTGTTGATTGGCTGGGCTCTTAAGGGAAAGCTGTAGGAAGAATCCACTTCCAGGCTCATTCAGGTGACTAGCAGAATCTGTTCCTTGCATTTGTGGGATGGGGGTCCCTGTTTCCTTGCTGACAGAAAGCTGTGGACACCCTTGCCTCCTAGAGGTCTCTCTTCGGCTCTTGCAGGTGATCTCCTGCATCTCAGAGTCAGCAAGCGTGTGGTATCTTTCTCACACATGAAATCTTCCTGGCATTCCTTTTTTTTGAGTCTCTTTTCTTCCTTCTCTTCAGTTGCATCTCTCTGACTCCAGGCAAAGAAGTTTCTCTGCATTTAAGGTCTCATGTGACTTCGTTGGATCCACCCATATAATCCAACATAATCTACCTGTTTTAAGGTAAATTTAGTTACATCTGCACAGTCTCTTTTGCCATATAAGGTAATATATGCACAGCTTCCATTAGTGTATAGACATCTTTGGGGGACATTATTCAGCCTACCACACAGAGTGATGACAGGAATGAATGGATTCATGATATGATTTCTCTCCTCATGTCTTTTTTTTCCCCTTGCTCTCTCACATGCTCAGTGTAGACTCTTCTCAATATTACTTTTGTTCATCTTAGCAGTTTTGCTAATCTGCTTAGAAAACAGGACTATTCACCCTTTACTTTGAAACCTTCCTGTATTGTCCCTCAGGGTTTTGATCCACAAGTTGAGAAATTATAGTATATGACACTATTTGCTTCATATATTTTTGTAGCAAGAGAAAAATTTGTTTGTGAGGCCCACTTATTTGATGTGTACTGTGGTCATGACTAACACAATTATCTCTTTCCTTACAATTGTTACATTTAATGGGTCACAGTGATATCTTTACCCCCAAGTGTTGATTTCTTGGGACTCACCCAAATTTTGGCTGCTTTATGACTCCACTGATCTTTTCCCTGAATTTATTTCATGATATGTAGGTAAACCTTTGTCTACCATATTCATTTTTAAAATGGCAAAATGCTTAGGTCATAATCCTGATTGGAGAATCCTTGTACAACAGGGTGAGTCATCCTCACTCAGATATTGGGCATACTGCAAAGATTCCCCATTAAACTGCACCATGGCTCATTAAACACCATTGGTGAGAAAATTGGGTCTTCGTTAAATGTTTATGTTCTGTGCTAATGTTAAATTTAGAATATTCCTGTTGTAGGTACCTTTGGGAAAAATTTTAAAGTACCAGATAAAGTTCCAGCAGATTTCAGTCTATAAATTCCCAAACACAAAATCTGGAAAACATCCCCCAACACCAGATTTATTCTCAGGTTTCTCTCTTTTCAATCTTTATATAAATTATTTATTTTTCTCTTCTCATGCCAAACATCATGATCTTCAGATGACCTTTTTATATTCTTAGTGACTTCTAAGGACCTTACTTTTGGTTTTTAAAAAAAGCACAAGAGAAAGTAAATTATTCTGGAACACCATTCAGCCATGTTTGAAGTCAAGGAAAAGATGTGTGATTGTCAATGTTTTGATTATGTATCTACATATTGAAGAAACAATCTCTGTCCACAAAGCACTTACATTCCAAAAAAAAGACTTAAACAAGTACAAATACTAATGACAGAAATGTGATTCCAGAAGTGTACTAGTGGAGTTAATGTGAAAAGAATAATTTTCCTCATTTAAGAGTTCATAGAAATCCTCTACGTGCATGCCAAAAGAATCAGCTTGTTACTGTGTGACAAGAGATAGTAAGATCTAGGGAGCCTTACTCAACAGGAATCCAACACGAGAATTAAGCTCTACAGAAAATTATTTGAGGGACTATTTTTTCCCTTTTCATTTCTTTACAAGATGATGCTTAACTTAATGCATAGAATATAAGTTAATTCATTACATACAACAAATGCCTTAGGACAATGCTTCTCAAGCTTTTTGTTGTCACAAGCCCTTTACAACTCTTCAAAATTAGGGAAAGACCCCAAGGAGTTTTTCTTTATGTGTGTTATATCTATCAATATTTACCATATTAGAACTTAAAAAATTTTTAAACATATTTTGTTAATTGAAAATACAATCATAGGGGCACCTGGGTGGCTCAGTCGGTTAAGTATCCAACTCTTGATCTTGGCTCAGGTCATGATCTCAGGGTCGTGAGATCGAGCCCCATGTTGGACTCCATGCTGCGCGTGGGGCCTGCTTAAGATTCTCTCTCTCTCCCTCTGAGCACCTTGCTCTCTCTCTAAAAATAAAAAATAAAGAAAATAACAACCATAAACCATTTACATCTTAAATAACATATTTTTATGAAAAATAAATTAATTTCCAAAGCAAAAAAAATTTACTAAGAAAAGTTACATTGCTTTACGTTTTTTTAATGTGTGTTGTAAGAGAAGACAGCTGGATTGTCACATCTGCTTCTGCATTCAATTGTACTGTCCTGCTTCATATAGCCCCTGGAAAATTCCACTGTACACAGATGAAAGATTAAGAATGAAAAATACAAATAGCATTTTCATATTACTCTGAAAATGGATTTGACCTTGGGGATCTTCCTGGATAGGTCTCAGAAACCCCCAGGGGTCCCTAGATGATACTTTGAAAACATTGCCTTGGGGCATGAGAGCTTCTTTCTCCCAAGGATCCTTGGTGAAGAAGACTGTAATAGTGTTATTGCATATAGTATTTTCTCCACTACTAACTCTGTACCAAAATGATATATTGATGGCCAAAATAAAATTACAATATTTTAAGGCTAAATCATTCATGATGTTCTGTGTAACTTCTCATTTAGAATTACCTCAATGAAGTAACTTCTAGTGATTAGCTTTCTAGATCTAGTATTGTTTCTCTGATCTATTTTAGAAGTTTGAGGTTTTCTAGTTGTATTTCTGAGATATGATTAGCAGAGCTTGACTGGCAAAACCAATTTGTGTACTGATTTTGCTGCCGAGTCTCCACTGAGAAGGTTTAGGCTCAAAAAAAATTCCAGTATTTCAGCCTGTATTCAGGATACTTCAATTTTTTTGGAAGCTTCTTCTTGAAATCTCACTATGTACAGTATTTCAGAAAAGTGGGGAAAGTTACAGGAGAATTTCCTCCTCCATCAACCCTCTGAGAAAAAGAAAACACATTTTCACAATACTCACTTTTGGAATTAGAAAAATGCTACCTTGCTTATGAGAATTCCAGGGTTTTCCACCTGTCAGGCCTGACACAATTCTGCTGCGCAAGCCTGAGATATTTGATTCTCCATGTGTTGGGGACAAATGTCATACATACTGATTTGCACAGAAAACCACAGAAAGCACTCTCCAGGGAAAGCCAGCATTTTGACAAGACTGAGTGATAACTTAGAACAACAGGGGTAGGAACTATTGTGTGGAGTTGTCCATGGACCCAGGCAGATCTTGTGCCAGGTTACAGAGAGCTGCTGCATTAAAATATCATTTGAAATTTAGATTCTTTGTAAAACACCAAAAAAAATATGGGTCAGAAAGCTACTAATGGAGATCCTAGGGAAGAAACTGTCACTAAATCACCCCGAAGGCTTAGAAGTGACTGAAAGAGAAAGAGCATTGGAAAAGTGGCCAGTTAAAATACTAGCATTAAAAGAAAAAGAAAAAGGAAAATATCTTTTAAGAATCAGCACATGGATGTATTGATGGGGTCCGGCAGTCATTATCTGTATTATTATCTCCAGTTATGCTTATTATATTTGAGATGAGAAAATATTAGTTTTGGGGCGCCTGGGTGGCTCAGTTGGTTGAGCAACTACCTTAGGCTCAGGTCATGATCCTGGAGTCCCGGGATCGAGTCCCACATCGGGCTCCCTGCTCAGCGGGGAGTCTGCTTCTCCCTCTGACCCTCTTCCCTCTCGTGCTCTCTGTCTCTCATTCTCTCTCTCTCAAATAAATAAATAAAAAATAAATCTTTTTAAAAAAAGAAAATATTAGTTTTGATGCTATCATTAATTGTAGTAGGGGACAAGACTCTTGGTATGATGAAGAAATTAATCAAAAATATCATATTACTTTACTGTTGGGGCTTTTCTCTTGAAGAATGAGAATTATCCTATATATAACTTTAATAATTTTTCATAAAACTTGAATCATCCCCCCCACCACCAGATATTCTGGCCATTTTCAACCCTCCTTTAGCCTCTAATTCATGTGTTGGTCCCCTTGCTCTCAGCAAATGATCTTGCTTTACTGAGAAGACAACTTTATTTCAACCCTTCAGTTGGTCTCTGCCTTCTCTCGACCTTGTTCCAGCAGTTCCCCTTCTTTTTCCCCTGTCTTCAACCTCTCTTTCCTCTGGGTTATTCTGTTCAACCTATAAATTAGAAATCTAAGAAAAAGTCTCACCGTGCTTTATACCCCATAGACTACTTTTTCTCTCTCCATCCCTCATCACCAGCTTCTTAGAAATGCAGTCCACACCACTGCCTCATCATTCATGCCCCCCACTACCTCTTGCTGTTTGCTGAAATTATTTATTTTCTCAGAAATCTCCAGTGATTCAATGACATTTCTCAATCATCCACTACTCTCACCTGGAGTAGCTATGTGTGTGTTTGTGTGTGTCATCTATTTAAGCATAAGGTTATATGTGCTTGTATCCCTTACTACCAATTTGAGAGACCAAATGGGTTTTTCTCTAGCTAAAAAGTCAGGTAGGGAGAGGGTGTATGGAAGAACAGGAACCCCAAGCCCCAAATGGAGTGTTAGAACTTGCCACAAAGAGATAAGTGGAACTAAAGTGTGACAAAGGCAAATAAGACCAAATCCCTGCTAAAATCAGAGGTTTAAGAAATTGGATTGTGTCTCCATCCCTTCCTATCTACATGGTGTCCAGTGTGTTCTCCTCATACTCTCACAAGAAGTCTCACTGCTTTTTGGCCAGCCTTGGGCCGGGTTGTCCTTACAAACCCAACCAGGTGTGTGCAGAGCTGGTGTGAGCGTGTCCACCACAGTTCCAAGAGATTGTCTCCTGGGAAGGTGCCACAGAGTCTTGGACATTCTGTGTAAGATCGAGCCCTGCCAGTGAGCTAATTAAATGAGTTTCTTTAAGAGCTCCAAGCTTAGCAGTAAGAGTGGGTTGCTAATTTCCTGACTCACCTATTCAATTCATTTGTGGTCCCAGCAAATATTCCATCTTGTAGGTTACACTGCCTGGCTTTATTTCGAAGCTGTTCCATTTCTTCACAGGGTAGATAGGAATGTGCAAAATAATAGCTTTTCTCTTTTGTGTGGGATATCGCTTATGAATTAGAGTTCAGTTCTTTGTGCAAAAGGAATTGTGGGAATGCCAGAACAATTTTGAACAAAACTAGATATTCAATTAAAAACCTTCCCTCCGAAAGCCTAAAGTTCTCACTGGAAAGATGAAGAGTCCCTCTCAGCACAGAGGGTACCCCATAACTGGGAGGCAGGGGAAAGAAACACAGGTTCTTCATCCCTATTTGTGAGCCTAGGAAACCTCTCTGGGAGTGCAGATGAGCTGCAAGTCATCTTCAGAGCTTAGAAATACAAATAACTACAGAGACGAAAGTCAACAATAAAGCTGCTATGTTAGAATTTTGTAGTTTAAGAATAACTTTACTTTTATTCCACAAGATCCTAGGGAAAGGAAAATGCTGTTAATTAAAACCCCCCAACTGAAGCCTCTTTGTTTTGTTGAGATACAAGGTCTTGACTCTATCCAAGAAGGAGAAAGAGATTACTTAGCAGAGATAATTGCTACCTTCCCCTCCTACCACTTCCTGCAAAGAGTAAGGGTTGTAGCAAATGTGAACACCTACCCACTACCAGAGAATACATCTCTGCCATTTTGCCTATCATCATTAAGGACCTATTCAGCTAGAATAATGAAATTGATTCTATGGCTGGCAAAATGGGATCTGGCTAACTGTCATGCCAATGCATAACATTTTATTTCTGTTGTCCCTTCTATCCCAAAGCTGGTTGTTGAGTTCAATATTCCTTCCTCTAGGATAATTTTCGGTAAATAAAAAATCTATCTACAGAAATTCATGATGGATATAGTTTCCAGCTGACTTGTTCATGCTTAGGGTCAGGTTTGGCAAATATACCACTTGTGTTTTTCATGCTTCTTTTTCTCCACTCACCCCTTAACTGTAAATATCCCTAAGAATCTCTTATGAACTCTCTTCCTTGTCTATACACCTTGCCCAAGTGCTCGGCCATTCTTGTGGCTTTATGTTTCATCTGTATGCTTATAACCCCAAATTCTTTCTTCTGTCTTAACTCTGTATAGTTCCAGCCTTTTATTTCCAGCTTTCTTACTGAAATTTCCATTTGAAATTCCACCTATTTAAGTCAGCATGTCCAAAACCAAACTTACTGTATTCCCCTGTCCACAAACTAATTTCTCTTATGCAGCCCCATCCACTAATTGTCTAAGATTGAAACCCAGAGTCACCCCTTGCTGCCTTTCAAACACCAAGTCTCATCAGTTCTCCATCCCAAATATCTTGGACATACAGTCTCTTTTGCTGTGTCCTCTCTGACATTACCTTTTATATATTCACTCATTAAAGCCTTGCTATATTGTAACGGTGTCCTAAGGGCTAGTGACACACAGGGAAGATAGAAATCAATGAATAAGTGAAGTACAAAGTACCATGGCCCTTGACCTATCAGAACCCAGGGTGGTGGATGTGCTGGGTGAAGCAGGATATGCAGGAGTTTGTGAGCCTGAATCTAGGATTCTTTCTATTTCAGTACAGCTAATTTATTGGTAGAACATTTGGGAAAGCCTCTAGCCACATGTCCATTCTGTCCTCTGCCCTGCTGCCTGTGCTTTATTTCCAAAGCTAAAATCAGATTGTCAGTCTTCTGATAAAAATCCTTTCCTGGCTCCCCACTGCAGCAGAACAAGTACCAAACTTCTTGTTTCTACTCACAAAACCTTCAAACTCAGCTTTTGTTCCCCATAGCACTATTCTTTTATACAACATAGTTACTAACCTCACAGTCCATGAAATAGGAAAGGACAGAAATGAAAATGCCCACTCTGCCTTAAAAAATTTACCGTCAGTATCACTCCCAATCATCCTCTTTACCCCTTTGGCAATCAACTCAGTGGATCATTTTCCTAATGATTGCTTTTCACACTTTGCATAACTGTTTCAAGTATCAAGACACTGAATGGTTTTGATGAACACAGATAATCAGTGTGTGATTATTTACTGTCCTGATGTATGCTCAGAGGCTCCATATAATATGTGTGCATACGGTAGCCAAGCAGCAGGCTGCCAGAAACAAGTCCTTCAGTCCTGCTTTTAGGAACATAGGGTTCATCTTTATAGATGAGTATAATCTCAAGAGAGAAGGAGAGCCAGGTGCCAACCACCTCTCCCTTCACAGGAGTAGGCCATGTAACAACATTCATTCATTAATGCATTCATTCACTCAGTCATTCATGCATCAAACACTTACTGAGCATTTGCCAAGTACCCCGTGTTGCAAAGATGTGCCCTGTCTCCAGGGAGCTCCCAGTGTCTTCTGTGATAAGTTTTGTGATTTCATTCAAATACGGGGATCAAAAAGGAGGGAGCCAGGTTTCTGCTGAGGAATTGGGGTCCTGGGGGACACTTGAGAGGTTTTTAAAGATTGAAGAATGGGGTTTGGGGGAAACAAGAAGTTGTATGTGTGGGTATGTGTGTGTACATTTAAGGAATGGGGGGGAATGGTAGCTCATGGATGGGAAAGAAATTGCTGCTCTGGTAAAGTGAACCAAAATGCAAAGTTAATTTAAAACCTACATGATTTGGGGGCGCCTGGGTGGCTCAGTCGTTAAGCATCTGCCTTCGGCTCAGGTCATGATCCCGGGGTCCTGGGATCGAGCCCTGCATCGGGCTCCCTGCTCGGCGGGAGGCCTGCTTCTCCCTCTCCCCCTCCCTCTGCTTGTGTTCCCTCTCTCACTGTGTCTCTCTCTGTCAAATAAATAAAATCTTTAAAAAAAATAAAAACTACATGATTTGGGTGATTTGGGGAAATTTTGGCAAGTTCAGTGTGACTTGAGGCAGGCAGCAAAGGGTGAGCAGGGGACACAGGGGGAGATGCTGGAAGATAAGCAGGGTGCAGATTATAGAAGCCTTGGACCAAGGAGCTCAAACTTTCTCTGAAAGCAGTGGGAAGCCCAGAGAAATCTCTAAGCAAGGGAGTGACTCATCAGATTTTTTTTTTAAATGAAGGTCCAATGTGGAAACCGAGGATAGATTTGAGAAGATGAGCATTTAATGAATCCTTTTTAGAGGTGACCACAACCAAGGAAAAATCCATGGCTGTGTTTTAGCTAACTCTGCATATTTGTGTGTGTTTCCTCCTAGTGACAGTGCTGGCCATTTTCCATGAACTGCACGTCGACCCCGACCTGTACACACTCCTGTTTGGGGAGAGTGTGTTGAATGATGCAGTGGCCATTGTCCTCACCTAGTAAGTACCAGAACTTGACCTCTGTTTTTTTGACCATGTGAAATATGCTTCCAGTTGGTGATAATTCCCAGTGGCTTTAGAGTATCTTTTCTCTTATGTCATAGAGATGTGGCCATTTCTTTTTTTTAAACAATTGCTACCATAGAAAATCTCTAATAATGGGTATAATTCATTAGGTACCTTAATTTTTAACACTATTAATGAGTTTCATGTTTCCAACCTATTACAAGATACTACCCAGAGGGTAACTTTTTTTCCTCAGGTGCATGTATTTAGCTGATTCACTTAGAGTTCCTAAAATGCACATATGAGCTTCCCTCATTTCAAATCAATATCATTTAATTTTTTCCTTTATACAAACCATTTTCCAGATAATGGACTACTGCTAACCATTGTATTTATAGTAAGTTTGACATATTGGAGATAGAACCTGAGAGTCAGACTACTCTTTATTTCTCAATGCAAATGTTATGTATTATAGGAACACACACATCTTTAAATCCTCATGTGACATGTGAAACTAATAGAGCTTCAACTAAGTGCTAACGTAATTTTCCCTTGATCCTGGAAGAATTTTCTTTTCGAGATGAGAACTGGTGCTCTTTTATATTTAACAAATGCCACTTTGGTGGCTTTCACTATGTCAGAGGTCTCTTCTTGGTTTTAGATTAAGACTAACATTTTGGGCAACTGTCAAATACCCCAAAGGAAAATAGCTAGCTGACAATTAAATATGACAACAGGACTCAATTCAGGGTGTTAATCACTTCAAATGCATTTGAAAATGTATTGTGAAGTAACAAAAGATGTTTAAAAGCCAGATCTCACAGAGGAGAGTAGGAAACCATAGAATAGCACTACTCTTCTACTAGCTGACATTTCTTAAGGCCACCACCCAAAGTTGCCAGTGAATTCTGCAACTTTTAGGCAAGGTCTTCAAATAAACTTATATTTCACCTGGCCGGAGAGGTGCCTTTCCTGCATTAAAGGAAAATATCAGGTGATTGGAAACTAAGAGCAAAAGCCATGGCAGATTCACAAATGCTAATGGATGCTTTTAAAGAAAACACCAAGAACAATTAATTAGAACATCAGGAATCTCTGTCCAAGAAATACGAGTACTAAAGGGACATTTGGAGTAAACATTTTTTTCAAATCCGCTGAGTCCCTCATTTTTGCTTCTTGGGCTGCCAAGTTGTAAAAAGCCAAGCAAAATGAAACCACTAAAGCACAGATGAGCTTGGGAAAGAGTCACTCAGCTACAACCAAGGGAGAGTTTGGCCTTTCCACTTTCAGCACCATCATTCACTAGTTTCCCACTAAAAATGCAGACTCCAAGGATCAATGTTGATGCTGTTGTGTGCAAGCCCCAGGGGCGTTTGAAACAGTCTATTTATTATCTCTTCAGGTCAGTACATGGTTATTACGGCAGTGCCTTTTCTCCCATCTACCCATGCACTGCATGTCTTAAGAAGTGTTTCACACCGTGGCAAGATCTCTTCCTTACTAGGCACAAGACACTTGCCATTCTAGCAACATCTTACGTTTCCCAGATTTGGCGGTTGAGGTGTTACACAGAGTGACCCCCAAAAGTTCCACCTTTAAAGTAAAAGGAAAACTAAAGTAGAAATACTTGACATGGAAACTTCCACACTTTCAAACTGCAGGCTCTTTCTTCTAGCTGGCGCACCCGGATCCCACTGGCGCCTTCCTTAGCTCTACTGAGGGTGTGTACCTGCACCATCCTGGGTCTGGACTCTCTGTCCACCAGTGCCGTCTGTGGCTGGCCACGTCCTCCACCCGGCACAATTTTCCACCATGGTGTACCCTTTGCTCACTTGCTTATGTGCTTTTTAAAAGTTTTACATGACTTTCAGACCAGAAGTTCAAACATTTGTCTCTTCACTTTCCTCTTCCTTCACATGAAACTGTTCCCCCTGACACAACTCTCTGCCTGGTAACTCATGCCTTTTCTTACACGCACAGAGTTCGCTCCTCCCCAGCTTGTTTCTGCCTAATCAGGTCTTTCACCACTTACCTCAGTCTCCTTCAGGAACCACTAGCCCACAAGCTGAGCCCCTAATCTAGCCCTGCATGAACCTCCGTCAATTCCCTTCCAGCATAGCAGGGCAATCTTGGGTTTGCACTTATATTTGGCGTTTTTTAGATAGTAACATTTTTTTTTTAAGATTTTATTTATTTATTTGACAGAGAGAGAGAGAGAGAGACAGCGAGAGAGGGAACACAAGCAGGGGGAGTGGGAGAGGGAGAAACAGGCTTCCCGCCGAGCAGGGAGCCCGACGCGGGGCTTGATCCCAGGACCCTGGGACCACGACCTGAGCCAAAGGCAGACGCTTAATGACTGAGCGCCCCAGATAGTAACTTTTTGAACACAGAGTCTATGTGCTTGAAATGCATATTAAAAGTACAAATGAGGGGTGCCAGGGTGGCTCAGTTGGTTAAGCATTCGACTCTTCGTTTTGGCTCAGGTCAAATGATCTCATGGATCAAGGAATGGAGTCCAACATTAGGCTCTGTGCTTAGTGGGGAGTCTGCTTGTGGATTTTCTCCCTCTGCTCCTCCCCGCCAGTTATGCGCACGCTCACGCAGGCACATGCATGCTCTCCTTCTCTCTCTCTAAAATAAATAAATCTTAAAAAAAAAAAAGAACAAATGAAATCCCTTTTGTGTTTTCCTCTTCTTAGTTCCATCTTTGTGTAGTTTTGAAGTTTAAGAGTAGTGATAGAGCTCTTCTTGTACCATGGAAAAGAAAAGTTATGCATTTTGATGCGAAATCAAGTTTAATAAAGAACTCAAATCATCAACCACTATGGCCCTTGGCACTGCCTCCAGAGCTCCTTTGGAATGGCCACACAATTTCATTTACATTCCCATCTCCCACCACTAAATATTCCTGTTTAATGGGGCGCCTGGGTGGCTCAGTCATTAAGCGTCTGCCTTCGGCTCGGGTCATGATCCCAAGATCCTGGGATTGAGCCCCATGTTGGGCTCCCTGTTCAGCGGGAAGCCTGCTTCTCCCTCTGACCCTCCCCCTGCTTGTGTTCCCTCTCTCGCTCTGTCTCTCTCTGTCAAACAAATAAAGATAAAATCTTTAAATAAATAAATAAATAAATAAATAAATAAATACTCCTGTTTAAGAACCATCCTTTTCAGTTTTAGTATTTTTAAAATTTTAATTGTTAGTATTGTGACAATACTGTGCTCTAGCATTTCATTCAAATATATAGTAATTTAGCCACATTTTAGATTAAGTCAGCTTTTCTGTGCTAGTCTAAGAAGCCAATGGCAAATTATAATACTGTTTCTTAGGTTAAATGTGCTCTGAGTTTCAGACAACTAACATATAATCAAATTTGATGACCACAACTATTGTACACAGCAGCAGGTGGTGGATGGTGTCCCTATGGCTTAAAATGATCCAGAATTGTTCATCTTAAAATAAAATTGACTTTATTTAACAAAAAATTTTGAAATTAGCTTGTCTGTCTCTGACCCATACTGTTATTTTAAGTATGTAGGGAATGCCATGCCCAAACATATAGAATGTGTATTGGTTGGTAAATGAATGAATTCCACGTGATGGTTTTGCATTTCTAAAGATTGTTTAATAGGCTATGAAGAGAGGCAAAAGATATATTGAAGAGGTCTTGAAGGATGTGTGTTTTTGAATCCTGAACAAAGATATTTCTTTCAGAGGCAGTATGGTGGAGTACAGAGAGCCCTAGATTTAAGTCAAAAGAGCTGGTGTCAGGATTGCTACAGATTAACTGTGCAGTTATTACAGTTGACAGGAAACCAACCCAAACTGGAGTAAACAAAAAGGGAATTTGTGTTGGCTGGTGTGACTGAAGAGCAGGAGTAGAAATGGCAGCAAAGGACCCAGTGAAATGAGCAGGAACTCTTTTTTTTCTCAACTTTTTCAGGGTTAACTCCCTCACCTGGTCACAAGTTGGCTGCCAGTATCTCTGAGGGCTGTGCCTTCCTTTAGGAGAATGGAGCAAGCATCTTCATCCCATTATTCCCAGTCCAAATCTTAGTACACTTTATAGATTATAATGCCATTTCAGACCCACTGTGGCCAGAGAAATGTCCTGCATTTATTGGCTCAGCTCTAAGTCACATGCTTCATGAGTTTAAAACTGTACTCATTTTCACTTGAAAGCATATGAACTAAGCCTGGGGAAAGGTGGGATTATTGCTCAGAGTGATACTGCCACAAAAAAGAAGTGGGTGCCGGACAGAAACAAAACACAACCAAACCTAGAAGACCACAACAGTGACTGTATGTGACTATAAACTTTCTGTGCTTGTTTCCTTACCTATGAAATGTAAGAACAGTTGTTCTGTATACATTACAAAATTATTTTGAGCAATAAATAAAGCATTATAGTTGGAAAGACTATAATCTCTATAACCTATGTAATCTATGCTATATAAAGATATATATACTTATAATTCATATAACCATTTATATCAATATCTTTCATTCTACTTACACATATCTCTTTGCTTTCATTAAAATGACTAAGGGTAGACCTGCTTCTAGTGAAGCATTCTTTCATAGATACAGCATTTTATGATCCAAGGAATATAGAGAATAACCATTTTCACATGTGATTTCCCCCACTAAGAATGAAGCGCTTAGTTAAGGCATACTTTCTAAAGTTGATAAATCAAGAAATAGAGGTTGAAGCATATTACTGAAAGTTATAAAGGCACTCACAACCAAAATTGATATTACTCATGGGAGTTAGTTGGAAGAGGGGAGAGGGAAAGGAAGGGATAAGTTAACTAAAATGTCACATCTCTCATAATAATAAATCAATATATACTATGTGGAGTTGATAAATCAAGAAATGGAGGTATATCCATATTATTTAGAGTCATAGGACAATCATCAGAAGAACGAAAAGCATAAATGGTTAAAGGAGATACTTTTGCTTTGTAGAACTCTGATTTATACAAAGGGGGGAAATGTAATTTAACTCTTTATTTTGTATCTTTTTATACTGTTTGAATGTTTGAATTTGTTTGAATTATATCTGTTTAAAGTATTCTTTAGGTGATCAAGGTATCAAAAGCAGAAACTAGAAAAGAAAAGCCAATTTATTTGATGGCAATAGAGTCCAGCAATCCTACCAAGCAAGAGTCAACACAAATAAATGATGAAGGATAAACCAATGAAAGCAGTTTCAACACACATGTTGATAGGTTGATGGTCTTTATAATGTACATGATGAATTGTTAATCTCCTTAATATACCAAATGTACTAGTTATGTTACTTTAGGTAAATTACTTAACCTCTCTGTGCCTAAATGCCTTGTTTATAAAGCAGGGCTGGTAAAAGCCCTCACCTCATTAGACAAGATTAAACATAAAACACCTAGAACAGGGCCTGGCTCATAACACTCAATAGAAGTTAGATATTAGCTGCTGATATTACTGCTGTTATCAAAGACCAATAAGGAAAAAGTAAACATAATAGAAAAATGGGCGGAGGATATAAGTAGATAATGAACAGAAGAAACATAAATGGCCAATAATACTGCTAAATAAGATCAGCTTCACTAGTAATGAAATAAAACAAATTAAACCACTAACGAAGTATTATTTTTTGATGAGCAAATCTTCAAATCTCCAGAACTCATGAAAGAACAAGCATCCTTCAGGTAAATTGGAGTTTGAGGAAGTGGGAACCCTTCTACATTATTGGTGAAAGAGAAAAGCAATAGAGGGGCGCCTGGGTGGCTCAGTCGTTAAGCGTCTGCCTTCGGCTCAGGTCATGATCCCAGGATCCTGGGATCGAGCCCCGCATCGGGCTCCCTGCTCAGTAGGAAGCCTGCTTCTCCCTCTCCCACTCCCCCTGCTTGTGTCCCCTCTCTCGCTGTGTCTCTGTCAAATAAATAAATAAAATCTTTAAAAAAAAAAAAAAGAAGAGCAATAGAACTTTTACAAAGGCAATTGGCATTATTTGTTAAGAATTATTAGAATATGTTAATCCTCTGATCCACCTATTTCATTTCTAGAAATTTATCCTAAGAAGTAACTAAGGGCCTATGTAACAATTTCTCCATGGAGATGAGTGCATTGATTTGAGCAAGAAATTGTACATAAGTTACTAGTTGGTTGAGTAAATTATAACATATTAATATCATGTAATCCTTATGCAGTCATTTGAAAAATGACATAGGGAGAAAAATATATTGATGTGAAAAGATATTCACAATACAGTTTTAAAGAAAGTAAGAAATTTTAAAATGATATATACAGTAAGACCTATTTTAGTTAAAAAATCACAGCCAAATTTGTGTGTGTCTGTGAGTATATACATATAATTATAACATATTATAAATATAATTTATATATAAAATCAAAGTGTTAGGTGGGATCATAGGTGATTTTCATTTTCCTCTTTTGGCTTATATATATATTTATTGGAAATAGATTAAGCTACTTCTGATCCACTCTGGTCCAAAGAATCCCCCATAAACATACTTAATAATAGGAAATCTTCACTTAAATACAGATTCTAGGGGCACCTGGGTCACTCAGTCAGTTAAGCATCCAACTCTTGATTTCAGCTCAGGCCGTGATCTCAGGGTTGTGAGATCGAGCCCTGCATCAGGCTCTGCACTCAGCGGGGAGTCTGCTTGAAGATTCTCTCTCTGTCCCCCTTTCTCCCCCCACCTTTACTATTTAAATAAGTAAATCTTTAAAAGAAATAAAACAAATACAGATTCTATAAAGGTTTAAGTCCAGAATTTTCTCTACCCATGAAAGAGCAGAAAGAGGATGTTGAGTGTTCTCGGCCATTTATCTGCAAAACAGAAATATTGCCAGTATTGTACTGAGAGACCTACTTGCGAAATAATTCCACAATGTACAAATGCCTCCAGATTTTCTTAGAGATAAAATAAGAAACCCATTAAACAGCTGGCTCTTGGATGACAATAAATACACACTAGGTGCCTTTGTTACCTTATAAGCAAATGCTTCTAAGGAAATTCAATGTAGATCATTAAAAAGGAGGGAGAAATAGAGCGCTAATATTCTTTTTTTAAATAAGAATGTTATGCTGCTTAGAGGTTCTTACTAGAAAATGTCATTTAAAGTGTGATACTGGTAAACGCTTGGCACTTAGAGTGAGTGACATTTTGAAAGACCACACTTTTTATATTTCATGCATCTTAAGCAAAATTTAACATGGAAGTTAATGGGATGGCTATGAGACTCAAAGAACCATGTGACTAAGGAAACTCGAGACATCTATCATCCATTCATTCAACAAAAATATACTGAGGATCTGTATCTGCCAGACATTACGCTGAGCATTGATGATATAAATGGATAGGTACAGTCACCCGTCCCTGCCTTCAACAGCTCCTCACTAAAATAGGCAAACAATAGCTTGTAGCTATTTAATTTAATATGTGCACAAACCTTGCTCTAAAAATCATCCCAGAAAGCAGTTGTGTAGGGCTGGTTATAAATATATATCACTAAAGAAATTCATTATTTCTCTTGGTACCATCATCTCTAAATAAATTGCAAGCTCCTTGAAGGCAAGTTCCACCTTTCTCCATCCCCCACAACACACAGCTAATTATTTGGAAGGTTCTTAAATAATTACTGAAGGCACAAGTTAGTATACCTTTTCAGATGAAGGTAGAGACATTTTACTAATCCTCTCATTAAAATCTGTTCCAGAGGATGGATACTTAATATTCTTTATACTGCTTCTTCTGAATATTTGAAAAGCTTGTTCATTATCTTCATTAGGTCAACTTCCTCTCCCATTTGACCCATAGTTGTAAACACAGAGGTGATAAGGTGTCTCCTTTTCATGAGAATAAACCAAAACTGTTATCACACCATAAAGTATATTTCTTACGAATCTGCTTAACTTAAAAACAAGTTTCTTATATCTTGACACATCTTTCTGAAGGTAATTCACTTTGATATTTGCCTTGGAAACTGATCATCAGCATGAAACCATTTATTTTGATGCCTGTCTAGATACTGCTGCGATATATAATTTAAAAAAAAAAAAAAGTTAAGGCCCTTTTTGCTTAAGAACTTCTCCTGGCAGTCAATTCCATGCCGACTTCATTTTTTGGACAGCAGGTGGCATCACCTAGCAGGAATGGGTAGGCCCACACCCCTGCCTGCTCCTGTGCTGTTTGGTTTTTCTTATTCCTGATGCCTGGTTCCTGTCTCCTGGCTATGACTCTGGCATCTCCCTACCCTAGCTCTTAATGTCCCTGTTCAGATTGCTGGGAAGTGACCTTGGCTTATCCTGTGACTCTGCTCCTTGTCTCTTGGATTAGATAGGATGATCACTCACTGCTTCTCCAGAAATCAGCCTCATGACTTAGAATTCCTCCGCTCCATGTCAAGCCATGCATGACAAATTGATCTACCAAAAATAAACAAATAAGAGAAACCCATATTGATGCTGTCTTATCTTAATTCCGTTGTACTTTAATTCATTGGTGTATTAGTCAGATGTAAGTGACAGAAACCCAATTCAAATTAGCTTAGGCAAAAAGAATTCATTGGCCTCTTTAGCAGGGGCAACTCTGGGCAAGCCAGGACTCAGGGATTCAAACATGTCCATTTTTCTTTTCTATTGTCTATTCTTTCCTTTTTCTTTCTTGGTTCTGATTTCCTCTTAGTGCCAGCCTCATTCTTTCCTAGTATAAATACATGACTTATTCTAACAAGCAGAAGAGGGTGGCTATGGCATCTCCAGGCTTATATTGTTCTATCTCAAAGTAACACTTCACACTCCCAATATTTGCATGTCAGACACAGAGAAGGATTCGGATTGGCTCTGCTTATATCAGAAGATTGCCCCTAGGCCAATCACATTGTATTTCAAGGGAATTAAACATGATGATTGGCCAGATCTGAATCATTTCCCCATCTCTGTGGCCAGTGGCATGGAATCTATAATTAGAAGAAAGTGACTGGAGGGCAAGTATATGGGCATCCCAGAATAGTAACTGGTATTTCATGAAAATAAAATATTCAGAACATGGTGGATTAAAATGAAGCAGATAGGCCATATGCCATTATAAACTGAAAGAAATGCTTTGTTTAAAAAGGCAAAAACTTCCTTTCTAAGTGTAGAGTTGATTTTGAAGAAAGAAAAGGAAATTCCCAAGTGTGGGAAACAAGAGAGAAATCACTTACTGTGAGAAGCTGCCATTGTCAGTGGCCATAGGATTTTGTGTAGGATATAGACCCAGAGGTTTTGGAGTTGGAGTCTTATTTCCATGTGGAAATCATGGAAGTCAAACCTTTTTGAATATAGCCTGGAGTCCAAGGTGCTCCCCCAGTCACATAAACTCTGTTCAACAGCCTTAAGGAATTGTGAGGAAGCTTGCCATCTATATGGAATTTGAATCAAAATCCCTGATCTTGCAGTTGTGACAGAGGAAATAGAAGCCAATAAATTAATATAAAAGTTTTCAGTACTATTGAAATGCCTGCCCCAGCCTCATTTCTCTTTCCTTATTTCCAAATGTGCTAAACTGCTTTGAAATGAGACTTTCTTAACCCAGGCACATGGAAATCCCACAGAAAAAAACCCCACAATTTTTCCTGAAAATGAGTTCATGGTAAAAGTTTACAGGCCACAAAGGGAAAAAAATCCACCATGAAGAAAAGCCAGGCGATAAACAAAAAAGTAAATCAGAAGAACAAGGACCCTGAAGAACTAAACAAAAATTACAAAAATCTGAGAACAATTATAAAATGGGCATATTAAAAATGACTGAAGAGGTAAATGGAGAAGTAAGGAAAATATGAAAGAATAGTAAAATAAGAAACAAAAAACTTTTCAGAAAGAAAAATGTGGATATTGGCTTTAAAAACTGAATGACAAAAATGTCATATTAGATCCAGCTGGTGACCCAAAAGATAAAGTTAGCCAATGACCCAGAATTCAGTACAGATTAAAAAAATATAAAAAGTTGGCTAAGAGACATGGAGGATAGCATGAAACATTTCAGAATATATCAATAAGAATTTCAAAAGGAGACACTAAAGAGAATCAATTTGTGACAATATTTAATGAGATAACGGATGATAATTTTTCAGAATTGAAGAAATTAAAACATTGCATTATATCCAGAGTTGGATAAATTAAAACTCATTCACACGCAAATATGTTGCAGTGAAACATGAGATCATCAAAGACAAAATGGAAATTTTAAAAGCAAACAGAGAGGAAAGATGGATTACTTACAGTGGAAAACTACTTAGATGGCATCAGTTTTCTCACTAATGATAATAGCTACCAGAGGACAGTGGAATAGTAAGTACAAATTATAAAGGGCAAATAACCAAAAACCTAAATTCAAAATTCAACTGAGATATCATTCAAGGATAAGAATGAAATAAGATATGTTCAGGTAGACAGAATTTACCACTTATGGATAATCGGTGATAGAAATAGGAAACTGAACTCAGAAAGAAGGACACAAGGAGTAGTGAGCAAAAAAATTGAAACAATCATAAATTTAATAAGGAATGACTGTGACAATAAAAATAATGATTATTAGTGGAGAAGGGTAAAATAAGGTGACCCAAGCACTCTATTATCCTCTACAATATTCAAAGACAGTGGACACTAAATGATGGAGGAGAGATGATGTTATGTAGAGAAAGTGGAGATGGCAAAAGACATGTTTATTAACATAATCTAATTTTCACTCAAGTAGCCAAGTTCTTCAGAATGTTTCTCAAAATGGTGTAAAAGAGTCTGACAACAGATTTCAATTTGGATTAGAAATGTTGAAATCAATTCATAGGTAGTATGAAATTCTGGATAGTCTTCAGTAATTTCAAACTGTGCAGAGAATTCCTATATTTTAGGAGGCTGGTGAAGTATCTGCCCTGGAGTCCCTCTATTTTTCTTTGAGATTTTAGGCTCTCGCCTTAGTAGCTGTAGTGTTTCCAGTTGTGGAACTCATCATATTCTCTCTAGAGGCTGTCTTTCATCTTTCCCATTGTCTTCCTAGTTTCTCTTACTCTCTATTCTGCTTACCTCCTGTTCTCTTATTGTCAGATTTATGATCTACACTAGAATGTCATCTGTTCAGTTCTCTCCAATTCCTTGGAAGCTGTTACCTCCGTGGGTGGACAGCAGGGGACATTTTCTGCCATACCAGTTGTTGATATGCTGTAAGATGTAGATGTCTTAAAAATTGTCCTTTATGTACACAAGTAACTTTGAACTGATATTCTAGGCAACTAACCAGTTTTGAGAAAAAGTTGAAAAGTTATTTCTGTCTTCTGCTATATTCTGTCACTAAGTCATAAGAAGCTCCTTAATCATTTTAGCCCGTGTTTGAAATTTTAGCTTTCCACATTGAAAGGTTTGGTGATGTTCTCTAGTCTGAGCCCAGGATGACCAGCCATGTAGTAAGAAAGTGACTTGTACTAAGCAAATTACATCTGAGGCAGAAGTGGACACCAGGGTGCTGACATAATAAATACCAAGAAATGACTGACCCAATGACCAGAATATAGATGCTGGCATGATCAGCTCATTTTCTTTCCATGGTCAAGCTACTTAGGAAACAGAATCATGATCAGCATCTACTTTAGCAATTCACCATGGGAAAATACTCTCACTGGAATCTCAAATACCCCAAAGATCATATGATAAAAGCAGTCTTTCCTATAGGCAAACCTGCATATAAAGGCAAATAATATCCAGCGGGTTGTATGGTGAGCATGGGGACAGGTGACTAATAGATTGATGACAACTGTTTATCTGCATCCTTCACACAAAAGGTATTTTTTTTCTGATGGACCTTTAAATTTTGAAATGCTTGGCAACTACCCCCAAATCCATACCAACATTTAGGATAACTTAAAACTACTCATAGTTTGTTAGGATAACTAAAAATTTCTCTCTCCCCTTTACATAAAGCTGGAATGGTCACTTGCAGTGTTTGATTGTGTGATTCTTCTAAATTCTCCCGTGACTAATCAATCCTTCTACTGATTGATACATTGTACTTTTGTCACCGTACATGAATACCATTCGTCTCTATCCTAATGTCCTTTAATATCTGGTGGGGGGATTGATAGTGATTCCCTCTTCTTCTCTGTGTTCTGACCAGTGGCATACATTCCCAGGACAGTGGCCTAGGACAGGGAATAGTTCATAACTAGATATCAGGCCCATCTGTGAGAAGCCATCTATGAGAAGAACCAATTAGGACTTTAGCCTCATGAGAGGGTAGATTTCAAGGCTGTTAAACTGGCTTCTATTAATAACATGATCTAAAACACTACACATTAAACTTTTGGAGAGGGAGTCATAAACTTCCCTTAGTGACTGAAGAAACCTATGGCTCTCACCTAAGGGGCTAGAGGGAAGTGAGTCTAAACAAAAAGATAAAACTATAGTTTCAGGAGCTCTGGGTTAATATTTTTTTTGTCCTAAGGCATATTTTCTCTCTAATGTGTTTAAGCCTGACTTCCATTATGAACAACTGAGACAATACCTTTTATTTCAGGTGATCAACTCTGAATTTTTTCCTAAAAAAATTTTTCCAGGGAACAAGGGACCAAATCAATATGCAATCATAATTTTGGTCTAAATTAAAAGTACTCTCTTGGCCTGAAGAATATAATCTGTTTATATTACTTGGCTCCATAATGAATTTACATGGCAGGCTTATTGCAAGTTTTATGTGGGCTCTGCCTTACTGGGGCATGTAATGCTTAGGGAATCTGATTAAAACTTTGGGAAGCAGCAGCTGTTCAGCTATAGACGGTGAACTCGGGGCCCATTTTTCAGAGCCTGACTGCAAGGCCTGACACACTCGCCAGCTACTGGGTGATATATGAACTGTCTTTGAATGCCCAGCTCCTGTGTTAATAGCTTTAAAATATCGGTTGTTTATGAGAAAGAAGTTGGGAGCTCTTATCAATTTTCCTGACCCAGAGGTCCTCAAATACATCATTTTTTTTTCATTGCCAGAATGACAGGCAGTGCTGAAGGGAAAAGGAAGAAATTTTTTCACCATTTAGTTTGTTCTTCATGGGTTAACAGTAAGAGTTTCTCATTTCAAAAGATAGTGCAATGAGTGCCAGTGAAATTACACACATAAAAGCCAGACTACATACTTTCTGGCATCATTCTGTAGTGTCAGAATCATAATGTAGTTAAATCTGATTTTTCTAAAGATGCTTATTAATTCAAATTGGACATATGGAAGTCAAATTCTGAAGCCTGTGCCAAATGGATTACTACCAGAATGGCAGTTAAATGGTCAAATTCGATTTAAAGTTCAACCCTAATATGTTCGGAAATTTATATCTTTTTTTATCTTTAACCCCATCCCCGTCTTCACCTGCCTACTTTGTCTTTACAGACATTAGAATATCTTCTAAGTGGGTGAGTTCTTAATTATGTGACTGTTGACCATTTAGATTTTTAGGCATTATCTATTGTTCTTATAGCAGCCTACTTTTAGCCTTTTCATTAGCATGTTTATAAGAAAAAGTTATGAAAAGTAGAAAAATATATACATGTATGCATTCAATTTTCTTTTTATTAGTAATTCTGGTAAAGGTTTTGTTGGAAAAAATTTTAATCTAGAACATACCTCATGTGTGGATAGTGTGTTTTACTTTTCCATGGAGAAGTGAAGGCTGGTCTGGGAGTCTAGATGATGACTCTATCATTTACTAACTTTATACCATTGAGCGAGTCAGTCACCCTCTTCAAGTCTGCTTTCTGATTTCATCAAGATAGCAGTTTTAGTATACATATCTGTCCTAATCTTAAAAAATATAAATCTGTTGGAGCACCTGGGTGGCTCAGTCAGTTAAGCAGCTGCCTTTGGCTCAGGTCATGATCTCAGTGTCCTGGGATCAATCTCCATATCAGGCTCCCTGCTCAGTAGGGAGCCTGCTTCTTCCTCTCCACTGCTTGTGCTCTCTCCCGTGTGCACACACTCTCTCTCTCTCTCAAATAAATAAATAAGATCTTTTAAATTTTTTTAAATTAAAAAAAAATTCTTAATCTCAGGAAACAAACTGAGGGTTGCTGGAGTGGTGGGGGGTGGGAGGGATGGGGTGGCTGGGTGATAGACATTGGGGAGGGTATGTGCTATGGTGAGTGCTGTGAATTGTGTAAGACTGTTGAATCACAGACCTGTACCTCTGAAACAAGTAATACATTATATGTTAAAAAAAAAAAAAAGAAGAAGAAGAAGAAGATAGCAGGAAGGGAAAAATGAAGGGGGGGAAATCAGAGGGGGAGACGAACCATGAGAGACTACGGACTCTGAGAAACAGACTGAGGGTTCTAGAGGGGAGGGGGTGGGGGGATGGGTTAGCCTGGTGATGGGTATTAAAGAGGGCATGTACAGCATGGAGCACTGGGTGTTATACACAAACAATGAATCATGGAACACTACATCAAAAACTAATGATGTAATGTATGGTGATTAACATATATATATATATATATAAATCTGTTGGGATTTTAGAAGTGAGATTGCACTGAAAACATAAATTATGAAAGTGGATAAGACCAATGTTGTGACGAAACAAAACTGTAGAAAACCAAAGCCTAAAACATGTTAATTATTTACTAAGATGGATACAAAAGACTATTTATATCCATAAAACAGGGATGAGTTGAAACTTAAAAAGTAGAAATTGAAAATAAGAAAATCAAAACAAAATTTTCAATAGGAGAAATGATAGGATATGATGAGCTGATATGATTGTTTACTTAAAAGTATAAGAGACTTGGGGCACCTGGGTTGCTCAGTGCATTAAGCATCTGACTCTTGGTGTCAGCTCAAGTCCTGATCTCATGACTCATGGGACTGAGCCCCGCACTGCAGGCTCCATGCTCAGTAGGAGTCTGCTTGGATATTCTCTCCCTCTGACCCTTCCCTCCCTCTCTCTCTTTCTCTCTCTCTCAAATGAACAAATAAATCTTTAAAAAAAAAATAAAAGAGACTCAAATGGCAAAATATTAGAGAGCTCAGAAATTTGGCTAGACAGAAGATGAACACACAAAAATCAACAGCTTTCCTGGACTTCAGCAACAACTGATGATAAAATGTAATGGGAAAATTATTTTGTTCACAATAGCATTTTAAAATCTTAAGTCATTAGAATAGCCCTAAATAATAAACCTGTGAGATATTTGAGAAGACTAGTCATAACTTTAGTGAAGGACAAAAAAGACCACCTCAATAAATGAGGGGACCTGCTATGAAATAGGATGGGAAGATTCAATATTATTAAGTCATCAACTCTCCCCCCAAGTAATCTATAGCTTCAGTATAATCTCCCTCCTAAAATCCCAACAGATATTTTTAGGATGTTTCTAAAGTTCACATGGAGCTTCTGCTTAAGATTTTACTAGCCTCCCTCAAAACAAATTAAAATTATGAAAAACATTGAAAAATAGAAACTTTTTATAGCCCATGAAACGGAAATAGCCACAGTTCCAAACCATAAACTCTGAAAGATTTAAGTATGAAGTATTGCTGTCAATAATGTGAAATCTTGAACAAGAAATGGAAATATGCCCAGCCAAGTTGGTTTCTCTCAGACCTGACAGCAGATCACTTACTGAAAGGACCAACCAATATTCCGTTGTTTAGAGAACAGATAAGATCAGGTAAGTGGGCCAAGGGTGAAATGGGGGAAATAGTCTGACCTTTCAAAATGAAAGATGAGTAGAAATCATGCTGACTCACATTCTAGTTTTCTAGCTAGGACACTGCAGAGGCTATCTGCACTGGGGGTGGGTTGTGGTGGGAGCAGCAATTTCCAAATCAAAACATAATTCATTTGCAACTTATGGGTCTTTTCTGTATGCCACATCAATTTGAATGCTATGGACTGCAAAAAGATGTATTCCCAGCAGAGAGGAAATAGATTTGGTGACAGATGCTTAAGACAAATAACTTGTGGCAGTTTTAAAACATGGCCCTCAAATTCTTTGACATTCCTCTCATAGAGAGAATGAAGTCTATGTTCCCTCCCCCCTTAGATCTACAGAAGGCAGAGGAAGAGATGCTGTGCCAGTTTCCAAGCCTAGGCCTTAAGAAACCAGCAGCTTCCACTTCCTGTCCCTTGGGACACTCCCTCTTGTGAGATGGTTAAGCTGGTCTGTGGAGAATACTACCTGGGGAGGGAATGATAGCCAGCAAGACTTCCCAGACACATGGGTGATCCATCCTTGAAGCTGACCCTCCAATCCCATTCCAGCTGCCCCAGCTGATACCAGGTGCCACAGAAATGAGCTGAACCTACGGAGCTCTGACCAATTTGCACATTTGCGAACAAAATAACTGATTATTGGTTTAAACCACTAAGTTTTGGGGTGATGTTATGCAACAATAGATAAACAAAACAAAATCCAAATTAAAACTTCAGTCAGCCTCAGCTTATTCAACTTTATTTCATCCCTTATCTTGTATCCCTGTACTATTCTTTGATAAATAGCCAGTCTCTTTTAAAGATGAGTAATAATCAAAAAGGAGGGCAGGGAACACGTTCATCAAAACTGCAAAATATTTTTTTTAAATTTAAGCCAAAGAAGAGCCCATAATCCCCAAATAAATTTATCAAAGAACTACAGAAAAGTTTAGACAAAAGAATTCTCCATTATCATGAAGGACAATATAGATTCTATCTATATCATCTATATATCTATATCTATATATCTATAATTCAGGATTTCAAAAAAGAGATAAAATAATGAAGGGAGATTAAAAGTGTGCTGGCAAGAGCTCAGGAGAAAAGCTGGAAAGATAAATAAAACCACTAAAGATATAAAAGACACTTTACAAGCAACAAAAATAGAATGAACTCTGAAAACACTGTCAGAGACATAAAAAACAGACTTGAAATAAAACAAAGTAAAATAGAACAAAGATGTAATAATGACTATAAAGAATATTATAGAAAAGGATGGCAGACATCTGGGTGTTTTTGAAGAAAACACATGGAAAATATTTTAAAACATAAAACAATATTCCCCTGAAATGATATAATATGTGGATTGAAAGATACAAAGAACTCACTGGATGCCAGAAAATTTTTATTTGGAATCATCAACACCATGAGATTATCTGGCAGACTTAATGAATTTCAAGTTTAAAGAAAGAATTATGGGGACATCTAGGCAGAAAATCCAAGTCACTTACAAGAGCAGAAATAGTCATGTTGGCCTTGGACTTGACCACGATGACATACAATTTCAGAAGATGGTAAAGCAGCACATTTTCACTTATGAGGGAAAGAATGTGAAACCCAAGCCAAATTGTCCTTCCCATATAAAGGCAACAAATTGGATGTTTTAATAAATAGTGTGGGGCAATGAGCTATTCTTTTGGGAGAAAAAGTTAAATGTCTAATTCACATCATTCCTAGAAAGAAACTCTACATTGGTTTCAGAGCTGAATGTAAAGAAAAAACTATGAAGATATTAGGAGCCATTTCTATAATTTTGGAATGTTAATGGTCTTCCTAAATAAAATTCAAAATTTAAAAACAATAAAGTAAAAAATTAACCAATTTAACTACACAGAATTTTAAAAGGTAAGTAACAGCAGAAATAGAAAACAAATGATAAACTAGAAAAAATAATTACAACATTTTTTACAATTACCATTTTAAATACACAAAGAACTACAAATCAATGTGAAAAAGAAAATACAATAGAAAATTGGATAAAAATATGAATAAATAGGGGCGCCTGGGTGACTCAGTCATTAAGCGTCTGCCTTCGGCTCAGGTCATGATCTCAGGGTCCTAGGATCGAGTCCCACGTCGGGTTCCCTGTTCCACAGGGAGCCTGCTTCTCCCTCTCTCTCTCCCCCTGCCTCTGCCCCTGCTCCTGTGCTCTCTCTCGCTATCTCTGTCACTATCTGTCTCTCTCTATCAAATAAATAAATAAAATCTTTAAAAAATATGAATAAATAATTTATAGATCTCTCTGTATGTGTGTGTATGTAAGTATACATATACAAAATACATACAGTCAAGTAAAATGATGTTTATTTACAAACAGGAAAATGCAAATTAAAATGAGACATTTTTCATCCATCCAATTAGCAAGATTTAAATTTTATTCATGTTTAGATCAATGTTGGCAAGAATGAAGAAAATCAAGCATTCTTACACACTTTTTGTCACTATCACCCAAAACTTTAAATGTACCCAGTAAAACTACTTCTCGTGTTACGTAGATAAGGATACCTATACAGTGTATCAGTGGAATGACAACAAAAATGTGAATAGCCAGAATGTCTATTGATAGGGAAGAGATTAAATATATTGTACTAGATATAAACTAGGGGAAACTTTGGAGCCTTTAAAAAGTAGATGACATAGAAAAATCTCTAAGACATTTTAAGTTACAAAATAATGTTTCTGAAAAATACATATTGTATACTAGCATTTATGCAAAAAATAACATTTGTATATAAATGCATATAAATGTAAGGGAATGTCTTTTGCATTTTGCTCTATATACTTTTCCATTGCCTTAATCTTTAATGCAGATAGTATATTTTTGTTTTACTTCTGTAATAAAAATGATTTAAGTACTAAATGCCTTCTTAGTGGAAATAAAAGTATCTCCTCTGCTTACCTAACAGAGGTTTTAAGTTGTGTTTACTGTTATGTTCTGGCCTTCTATTGTTAGTAGGTCTCCATCTAATGAACGAATGAATAGATATGCAGTGAGGATCCCATGGGAGGATGCTTGTAAAAGGCATATATAAGCACAGGTATTTATGTCACAGCAAAACCTGATTTTATTTTTTTTTAATTTATTAATAAATTTATTTTTTTATGTAGTGTTCCATGATTCATCATTTGCATATAATACCCAGTGCTCCATGCAATACATGCCCTTCTTAATACCCATCACCAGGCTAGCCCATCCCCCCACCCCCCTCTAAAACCCTCAGTTTGTTTCTCAGAGTCCATAGTCTCTCATGATTCATCTCCCCCTCCGATTCCCCCCCCTTCATTAGTGCTCACCATAGCACATACCCTCCCCAATGTCTATCACCTAGCCACCCCATCCCTCCCACCCCCCTCCACTCCAGCAACCCTCAGTTTGTTTCCTGAGATTCAGAATTCCTCATATCAGAAAGGGGAACCCTCCTACACTGTTGGTGGGAATGCAAGCTGGTGCAGCCACTCTGGAAAACAGTATGGAGGTTCCTCAAAAAGTTGAAAATAGAGCTACCATACGATCCAGCAATTGCACTACTGGGTATTTACCCCAAAGATACAAATGTAGGGATCTGAAGGGGTACATGCACCCTGATGCTTATAGCAGCAATGTCCACAATAGCCAAACTGTGGAAAGAGCCAAGATGTCCATCGACAGATGAATGGATAAAGAAGATGTGGTATATATATATACAATGGAATATTATGCAGCCATCAAAAGGAATGAGATCTTGCCATTTGCAACAATGTGGATGGAACTGGAGGGTATTATGCTGAGCGAAATAAGTCAAAAAGAGAAAGACATGTATCATATGACCTCACTGATATGAGGAATTCTTAATCTCAGGAAACAAACTGAGGGTTGCTGGAGTGGGGGGTGGGGTGGGAGGGATGGGGTGACTGGGTGATAGACACTGGGGAGGGTATGTGCTCTGGTAAGCGCTGTGAATTGTGCAAGACTGTTGAATCTCAGATCTGTACCTCTGAAACAAATAATGCAATATATGTTAAGAAAAAAAAAAAAAAGAAGAAGATAGCAGGAGGGGAAGAATGAAGGGGGGGAAATCAGAGGGGGAGACGAACCATGAGAGACTACGGACTCTGAAAAACAAACTGAGGGTTCTAGAGGGGAGGGGGGTGGGAGGATGGGTTAGCCTGGTGATGGGTATTGAGGAGGGCACATTCTGCATGGAGCACTGGCTGTTATGCACAAACAATGAATCATGGAACACCACATCTAAAACTAATGATGTAATGTATGGTGATTAACATAACAATAAAAAATTTTTAAAAAGAGATTTCCTCATATCAGTGAGATCATATGATACTTGTCTTTCTCTGATTGACTTATTTCGCTTAGCATAATACCCTCTAGTTCCATCCAAGTCGCAAAACCTGATTTTAAATTATGAGAGTAGATCTTAGGAATGTGTGTGTCTCTGATGCTAGTAATTGATTGAAAACTGAAATCTTTGTCCAACCAACCAGCTGCTTGACTGATAATTTAGAGACTTGATTCACTGTTTCAGAACAGAATAGGCCCAACCAGACCTGATAAAGCCCTAATACCCCTGCTCAGAGTTGTGTCCAGATTTGTGGAAGAGTTGCACCAGGCTCCCAAACCATGGGGACAACTTATCAAACCAGCTAAATATAAGATATATATTACCCAATATGTGGACTTCCAAAAATACAAATGAAATTTTCTTCTACCTTCAAACAAAACCCCCAATTTGCCATTTAGATTATTTTTTATTTGAAGTTCCAAATTCCTAATCATATAATATTTTTTAATAGGTATTAAATGTATGTACCATGTACTTGACTCAGGAAAATACATTTACAAAAGTTACAAGTTATTGCTATTGGCGGGGAGGGAACAGGGGAGTTCTAACTACTTTGGGAGCTAGGCAGGTAATATAAATTTGTGATAGACCAGGACACAAGACAATAAGAAATGGTGGGACCAGTGGCTAAGTGGAGGGTGCAT
This sequence comes from Halichoerus grypus, assembly GCF_964656455.1. Classification (NCBI taxonomy): domain Eukaryota; kingdom Metazoa; phylum Chordata; class Mammalia; order Carnivora; family Phocidae; genus Halichoerus; species Halichoerus grypus. The sequence goes on from NC_135712.1 coordinate 116,654,566, forward strand.
GCCCTCCAAAAGTACTTTAGGTTCAATTTTAATTTTAAACAGTGTGATGGCCAAATATAACTGAAGGCAGCTGGTTTGAGACCCCAAGTTTAATTGCCATAAACCAGCTATTCCATCAGAATCTTCTCATTGTCATTGTCATCTGAGGCTACCCTCATTTCTACCTTTACTCTTTTGTGCTTATTGTTTTATCAGGAATTCTTTCCCAAGCCTTCTATCTCCAAATGGTAATTATTTTGCAAAATGGAGATCACATCCTACCTCTCCAATAAACAGTCTCAAGAATATCCCAACCATCGATCCCCTTCTCTGAACCCCAGGGAAAGCTTTATTTGGAACCATAGACTCTCAGAGTGAGTCAAGGCATTAAAGATCAATCAATCCAGTCACAGATAGAACTGTCTTCCAATATGACCAGCAGGAGGTCAGTCCACCCAGATCTCGCGATCTGTTGGGAAGGCAGAACAACTGAGGAGCAGTGAGTTCTTCCTTCTACTCATCTCTCAACTGATCCCCTATATCTTCAAGCCAATGGTCCTGGTCTAACCTTTGGGAATCATATAGTAACTAGCAGCCTGGTTTTGTTGGGTCTCCCCAGTGTTGGCTAGCAAAGTGGTTTTTTTGTTGCTGTTGTTTTTGTTTTTGTTTTTTTAGAAACATCTGAATTTATTGCCCAGATTTAAAAATCAAGAGAATTAACATAAAAACCCAGAGCTGGTTTCTTTTGAAAAAGCTGTAAGATCTACTAATATTGTGTTGAAGAAGAGTGCCCTTCATTTATGTATTAGAAAAAATAAAGCCAGGGGCGCCTGGGTGGCTCAGTTGTTAGGTGTCTGCCTTCAGCTCAGGTCATGATCCCAGGGTCCTGGGATCGAGCCCCGCATCGGGCTACCTGCTCCTTGGGAGGCCTGCTTCTCTCTCTCCCATTCCCCCTGCTTGTGTTCCCTCTCTCGCTGTGTCTCTCTCTGTCAAATAAATACATAAAATCTTTTAAAATAAATAAATAAAGCCATTTATATATTAGAAAAATAAAACTATCAGAAGGAATTAGTTTTCTCCTCTGCAAATCCCTACTTCTGTTCTATGTAAGACATAGTTTCAATTCCATTCATCATCCTAGTTTCTCCCCTGTGAATGAGTTTGCTTCTATGTTTTCAAAAGTGAATTAGAATTTTTGACCCAAATGCAGGGATTATTTTTAATCCCTACTAAATTTTCTTAGGATTTATGCAAGACAATTGGCCTCTCATCAGAAACTTGGGACTAATATGGAGAACTTAGATGTAAGCAAAATTAAATAATTGGGTATTGATTAAAGTAGCAATAAAAATCAATATTTCTAGTAGCTTGGCAGAGAGGTCTATTTACAGGCTTATTCTATTTAATATTTCTATCAATGACTGAGATCTAGGGACAGATCACAGGCTTGTCAAATTTGCAATTGATATGAATCAGAGAGGTACAGCAAATATACTGGATAAAATATTCAGATTCCAAGAGACAGCAACAGGGTAGAGAAATAAACTACCATATGTAGTTAAGGTTAGTTTGACATCACTAGTCTCTGAATTACTAATTATCATATCATAATCATCCTATCAGATTTTGTTTTAGGCTATTAACTGATAAATAATCCTAGGTAAGAGCATTTCCAAAGACATATCCTTAAAGCAAAGTCTGTATTCAAAAAATACACTGGAATATGAATTTATTTTTTAAATTTATTCAGAGCAAATTAAAAATTGAGCTGTAAATCAGAATTTCATTGTTTCCTCTAAGAGTTTCATATAATGAAATCAACTCATGACCTGAAAGCTAATCTCAGATCCTTTTCCCCCATGAGCTGCATTATAATTAATACAATGGATATTATCTGAAAAATTTCACGGTAATTGTCAAGATAGAAAGAATTTATCTTAACCTCTGTGGTAAGAGGAATAGCTCTATGCTCTTATCCATAAGAATCACTACTTTTCCCCTAAATAAATGGATGTTCAGAGCAAAACGACAATTCACTGGAGTATGAGCTTTAGCTCAATAAGGAATACTTTTTTAAAGAATATTTATGTTTAATACTGGCAATTCTAAATACTGTACCCTGATCATTAGCACTTATCATGATTTGCAATTATATATTCAATTGTTTACTCATTCATTGTTTATTATCTTCTACTATTTTGTAAACTCCACATGGACAGTGACCATGTCTGTTTTCCTCATCAACACATTGTCACCACTCAGCACAGTTCTTTGCACTCGTAGATGCTCAATATGTATTTATTGAATGAATAGTTTATAGAGATCAAATTAGCTACCAAGCTTGATTAATGATTTTCCATTAACTGATGAGTTGAGTGGACAGACTATTTATTTCTCAGTGTTTTCCCCATTGTAGTAACGGATTGCCGTCAGTTACACGTGAAGAATATTACATTTTTCCTTTGATGTTATCACCAGAAAGGTGACCTCTTTACATGCAGATGACCCAGAGGAAAGCAAAAAATTGTCATGAATTTACTCAAAAGAGATTTAGTTAGTAAAACATTTATAGTGAATCTCCTCTGCTGCTGCTATTTGTGTCTGTTTAAACCTTTTTGGCAAAAAGAAAAAAAGAAAACTGAGCTTGATTTATTGATGGACTGATTGTACAAGAAGAAATTTTGAATATAATAATTTTGGAGAAAATAAAATATTTTGACTATGACATTGCAAAGACATATTTGAACATACTCTTTGGGCCTGATTAATGCCATCTGTAAAATGAGTGTTGACTAAATGCTTCCTATTTTATGTAATGTAACTGATACCACCAAGTTATGGTTCAGAAAATAATTTCACAGTTCAGAAAATGATTGGCCTAACAGAAATAATCAATTTAAGTGACTCAAATAGCTCTCCATATTCCACTATATTCCATCTCACTAACAATGAGTATTAAAGAGCAAATTATTATGGTATTCTCCCTATCCTTTTATCCTTCCAACCTTCCACCCTCATCCATCTGTTTAGTGAAATATCTTCTGCTCCCTAGTTTCTCACATTCTAAACAAGAGCATGGTATTTCTAAGAGATCACAAACAGAAAATAGTAATTTCCTAAGAAAGTAGTGTGTAGTAGTGATTAACACATATTAGCCCCAGGGTAGAATACAGACTACATTAAATAATTTATCAAATTATTAAATACAGATACGTTAAATAATGGCCTGTTCTCCTGGCAGTTCACAGTTTAATTGCAGAAGTATTCTTCACCTGAGCTTGTACATTACCACTTTCTACTAATTTCTTTTTGAATTTGAATATCTATTAAGTATTTACTATGTTATGGACTAAGTGATTTACATACATCATCACATTCAGTCCTCCCAACAACACTATGTAACAGACACTTCTTATCCCCATTTAATTTAAGATGAGAAAACTAAGGCTCAGGAAGGTTAAGAAATTTGCCCAAGACTCCTCAGCTAGAAAATGGCAGAACTTAGTAAAAGAGCCACTGTGCAGATGTTTGTTAAATCTGAAGTGAGATCATTAGAATAAATGTCTAAAGAAAGAGGTCCTACAAGAGAAGGATCTTGGTGCAAATGAACCAAGGGATCATGTCATGACTTACAGACACAGGAGCCACTGAGAAGAAGGGTTTCCTCAACCTCATTGCTGTTCCATGGCCAAAGCACAGCTGTGACAAAAGGTTCAGTGGGAAGGGCATGAGGTGACCCAAAGACTGCTTGGGTTGAAGCCCCACCACTGCTACTTCCTAATGATCCTGGATAGTTATTTGACTTATTTGGCCTGCATTGCTGTCATCAACAAAATATAGGTGCAACTTTTATGAAAACTTAATAAGATGGGCTCCTTGTTAACAGTAAAACGCCATGAATATGCTATTATTTGGCTTCTTCTGTTAATGGGACCAGAGGTTGCTGAGATACTGGGAAAGAAAAGGATCATTCTTAGAAGTGCTTCACCTCAGTTCTTCCCCAAACCTCTGGCCATGTGAGTAGCCCTCTGGAGTCAGTTGGAGGTTAGTAGAGATTAAAGAGGACTAGTTTATCCTCTTATCCAAAGATATTGTTCTGGTAAAATAAGGATTGGTATGCCTTTCCTCAGGATTGACACAGCATGACACCACAAGATGAATTTTTATCGGGGACAATGCAAAATATCGTACACATGCATTACACTAAATAAAAGGTCTGTAAAGATTTTAAGATTTGAATGCTGTGCATGGAAAATGTGTGTGCATTATGTATAAAATGCAAATTTTTGCTAATTTGAAAATCCTGTTTTCATCAGACAAGCATAATGGTTCTGGTTTGCTTCGAGTAAGTTTCCTTTCTAAATATTAGTTCCTGTTTGGAAATGTGTTTTCTTCCTTTCTTTTTTTCTTCATACACAAACAAAATTACTTGCTTAGAGCATTTATCACAAGTTCTCTCAAATACTGAGTATTGTCTGGGACTTTGCTTCAGAAACTGTAATCTTTACAGTGACAACATTTTCTAGGCTTCCTTTTTAACCTCCTTGCTTTTTCTCTTGTCTTCCAGTTACTCCTTGTGGACATTCTTCAACATCTCTCTGTGACATTAATAAAATATAGGGCTTAGAAAATTGCCTCAGCAACTCCGATGAATGAATTAGAGGTTTATGGGTTGTTGAGGAAAAATCATTTCTCTCCTCTAAAGATTCTTTCACTGTTATGATGGACTTGACTGGGGAAGACATCACAATTTTCAAAATGCAGGGTGGCATGGTATGAGTCCCTTTGATGTGATGCTCCATGGAAACTGCCGTTTCTCCTCAGAGAAATGGCCTAAAACTTCTGTGTCTTTCATTCTCCATTTAGAGAACACTAGGCAAAAATCTACAGGAAATTCTATTTACTTGGGTTTTTTTCCTGTCAAATAATTGTTTTGAGAGAATCTCACCATTTATAAGTGAAAGTAGCATTTCAATTCTTCATGGTGATACTCCTTACTATTAGATGGGAATAGATCCTTATTGGAAGGCTCCTAAAGGGCTTTCCAGCAGGCAAGAAATGAATCAGGGAGGCTGAGAAGATTGGTATGCCTCCTGTTACAGTGCCAGGTTGGTCCTGAGGCAGCCTCTCTCCCACCATCAGAAACACCATTGGTTTTGGAGACAGAATTATGAAAGAGTGGGAAGAAGCACATGGATTCAGTACTGTCTTTGAGCCCCTCTGGGATCTCTACATCTATCTACTAACTTTCCAAATCTAGGATGCGCATTGGACCCCAAGGCTCTTGACAAAGCTATTTCTACCTTCAACAACCCTGATGTTCTGCCTCTATCTCTTATGCAAGGCCATGGCCACTGACCCCATGCTTTTTATAGTCTCTTCCAGAGTTTCTCTGCCCCACTTCAACATTTTATCATTCCTAAAGTTCCTGATGCATAAGCTGTCTTGATACAGGTTGATGAGTAGGCCTCACAAAGTAGAGCCTATACTTTCTCGACTTTAGGACTCAGTTGAAAATATCCAAGTGGGTTCAGGAAATGGTAGGTGTTAATGCTCTTCCCCACACCACTCCAGCAAGAACAGTAGTAGCTAGCTTTTTTCGATCTAATATCTCCTACTTGTATCTCAGTCCCAGCTATGCTCTTGGCTGCCATGCAAATATTCCTAATATTCATTTCTTCTTTACCTTCCCTCTGACACGAAGTTAAGTCCTTCCTCAGTCTTTTCCTGGACTTCTTCAGCAGCCTCCAACCTGGCCTCATTGCTTCAGATCTCTCTCTCCGTCAGTCCATTTTTCTTGCTGCTACCAGAGTCTTGTTCTTTAAAAGACCAATCTTGTGAGGTCACTGGGCTGTTCCAAACCTTTCGGTGGTTCCTGGCACCTCAGGATCAAGTCCAAACTCCAAAATAAGGCATTCCCAGGTATTCATTAAATCACCCCTACCCCCTACCTTTATCTCCAGCTTCTTCTGGAATTTGTCAACTTAGATTCCTAAGGGCTGAAGTAGACAGATGAGTGAGGTAGGCTAGGAGTGGAAGGACAATGGAAAATGGAGAACTCATGTCATCTGAAAGAGGCTGCTCCTACTCAGCTCTAATTCTTGCCATGCAGAAAACGAGGTCCAGAAGTGATAAAATTTCTGATTTTTCTAGGGAAGCTAGGAATCTGGATCTTTATGTGAAATTTCTTAATTTTTAAATGTTGACAGTATTTCATATTTCTTTTGAATAAACAAAAGGACAATGTACAGGCCAAATAAAACACGGCATTCAGATGAAGCCCATGGCTCATCAGTATATAATCTGCCTCTCTGCCTCTATCTACTCTAATCCAAAGTTCTGCAATTTTTTTCCCTATAAATCATCAGATGATAAATATTTTAGGTTTTACAAGCCCATATGGTCTCTGTGGCAACTATTTAACTCTGCCACTATAGTATTAAAGCAGCCAAACACTCCATGTAAACAAATGAACATGGCTATGTTCCAATAAAACTTTATTTTTAAAAATAGGTAATAGGCTGGATTAGGTCCATGGCTGGCTGTAGTTTCCTGACTACTGCCTAATTAAACTAAGGTATCTGATACTTCTCTATAGACTCCGTGTGATGATAAATTTCATTTCTTTGCCTAAAATGCCATTTCTTCCTTCATCTGCCTGGTTGGCTTCTAGGCATCCATCAAGACTGAACTTAAGAACACCTGTCTTGGAAACTATGCTGATTCTTTCTAAATCCCAGCTGCATTAGAGGTCCTCTGGGCTCCCATTTTTCCTTGAACACTCTTTTTACCACACTGAACTTTCTGTGTTGTCTTATTTCTTTGTCTCTCTAACTAGACCATGATCAGGCAAGCATTTATCTAATATCTAATTTATTGAACAAAAAGAAGTAATTGATATAATAGATAAGTAAAAGTTAGATATTTAATTCAACAATGAGGGTGGCTCAGTCGTTTAAGCGTCTGCCTTCGGCTCAGGTCATGATCCCAGGGTCCTGGGATCGAGCCCCGCATCGGGCTCCCTGCTCAGTGGGAAGCCTGCTTCTCCCTCTCCCACTCCCCCTGCTTGTGTTCCCTCTCTCGCTGTCTCCCTCTGTCGAATAAATAAATAAAATCTTAATAAAAAAACAATGAGATTTCTTTTCTTTATCCATATTTAGGGGAGGCTTCATGGGAGGTGTTATTTAGTGTTGTTAGGAGCAGAAGCCAGGAGGAACTGTCAACCTCCTGTGCCAGGAGTTGGGAAAACAAAGGTCTGTGCTTAGCTCTGCCAGTTACCAGCACTTGTTTGGGTCAACTCTGAAACCTTCTGGACCTCAATTATGTATATCTGTAAAGTCAGCTCAACATGTTGATCCATAAGTATCCTTTCTATCTCTAAAATTCTCTGGGAAACTTTCTCAACATTTTAAACCAGAATAGAATGAATATAATTTAACCCTATTTGATGCCATAATCCAGTAATAACTTCAGAAATTATTGGGGGGCATAAAGAACTATTTTTCTCTTCATTTAATGTCTCCAGATTATTCATTTGGTGTGGGCGGGTTTTTTTGTTTTTTAGTTTTCTATCCTCCTAAATTTTCAATTCTAAGTTTTTGCACTTCTAGAAGTTTCTAAGCTCTCAATTTTGCCATTTCTAATATGTTTTACATTATAAAACGAGGTAATCAATTTCTCTAAACATCTTACAATTCTGTAAAGGGTGAAGGTGAATGGAAGCAGAATACTGTACTGAAAAGGAAACAAACTTTGGTCAATAAAGATTCAATTTCTACTTCTGTCATTCACAATATGCAGCCTTGGGGAAGGTACCTTCCCAAACAGGTTTTCCTTATCTATAAAATGGGGATAATTATACATACCTCACACAGTTGTTGTAAAGGTCAACAATCATAAATTGTTTACAGCACCTAATACATAGTAAAAACTCAGCAAATGATGCCTGCTACTTTTACTATTTTTATTGGTTCTGAGTTATTTCCTGTGGTCATTTTAATACATGGATTTAAACTTTCATAGCCTTTTTTAAAAATTTCAAATGTGTGGGTCCATAGCTGTTCTTTAAAAAGCGCAGACTGATATATAGTCAGATAGTATCTGTGAGAACACCAAGTGCCCCAACTGACACGTAAAAGGGTACCACAAATGTGGAAGCTGAATTGATAGTTCTACCACTCATCACGGGAGTGGAAACTTTCCAATGTCCTAACTATGGTTTATATCTTTTTCATTCTAATAAAGAGACAAAAAAAAAAGAAAAACCTTAAATCGCCCTGGATCCCTATTGAATGCCATGTGAGCAAAGACATGATCCAATTATAGCACATTCAGAGAGCAATTTCTCCTCATTTTATTAGGCAATCAGTAAGATGTACTCTATTGTCTGTTGGAGGACTATGAATTAAAGTGCCTGGAATCGGAAGAGAGCTCTGCACAGTCTATTTTCTCCCAAGCTGGAAGTATCTCTGAATACACTTTGTGGCTCATTAGAAAAGAGAGGCAGAAATGATTGAGAGCCAGAAAGACTGATCAAAGACCTAAATATACAGCTTACCAAATGATGCGTAGCAAGGGTGAGGGGGGAAAATGGGATTAGAAATTGATATAGGCATACCAGAAAGGAGAAGAGGAACTTGTTTAGAGAGCTAACCAGAAGCAGAACCATGAAATTGAGCCCAGGAAAGACTCATCTGAACCCTCAGAGACGGTGTACTCATCACCTGGCTTGTTGAAGACTCCCATAGGAAACAAAGGAAGAACCCAGACTCAGTCAAGCAACTGACTGCTGCTTTGGAGCAGGTGGGCAATTGAAAACACACACGCGGGTAATGTTCAGAACCTACAGGAAAGGAATTATAAAATTTTAATAGAGGAGAGATATACTGTATTCTTGCTTAGGAAAGCTCAATATTAAAAATGCTACTTCTCCACAAATTAATTTTAAAATGTAATGTAATTCCCCCAAACAATATGACCACTCTTTTCTAAAATTGGATAAAATTATTAACATTTCACATGGAAGAAGAAATGAGTTACAATAATGTCTAAAGCAGTCCTGAAAAAAAAAAAGATTAATAGAATGATACAATTACTATAATTATTGCAATGTGGTAGCGGTACAGGAAAGGACAGGTCAAATGAACAAAATAGAACACCCAGAAATAACAGATGTGTGTCTGTGGACATGCATGCACATGTATTATATACTTAAAGCAGCATTACAATTCAGTGAAAAATGGGAAATGAGATGAAGTTGGGCCATGTAGCTGGCTAATTATAAAAAGACAAAAGAGGAAGTATAACTCTACCATCATAACTTATATGAAAACAAATTCCAGATGATATTTTTTAAATGTAAAAAATACGTAAAATCACCAAAAATACTAGGATTACTACTTAATACTACTTAGTAGCACTTAATAAATATTTGTGAAAGGTTTAGTGGTCATACAATGTGATTGCAAAAAAAATTGAGAAGTTTGGATTTATATTCTGAAGACTGGTTGCCAGGGTTTCGAACATATTGAAATTACAGAATATTTCACAAATTCTGCGGGATTCTATAGTTAATTTTCTTTTCAGTATTGTCTCTAGCTGCCAGAAAATTAATCATTTGCTATTGATATTTGGAATTCCTTTTCTACAGTTTTCGATTCTCAGATGGTTTTTGAAAAGAAAGAAAACAAAGAGAAAAGCATACTCACACCCCCCTGAGTTAGACATTAATCATGTGACTCTAAGCAAAGCACAGCATACAGGAGGAAGGTAATTGATCACAGTAAAAGCAGCTTGCCATAAGAAACTGTTTTGTATCTCTTCAGTAGTTCCTGGAGTCAAGGAATCAAACTGAGAAGAGAATACAAGCAGTATATTATTGGGAGACTAGCAATCAGCACAGCTGTTTCCGAATTGTTTGTCACATATTTCAGCCCCCGCTGTTTTCTTTTTTTCTACATTAGGGAGAAAATCCATATTGCTCTGATTTAGCCTTCTTAAAGTGCTTCAGGTTTCTAAGGCAGTTCTTTAAGTAAGTTGCTATTGAGGTACTTCCTTTTGTTTATGTGTAATATGCAAATTGAAATAACAGCACTCCCCTCTATGTGGCAGGCTAGAACATTTCAGAGACAGGTGTCATAGAGTTTGCCCTCAGGAAAGTATGAAAATGTAACTTGGTGCAAATCAGCTGGGAATTCCCGTGTGTGTCATTTCAAATCAACTCAGACTAGTTGCAGGTATTTTGGTCTGTTTTGCTATAAACAAAAGGATACTATGAAATTGAGGTTAGATAAACAAACAGTTCTGTCGGGGAACCTTGAAATCACCTCAAAGAAGCAATTATTTACCTGTTTTCTTTTTTTTAAAAATATTTTATTTATTTATTTAGAGAGGGAGAAAGAGAGAACACAAGTGAGGGGAGGGGCAGAGAGAAAAGGAGAGAGAGAATCCCAAGCAGACTCCACCTTGAGCACCATGTCCCAGGACCCTGAGATCATCACTGGAGCTGAAACCGAGTCGGACGTGTAACCGACTGAGCCACCCAGGCACCCCTACCTCTGTTCTCAATTGGGCATCCATATTGGTGGTCTGGCATCCTAACTGCCAGGTTCCTCTTGAAAACCTGTCAGAGCACGAGGATACCACCCTGAAGGTCAGTGTGACTGAAGGGCTTGGCTTTCAGCCATGCCAGCTCCTTGCTTAGTCATGAAAGATTATCCCATGAGTAAGAGAGATTGTCTGAAGGCAATAGGATAGCACACAGTTTGGTCCTACTTTGAAGGCAATATTCCACTTAAATGGGCTGCATTCATGCAAATTCACATGGGTTCAGAGTTTGAGACTGAAACAGGGTCAATGCAAAGTTTAGCTATTGTTCTGTCTTACATAGTGATATCTACTGCTCTTCAAGCTTGATGCTGCCAATGGTAATCACTGTCTATGTGGAGACAAGGCCAGTGCCACTCTGAAGTGACCCAGCCCATGTGGGGCAGGCTGAGATGCTGTCTTGGATTAAAGGCCAGCACTCACTGTCTTTTAGATGCTTCTAACATTGATGATTAACCCAAACTTTCAGCTCAAAAGTACCCCATGCTTTAATCTCTAATAGCTTCACATTGACCTCTATATCGTTGTCCTTGACCTCTTAACTTTCCATCAAAGATCCATTCTAAGTTAACCTGCTGTGTATTTTTTCACTCATGCTCCCGGGCCCCAGAACACTTCTTAGTCACCTTGAAGAAAACAATCTAATTTAAAACAACTTTGGAGACTAATTGGCTGCAAAGTGATCCATCAAAAATTTTTTCCATAAATAAGTATTCCATTCTGGGTTTTCTTTCATGTATCAGTTTGAGTTTTGAAGTGCCACAGATCAGACTTATACTGCTTTGTTTTCTTCTTTGAGTATCTTTTTGGCTTTTTGCTGTTTCCTCCACCCACTTACATCTCCATTCCCAGAATATAAGGGAAACTAAATGTTCAAAAAGTGCATTCATTTGAAAAAAATATAAATAATCAACATTTAGGGTTGGGTCTGATATAATTGTTTGGAAAGGTTTTTAATGGATCGAGGGTAAAAATTGGTTAAAATTGAATGTTTTCCTTTACTATGTCATTATATGATAACTTTTTATATAAAGGATATGAGGTAGTATAAGAGGAGAATGCAGAACAAACCTAATAACCCAAAAGACTAGTTAGCTAAAGTTAACTAAGGATTAACTTAAATTTTATAAATTAAAGAAAAAATATCTAAAGACCCAAGTCTGAAAAATTTTAGTATTTGTCCTTTTTTGTGTTTTTATTGCTGTCCCACCTTTAAATGAAAGTAATTTATGCACTTTAGAAAAAAATAACAAATTGTAGACAAGCAAAAATAAGTACATTAGAACCCCTGGCCATGATCCAACCTACTTAAAGACAGCCACCATTATATATATATATATACCATTTCTTTGCTCATACATATGCATAATATAAACATATAAACAGGCATACCTCAGAGATACTGTGTGTTTGGTTCCAGACCGCTGCAATAAAGCAAATATTGCAATAGAGCGAATATCACAATAAAGTAAGTCAAATGAAGTTTTTGGTTTCCCAGTGCATGTAAGAGTTATGTTTATACTATATGGTAGCCTATTAAGTGTACAATAGCATTATGTCTAAAAAATGTACATACCTTAATTTAAAAAATACTTTATTCTTAAAAATGCTAACCATCATCCGAGTTTTCAACAAGTCATAATGGGGGGGGCGGTCATGTCTCGATGTTGACGGCTGCTGACCATGTTATTTGATGGTTGGGTGGCTGTGGCAATTTCTTAAGATGACAAAGAAATTTGCTGCATCAGTTGACTCTTCCTTTCATGAATGATTTCTCTGTAGCACGTGATGCTGCTCGATAGCATCTTACCCACTGTAGAACTTCTTTCAAAATTGGAGTCAATCCTCTCAAACCCTGCTGTTACTTTATCAAGCAAGTTTATGTAATATTTTACATCCTTTGTTGTCATTTCAATAATCTTTCACAGCATCTTCCTCAGGAGTAGATTCCATCTCAAGAAGCTGCTTTCTTTGCTCATCCGTAAGAAGCAACTCCTCATCTGTTAGTTTTATCATGGCATTGCAGCAATTCAGTCCCATCTTCAGGCTCCACTTCTAATTCTAGTTCTCTTGCTATTTCCACCACATCTGTCTTTATCTCCTCCACTGAAGAAGTCTTGAACCCCTCAAAGTTATCAGGGAGGGTTGTAATCAACTTCTTCCAAACTTCTGTTAATGTTCTATTTTGACTTCTTCCCATGAATCATGAATATTCTTAATGGAATCTAGGATGATGAATCCTTTCCAAAAAGTGTTCAACTTACTTTTCCCAGATCCATCAGAAGAATCGCACTATCTGTGGCAACTATAGCCTTATGAAATGTTCCTTAAATAATAAGACTTGAAAGTTTAAATTACTCTTGATCCATGGGCTGCAAAATGGATGTTGTGTTGGCAAGCATGAAAACAATATTAATCTTGTTTCATTTCTCCATTAGAACTCTTGGGTGATCAGGTACATTATCAGTGAGCAGTAATATTTGGAAAGGAATCTTTTCTGAGCAATAGGTCTCAACAGTGGGCTTAAAATATTCAGTAAACCATGTTGTAAACAGATGTGCTGTCATCTAGGCTTTGTTGTTCCATTTATAGAGAGCACAGGCAGAGTAGATTTAGCATAATTCTTAAGAGCCCTAGGACTTTTTGAATGGTAAGTGAGCATTAGGCTCAACTTAAAGTCACCAGCTGCATTACCCCCTGACAAGAAGGTCAGCCTCTCTTTTGAAGCTTTGAGACCAGGCATTGACTTCCCCTCTCTAGCTATGAGAGTTTTAGATGGCATCTTTAAGGCTGCTTTGTCTACCTTGCAACATTAATTATCTTAGTTAGATCCTCTGCATAGTTTGCTGAAGCTTCTACATCAGCACTCGTGGTTTCACTTTTTACTTTTACGTGATGGAGACAGCTTCTCTCCTCAAACCTCATAAACCAGCCTCTGCTGGCTTCAAACTTTTCTTTTGAAAATAGCTTCCTCACCTCTCTCAGCCATCATAGAATTGAAGAGAGTTAGGGCCTTGCTCTGGAGTACGCTTTGGCATCTGAGAATGTTGTGACTGGTTTGATCTTCTATCCAGACCACTAAAACTTTCTCCATTTCAGCAATAAGGCTGTTTTGTTTTCTTATCCTTCATGGGTTCACAGGAGTAGCACTTTTAATTTCCTTCAAGATCTTTCCCTTCACATTCACAGCTCAGCTAACTGTTTGGCACAAGAGGCCTAGCTTTCAGAGTATCTCAGCTTTCAACATGCCTTCCTCACTAAGATTAGTCATTTCTAGCGTTGACACGTGAGAGACGTGCAACTCTTCCCTTCACATGAACAGTTAGAGGCCATTGTAGGACTATTAATTGCCCTAATTCTAATATTGTTGTGTCTCAGGGAATAGGGAGGCCCAAGGATAGGGTGAGAGGCAGGGGGAAGGCCAGTTGGTGGAGCAGTCAGAACACACACAACATTTATGGATTAAGTCCACCATCTTACATGGGCACAGTTAGTGATGCCCCCAAACAGTTACAATAGTAACATCAAAGATCCCTGATCATAGATCACCATAACAAATATAATATTAATGAAAAAGTTGGAAATATTGGAAGAATTACCAAAAGGTGACATGGAGACACAGAGTAAACAAATACTGTTGGAAAAATGGTGCCAATAGACTTGTTGGACATAGGGTGGCCACAAACCTTCACTTTATTGTAAAAAAATACAATATCTACAAAGTATGATAAAGTGAAACACAATAAAACAACTATGCCTATACCTTATTTAGAAATTGTATCATACCATACAAAGTGTTTGAGAATATTTAACCAATTGTCTATTGTTGGATATTAGTTTTATTTTACTGTGTGTTGGCAAATTTTCACTATTGCAAAGAGGTACAATAATAATTAGTAAAAATAGAAATTAAAAACTTAAGAGAAAGGAAAGGACAGAAAATTATTCTGGAAATTGACAAAAATATCTAAAAGGTAAACATTATAAATCAGACTCAATGAACACCCAAGTTACCTATTCGTGAAAAAAAAATGTGTTGTTGATAATTATTTTCAGCAATTTATTCTTCTGACTAAATAATCCTATTCAATAAATTTCTTGTAAACTAATTGTTTTCTACCACCAAGTTCCCTTATTGGGTCCCATTAAAGATTCTGCTGCAAGTGTGTGGCTCTTGTGAGAAAAGACCACTTTCTGAGCCCCAGGTGTTCCACCCATTTAACATATTTCAGATCTATTTCTTGCTCCTTCAACCTGCTGTTCTTCTACCAACCTTCTAAGTTTCTCCTACAAACATCAATTTATAGGAATACCCAAATCATTGCTTATAAATTAACTTTTACACAATCAATCAGACCTTAACATAACATATAATTGTTCCTACCTTTAGCTTCTTAGTCTTTTCACTAATTTCAGATAAATTATACTTCTTTCTTGTCAGAGTGAGTCCCTTCACTTAGATCCTCATCCCTTTGTGCCCATTTTAAGGTTTTATTTCTAAATTCATCTCTTCCTCTATTATGTTGTATCTTTTCTTTTGTAACATCTCCTTTCTTTTCAGATGTCTCCTATTTCCCCCTTCTTAAGCAGTACTTTGGCTTGCCTCTACTATTTACTTTTACTTTTAATAAATTTTTCTCCCATCACCAAAACTAGCAAATGAGTTAGTATTACTCTGCTTTCTTATATCCCTCCTTAACCCCTATAAACTGGCTTTCTTCCCATGGACTCAATCAAACCTGCTTCTCCATTTCTTTTTTTTACCATTTCTTTTATTCTGTTCAAACTGCCCTTTCCAGGAACTCAGCCTTTCTTCTCTGAAACATCAAAAACTGTTCAACAGGGCGCCTGGGTGGCTCAGTTGGTTGGGCAACTGCCTTCGGCTCGGGTCATTATCCCAGGGTCGGGATCGAGCCCCGCATTGGGCTCCATGCTCAGCGGGGAGTCTGCTTCACCCTCTGCCTGCCACTCCCCCTGCTTGTGTTCACTCTCTCTCTCTCTGTCAAATAAATAAATAAAATCTTAAAAAAAAAAAAAAAACTGTTCAACGGCCTACCTTTGAGGACTCTCCACATTTCCATCCATTCCCTACCCTGCACTAACCTAGCTTTCTGTCTTTCCCTAGACCCCCTGCTATTTTGTCTTACTACCTCTTTTACTCCTGATCACAATAATGAGCCTTAAGAATCTATCTTCACCTTTGTTTCTCTCTTGGATATTATGCCCTTCAGCAACTTGTCTGTTTTCATAGTTTCACATCCAGTCCCTATTTCATGAATATATGTTTCTGCCTGAATATAGGTTTCGTGAATATAGGTTTCTGCAAAGGGAACATAAAGATCAATTATTTTGAGATACTGCATGGTGAACACAGCTTCATTCTCCTCTCATGCTTGGAATGATACTTTGGCTGGCTATAGAATTTTAGGTTAGAAACTGGGTTACTTCAAAGATTTTAAGACATGTTCCCTTGTCTTCCAGCTTTCAGTGCTGCTTTCAAAAATCCAGTGCTGTATGATTTTCATACCTTTGTGATTTATTTTTTATATCTCAAGGAATTATTTAAATTTTCCTCTTTATTCCTTTTGTTTCGAAATGCCACAATAATGTGCTTGGTATAATGTTCTTTCCCATTCACTGTGCTTCATATTTGGTGAGCCCCACAATTTATAAATTGATATCCTGGGAAATTTTTTCATGCCATTTGTCTGATGATTTGTCTGGTCATCTCATTTTCTCATCTTTCAATTCTTCACCTATACTGATCTAAATATCTATGTATCTATCTATTAATATAAGCATTTTCTGGGAAATTTACTCAACTTTATGTTCTAATTTTGAAATTTTCATTTCAGGGGTGCCTGGGTGGCTCAGTCATTAAGCGTCTGCCTTTGGCTCAGGTCATGGTCCCAGGGTCCTGGGATCGAGCCCCGCATTGGGCTCCCTGCTCGGCGGGAAGCCTGCTTCTCCTTCTCCCTCTCCCCCTGCTTGTGATCCCTCTCTTGCTGTGTCTCTGTCAAATAAATACATAAAATCTTAAAAAAAAAAAAAATTTTTCATTTCAACTCTTGTTATTTTTTATTTCTAAAAGCCCTTTCTTATTTTTAGGTTGTTTCTTTTTCTAGACTTCTATTCTTATTCCATGAATACAATATCTTCTCTTGCCTCAGAATATTGGTAATAGATTTCAGGATTTTTTTTTTTTTAGTGCATTAAATTGTGTCTGTTTTCTGCAAATTCTTTTTTTTTTTTCTGTCTTTTCATTCTGTTCCCTGTTTTCCTCACCACTTCAGAGAGGCTTATCTGAATATCCATATTTAAGAGAAAGGGAAGTGGGGAGGCCTAAGAAGGCACTGGAAATGGGTTAGGGACAAGTTCTGAGCTTGTCAACTGGTGAACCTCATTGAAGGGTAATTGGGGAAACTGCTGTTTATTTGGTGGCACCTCCAAATTTAAGTATCTGTGAACCAGTTTTTCCAAATAGGAGGCATAAGCCAATTACCAACATTTTGGGAGACCTGTATGGAAAAGGGTCTGGGGTTCTCACAGTTCATTACATGGACTTTTGCTTAACCCACCTCTGTTCAGTTCTGCATGTCACTCTTCATCCTCTGTGCCTGTTGTCCCCAGTCCAGAACCATTCCTCGTTCAGTCTCTGAAGAAAGAAAATCCTCATGAGGTGGGGTATGTGATAATGGCAGGCTGCCCAGAGATTGGATATTCTAAATTTAACAAAACAATGTTAAAGTTTACCTAGAAGCATAAACATTCAAGAGTAACAGGTAAAATTGTGAAAGTCCTCATTAATGCTGAGGAACGACCTCTACCAGATACTAAAATGTACTTTGAAGCTCTAGCCATCAAAGTTTGGTGCTTGTGAAGGAAAAGCCTGGGAGCTTCATGGGAGATTGAGTCAAAGAAAACCCAAACACATGTGGTATTTTGAGTATGATAAAAGTGGATTTTCATATCTTGTAGGGAAAAGATGAATTATAACAGGATATTCATTGCATCCTTGTTTATGAAAGCAAAAAATTAAAAACAACATAAATGTTCATCAAGATGAAACTTGTTTAATACACATAACTTCATACAACATTTGCAACTGTTCAAAAGAACGATATAATTCTGTGTGAGCTGATTTGGGAGATACCCAACGCATGACTTAAGAAGCAATTTGCTGAATAATATGTATGGTATTATGTCATATTTGTTCTGAAAAAGAGAACATATCTATTTGCTAATCTATGCATAAAAGGTCTAGAAGCATAAGAAATATTAATAGTACCCCTGGGACAGGGGGTTGGGGACTGGGAACAGAGGGAAAAAGTCTTTCACTTTTTACTTTATAACCTCTGTGCGCTTCAATTTTTTTTTTCATTTTTCCCCCATGAGAATACATATCTTGTATAGCTAAACTTTTGTTAAAAATTAACAACTACAACATTGGTAGCTTCCCATCCAAATACTAGATTGTGAAATAGTTTTTAAATGTAATTGAAAAACTATTGATCCTAGGCTGGCCTACCCTGTAGCAAATTGGCCCGTGAGCTGGGATTTATTTCTTCAGGCTTGTCATCATACCATATCTTTGCCCTTGACAACTCCAACTGCCAATCATCATGTTTCCTTGCTTGCTTTCTTTAGAGCCAGATGTCTAAAGTTCTTAGATCACTCTCTCCAGAGTTTTTATTTACTTACCTTGTTGCAACCTAAGACTTTCCCAGGTATCTGTTCTCCTAGATCATTTGCTACAGTTGCAACAGATCTGTGTGTAGAAGAGTCTGACCAAGAATAGACTGATCTTCACCCCTGCTTTAACTCACTGGAGTGGGGAAATAGATCAAACCACCCACAAAGAACGCAACAACCATGATCTATTTAGATAACTAGAGAATTTACATAATTTCACATTTCTTTTCTTCTAGAGAAAACTTTTTAAATGATTCAACTATATACAAGTAGATGGCAAATAAAATGTACCCATTACCCAGATCTTTTTAAAAGATTGATATTATTCCAGAACTATTTTTACAGGAATAAAAATACAGTTACTGTTGTAGTCCTCTCCCTATTCACTTCCTTTGCCTAACTCCTTTCTCTCTGAGGGTAACCACTACCCTAAAGTCAGTGTGTGTTCTTCCTGATGATTTTTTATATGCCCTATGTCTGTGTGTACCTATAAACAATACATAACACGTATCTGTGTTTTAAACAATTTACATAAATGGTATTATGTTGTACCTTCTTGTTTTAATTAGATTGCATTCATCTGTAAGTAACCAAAAAATCCTCTACCAAGTATTAAATAATTGAGTGTTATTTGTCTCACATAACAAGAAATCTAGGGAAAGGCGGTTCAGTGGTGATCGAGTGGCTTAGTCGTGTCATCAGAGATGATAGTGACATTATCTATCATCCTGTTGCACTATCCTGGTGTGTGGCTTTCTACCTACTGGCTACAAGTTGGCTACCAAACCTCAGGAGTTCACATTCCAGGAAGGAAAAAGAGGGAAGTCAATGGCCAAAAAACTTTTCCTTGTTTTGCCTTTTTATTTGGGAAGGGAAAGATACCCAAAGATTTTAGTACATCTCATTTGCTGGAACTGATGCACCATTTGCTGCAAGAGAGGACAAGATATTGAATATTTTAGCTTTTCTGCTTCCTTAGTAGAGAAAATCATGATGTTATCATGCATGATGTCTTCTACCTTATTCTTTTACAACTTCCTTTTTTCATTTGCCATTATGTTTTTAGCAACTTAGCCATATTGGTAATTCTAGATATAATCCATTCACGTTAATTGCTGTGTAATATTCTATTTATATATTATATATGAATATATTTATATTTGTTTATTTGTGCATTTTCCTGTTGATGGACCTTTAAATTGTTGCCATATTTTCACTGTTACAAAAATGCCATGTGAATATCCTTGTATATATCTCTTTGTGCTTTTATACATATAATACATATTACATAATAGTTTAATACACAATACATGTATTACACAATATATTATATATAGTGTATTGTATATTCTATATAAATATATATCTATAAAGGGGTGCCTGGGTGGCTCAGTTGGTTGAGCGTCTGATCCTTGGTTTTAGCTCAGGTCTGGATCTCAGGGTTGTGAGATCAAGCCCTGCATCTGGCTTCTTGCTCAGTGGAGAGTCTGCTTGAGATTCTCCCTCTCCCTCTGCCCTTCCCCCTGCTCGTTCTCTCTCCCTCTTTCTCTCTGTCTCAAATAAGTAAATAAATCTTTAAATATATATATATACGTACATATATATATACACACACACAGTAGAATAGGATGATAGGTAACCCATTCTCATCTCTGATCACACACATATACCTTATTTTGTGCTTTCAGTATAAATGCTTTTTGTTTTTGCCTTTTCTGCTTTCATTTAGACTATTGAGTTCTTGATACCCCTTGGTTGATGTTGTTGTTCTGCCAGTATGAAGTGATTCATTTTAGTCCCTTTTATTATTTTAGTCAATACCCTTAAATTTAGATGCATAATTCACATAACATACATAATCAACAAAGTCTAAAATAAATAAATGTCTCTGGTATCATCCTGGCTAATTCTGAGAAATTAAAGTGCTTTAACTCTTTTCACTCCTTCCATCATTCGTGTCATTGATCATCTAGTATTTTAGTTCCACCTCATTTTTAACCATTCAATAATTGATTATGTTTACAATCAGTGCTTGATTTGGTTTATATGTTTAATACTTTCTTTGCTAAACATTGCATGTACCTATTCTTCCCTCTGCGTCCAATTTTCTTCTTTCTGAAGCTATTCCTTTAGTGATTCTTTTACTAAAGATATATGATTAGTAAATTATCTCAGTAGTAGTAATTTAGTAGTAAATTACTATGTTGCACCTTTTCAATTTATTATGCGTGACTCTTAGCATGCTTTTATATTTTTTCTCTCTCTTTATCTGCCTGTGTTCTGGATGATTTCCTCAGGTCTCTGATTCTCTTTTGAGCTGTGCCAATTGAGTTTTTAGTTTTCTTGCCTATAGTTTACTGTCTAAATTTTGGTCTGTTTCTTTTTCAAATTGGCTATATTACTTCATTATGTTTTATATTTATTTTTAAGGTATTATTAATCATTTTAAATGTAGCTGTTTTTTGGTGTCTTTTAGATTGTGCAGTTGTTTTTATTTCTTATGGTACTAGTTCTTCCTTTTAAATTTTTTTTTAATTTTCTGTCTTCCCTTCATTGTGGTTATTATTTTATATTACGTATATATATATAATTTTTTGTGAAACAAGGTTATAATGAAAAGAGAGGGATGTTGGTTTATATTGTTCTTCAGTTCAGTTAAAGAAAACATACAAGCTCATCTTTTGTGAAGCTTTTTTTTTTTTTTAATAACATCAAATGGAGCTTGAGTTTTCTCTTTGTTTCTTACTCCTGGGTATTCCCGTTCCTTTATTTTGAGTTCAGTTGTGTGTTTAAAAGTTGTTATAACTTACATATAAATTTATATACACTAATACAGGAGGGAATTCTGCATTAGTTTAGTTCTACTGGTTGCTGGAACAACCTATTAATGACTTTCTGAAGACACTGAACTTGCTTAACACTGCTCTGTACTCCTGTCAGCGCTTAATGATGTCATGAGGTCATTGAAAACAAATAGAGGTCTTAAAAGTGGTTTCTGTAAAATTCCTTTAATATGTGCCAAAGATAGTATCTGCTAATATGATTGTCTATAGCTGCAGTTATAAACATGTAGTCCATCAGCCAGATTCCATCTATAGACATATTTTGTTTTGTCCACGCATTGTTTAAATATTTTATATTAGTTTCCAACATTTAAAAATTGGCTGATTTCACATAATAGTTAAGATGCTTAGTGTCTTTTACAAGCAAACAGAAAGAACCAGGAAAACACAGTTCCTCCTGCATCCCTGTGCTAGTACTAAAAGCCGCTGGTTCCGGTGTTAGAGTTCTCACTACTTTCCCGTGTTTCCACAGAGAGCTTGTTCCTTGACATTGTAGGCACGGCCTGGCAAGCACCTGAGTTTGCAATTTCTGGTCTAAAGAAGTAAAAAAAGTTTGTGGATTGCCATCAGATAAACCACCATTCAGATCCCAATAATGTGTAAGAGCTAATTAAGCTGGTTAGCTGTTGAATGCTGTAGCATATAGACATTTTTTTTTTTTAAGATTTTATTTATTTTTTTGACAGAGACACAACGAGAGAGGGAACACAAGCAGGGGGAGTGGGAGAGGGAGAAGCAGGCTTCCCACCAAGCAGGGAGCCTGATGCGGGGCTCGATCCCAGGGTCCTGGGACCATGACCTGAGCCGAAGGCAGATGCTTAACAACCAAGCCACCCAGGCGCCCCGCATATAGACACTTCTTTAACTCATTAAGGTTGGAACGCTGATCCTGCTCTTTTGATACGCTCCAATGGAAGTGTATTTATTTGGGGGAGTAATCCAAGGTCCTGTAAAGAAAATATATACATTAATTGTAGTAATATGAACATAATGGTTTAGGCAGGCAGAAGAGAGGCTTTCATTTTTGCTTTGTATTGGTGCATTTGTATCTTTGTGAGGTTTGGTGGTTCCTTTGGAAGCAGAGGCTCCAGAACTCCCTCTAATTCTTGTTTCAACCAGTGGGCCTCTTGTTGGAAACTTGACAGAATCTGTGGGTAATTAATAAGAATTGGACATGCTTCCAATTCTAATTTATTTCTTCTTTTTAGTTTTGCAAGAATTCAGCAGTATCACAGCTGAGTGGGAGTGCTGTAAACTTATTAAATAGCTTTATTATTCCTTGGTAGGGTAGTTATTTATTAATTTGGTCAGTACTAATGGGGAAAAAATAGCCTTTATTGTCTCGCAATCTCTTCCATGTAAATTGTGTTCCCAGATACTCAGAAGCACGTTAATTGTTTTTGATTTGTACCCCACGCACTGCTACCTCCATTCCACCCCTTGCTTTAGCCACACTAAACTTCTCACCATGTCCTAGACCACTCTTATTGTCCCTGAGACCTAATGCCAGCCTCTTCTTCATCAAGACCAGTTCTGGTTGCTGTCTCATGTCAGAAGTCATTTTCTCTCATTGACGCTCTCAACCTACTTTATTGACTCCGTGAAGAGCATGATGGCTGTCACCTAGTTTTATGGTTGGTTCTCCACATAGCTGTTCATCACTAAGTTTTAACGTTTTTATGTTTTTGACCTCCTTAAGAGGAAGCCCCACTTCTTGTCTTACTCATCTTTGCATTTCTAGAGCCTAGCACTCTGCTCAGCACCTAACACACACTCAACAACCTCATATTTTGAATTCAGCGTAATTACTTCAACAAAGGACTTGAGTTGGTTTATAGGACTGAGGAATATTTATTTTCAAAAAGCATAAGTAAGTGTAAAAAATGATAAGACATCTCTTAAAAGAAACAAGAACATGGGTATCTGGCACCAACTGGGTTCTTAATTAGCACTAAATTTTGTTCAGAGCTTCCTGCCAACAAAGTGAAAACGGAAGTACGTAAGTTTTACATAGTTCTCTAAGTCAGTTAAATAAAGCACACAGATCATTTGCCAGTGTTGTTTTGTTATTAAACTCTATGAAAAATAGGGCATAGAGTGGCATAGTAGGCAATGGCCTTGATTAGTCTTATGAAAGACACAGAAGTGTTTTTCAAATTGACCTTCTAAAATCCACTCTCAATAAAAGCTAAAAGTAAAGCAACAATCCCTAACTGAATAAAACCACTACTATAATAGTTCTATAATAGTTCTTTAAAGAACTGATGATACGATGCAAAACAAAATTGGAGCCTAAGTAACTATTAGTTATATATTGCTGTGTAACAAATTACCTCAAAACTTTGCTGCTTCATATGGCAAACGTTTATCTCACAGTTTCTGAGGGACCGTTTAGGCTGGGTTGTCTCACAGGGTCTCTCATGAGGTTGTAGTCAATCTATTGGCCATCACTGCAGTCTCTGAAAACTCAACTGGGAATGAAAGTTACACTTCCAAGCTTACTCACATGGCCATTGGCAGAATGCTTTACTTCCCAGCCACACAGACTGCTCTGTAGGGTTGGGCATAACTTGGCATACCCCAGAGAGAGCAATCCAAGAGAAAAATCGTGATATAGCACATGTGAGAGAATGAGAGAGCAACCAAAATGGAAGCCATGGTGACTTTTTAAATCTGCTCCTGAAGTGACATACTATCACTTTGGCTATATTCTGTTGATCACATAGACCAACCCTGGTACAGTGTGAGAGGGACTACACACAGGTGCAGATGAGGAAATGAGGATCACTGGGGGCCATCTCAAAGGATGGTTACCACAGTAAATGTTTGGTACTCATATACCTTAGATGGTCTTTCTTAAATCTCGGACATGAGCACTTTTAAGTATTGTGTGAAGACCATTCAGAGTTGATGTCTATGGCTGGAAGTCAATATTTATGTTGTTGATTAATGAGAGATGTGTATATATTTCCAATCCCAGAAGACAAATGTATTTGGTACAGTGTGAAAATGTGCAGGCCTAATGTGTGTATTTCTTTCCCATCTGTGCAGTGATAAAGTCAACAGTTTCCTCAAAAGAAATCTGAATATGCTCAAGGGCTTAAAAGAACCGCACATAGATTTCTGCACATAGAATATGGAAGAGAAACTCCTGCCTTTAAATCCTTTAAGCTCACATGTGGTCATAGGCCTTCTCAGGCACAAGTCTGGGAAAGGCCATTTCCGATGCCTGGCTTTGGGTAGGACTGCATCTTAAAGGGTCCCCAGGGATGAAGCTGAAACTGAAAGAAAGAAATAGTCTTATAATGTTAGAGGGGCTCCTTTGGAGAAAGTCAGGTACTATTATCATCTGTATTGTACAGTTGGATTAAGTAATTGACCCAGTATTACAGAGCTAAGCATCAGATATCATAGTCAACCAGGCTCTCTCATTTTAGACTACATGCAGAATTACCGCACTTGTGCCTGTATTTCCTGTAGCTTTTTAAAAGGAAATATTAAAACATTAAAAATGAATGAAATATTAATTAAAAGAAGCAAAAAAAAAACTACTGTTAAGTTAAAGTAATATATGTAAGTATTAAGAATTTCTAGAGGGTAAAAGAATTGCTAAAATTTAACTAAGTCCCTTTATAGGCAGCTCCAGTGTTTGGAGCAACTGACCCAATACAGCTGCCTTTCCTCATTTGGGCAGAACTTCTGAGAGAGCGGACCTTAGCTAAGATCTCACTGTTGAGGTCGTGAGACGTGTTGACCTAGAGTCCTTGGATCTGAGCCAGAGCATCCAGCATGGGTCAAGAGCATGCACAGGAAGGAGGCCCGTGGCTGAGGGGCTGGCTACGTGCTGCTGGTCCCATAGTGAGCGAGCCAGAGATTTGTCAAAGGAAAATGGTCCAGCTCGCCCCTGACTCTTGGTGGCTTTGAAACATTAAGTAGTACAACAACAAAGTTAATTTTTTATATGATCGTGTTAATGACAAATAAAACCTGTAGGAGCAATAAGTTTTTAAAAATTGAAGAAAGGCTTTGCCTAAGAATTTAAAGCAAGTAGGGAAGAGGACAAGGAAGACTGTATGTAGCACACAGACTGAAAATACAAAACAGCAAGGGCTCCAGTCTTAGTCAGGGTGGGGTGAGGGCAGGGAGGGATGGTGAGGCTTCCACAGGCACAGGGCACTGGAGGAGGGATGGGGCTTGGGGTAGTGAGGGGGAGCTGACACAGGGAGGGTGGAAAACATGGAAACAGGGAAGGGAATAGTGAGAGGGTCTTGGGCCCAGCAAAGGTGTTTCCTCCGGAAGAGTCTGAAAGGGGGGAGCAGTATTCTTGTGCAAACACATGGACACATTCCATCTGATATAGGCATTTATCAAAATATGTAAAACTGGGCCTTCCTTCTGGGTGATTCTACATAAGAGCTAGATAATGGGCTCAATAAATAGTCCCCTAATGGTATGGTTCATAGGCCTCTGGTCATGAGAACCTAGGAATTAGACCACCTGATCTGTTAGCTAGAGGTCTGCTGACACCATGGCCTTCATCCAAAATTTCAGCAGAACACTTGGGTTCTCTTCGTGAATGAAATAACGAGAAGCTGAGTCTAGCTATGTATCTTCCATCAAGCATCTGTTTTAAAGGATTCCTTTAGTAATAATTTTACTTCACTATTCACAATGTCTTCCTACATCTGTCCTTATGACAACTGTAAGAGAGAAAAAGAGTAAGCTTGTTCCTTCTTTACAGATGAGGCAACAGAAGCAGGGTAGTAACTCCTCGGGGTCGCATACGCAGCCGTCCTGCCGTGGACGCTGTGCATTGCCGGTTGTCCCACGGAATCCTTACAGCAGCCTTGGAAGTTACCACACTGAGGGGGTCAAGGGATTGGCCCAATAAACTGCTGCCTCCAAGGGTGGCAGAACTCACTCTCAAACCCAGAGGGTCTACCACCAACCCTCCTCTCTCTCCACGGTGAAATTCAAACGTGGTGGTTAAATCTGACCTCTGTAGTACGTAAAGTAGCAGTAGGGGCGAGAGGGTTAAATAAATGCACGAATTTGGAGAACTGTTTGATTCTGGATTTGGAAACTCTACATAGGTACACACATTTTAAAAACAATCTATGCAGGTGGTATGATACAGTGAAGAGTAGGGATTTTGCAGAACGGTGTCCTGAATTTAAATCCTGGCTCCCCCATTTACTGTTGAAATGGATTTGGCCAAATCACTTAACTTTGCTGCATTTCAATCCCCAAATCTACAAAATAGAGCTCACCACAAAATGTATTTCATTGGAATGTGATAAAACTCAGATATTGTCTATGAAGTTACTTTATAATTTTTAAACCTAAATTATTTTGAATCTTTGTGTGGGGAAGATCACAGTTCATTCCCCATCTCAAAGGACCGGTCCTTGGTTTACACATATTTGTTGTCTGTCTCTTTGCTTCCCCACCTCCCCGATTCACCTGTACATCCCCAGGATCCACAGCAGTGCCAGGTACTTAGTAGGTACCCAGTAAATATTCATTGAATGAATAAACATGAATCCCAATAGAAATAATCATATTGTAATTTCATCAAAGAGAAGATATTTTTGAAAAAGAGCTCCCCTCCTGTCATTATTGAGACTGTTTCCCCCTCAGCTTCCTGCGTCTAAGGGAAATGAAATATGTGCTTAAACACACTTGCAGCATTTCCGCTTACATTCCCATTCACCACTTTCTTATGATCAGTTAAAATAAATTACACAGAGCTTCCTCCCCGCATTGTTTTCTGATCTTTAGCAAGCCCTGCCAAGAAGGAGGGAGGCAGCCCCGTGGGTCTCTTCTCTCAGCCTCAGGCACAGTGAAAAAGAGGATTTAAAATAGTAGAAAGCATTTGTGGAGAAAATATTTCAGCCTTATGGTCTATTTAACAGTCTGTATCTCCTGTATTTCATTATCTCAGCTCCTCTCTATGACCGTGAAGCAATTTCCCAACTCGTGCCTTAGCCGTGGTTGCTGACCAACATGGGTGTTTTCATACTGATCAGTTTTTCTGATTTCCTGTGCATTGAGTTTTAGGAGAGTGATCTCAAACCCGCTGGAGGAACAAGAATGTCACCAATCTCTGTACATCATTAATATTTAAAAATAGTAGAGTTATTAGCTTTAAGGATTGACCTAGCAATGTTAATATTTAAATCTGATAAATTAATGAGTTCTATTGTTTACTTTTCACATGCTTATAGTCCATCCAGAGGGAACTTCTCTCAGTTTTTGCTGCCTTTCAGGGCAATGGAATAACGGGAAGCAGCATCGGGCTGCTAGGTAAGAAACCAGAAAACAATAGTTGGAACAGTTATGGATTAACTGCGTGACCTCAGACAAGTGACTTCATTCTCCATATTTCCTTTGGTTTCTGAGTTAAAAAAAAAAAAAAAAATTGGAAGAGCCGTGGATTGATTTCTTACTTTGAGAGATGATGAGAAGACAGATGAAATATTTTGGTACTCTTTGATTTCTTACGGGTCTCAAGGGATCCATAAGGTGTTTGTTTCTTTTACTTATTTCCATTTGATTATATGTTTTATTCTGTATGACATTTTAACACTGAAGGCGCTGTGAAGGAATTTGGATTCTTTGTTTCTCCTGGAGTGCCATTTGCTTTGCCATAGCACAAAGGGGAGATGTGGTATTTTGCTGGGTCACAGAGAGTGTCAGTGGCAAGTCAGGATCAGACTCAGGCAGTCGTTCAGCTCATACAGCCCCACAGCTTCCTGAGGATTATTTGTAGGTCGCATCTCAGCCTTACGTTTAATAACAACAACCACCACAAAGATGGCTGATTACTCAGATGTTAAGAATAGCCGTATTTCTTTGCAAACAAAGGCCCTCCTCCCAGAATAAAAGAACCACTTATGCCTTCCAAGTAAAGTCCTTTTATTATTAGATTCTTGGGCATTTGGCGATTTATACTGTTCATACTTCAATGCTCTTAATAACAACAAAATAGCTGTAACTGACTGTTTGATAAACTACAGAGAAATCCAGAAACATAATTATGTTTTTTTAAGAATTAAATAGTAATATGAGCTGGGGGTGGAGAAATGACAGGGAAAATAATTTCTTTTCAAACCCTTTCCCCACGAGGCACATGCTGGGCTTTCTCGCTGCACCTGTGTGACCGCAAGAACTACCACTCCAGGTCAATGAGGGGGCAGCTAGTTTGAACCTTGTTCAGAATGAGGGATTGAGGCCATCGCCATTTTGAAGCTATGTGTTCTCCTCACATAATTTTCAGCATCAGGTTTGCCAAGCAAATCAAGACCCTGAAAACAAAAGAACAAAACAGCAAACAAAAGCTTCCTGCCCCCCTAAGAGAATGCCATTGTTCAAGAACTGGCAGCTCCACAGGTATCTTTCTGTCTTTGTACCATTGGTGCCTACTGGACCCCACGCAGAGAAAACCAAACTCCTTCCCTATTGAAGGACAAGGACAACAGCAGGGAGCGCGCTCTTCCTAACTGGAAAGTGGAGAATGATTTTTAAAATGCCGTGGTGACTTTCTGGCAGCCTTTTTTTTTTTTTTTTTTTAAAGATTTTATTTATTTATTTGACAGAGAGAGACACAGCGAGAGAAGGAACACAAGCAGGGGGAGTGGGAGAGGGAGAAGCAGGCTTCCCGCGGAGCAGGGAGCCTGATGCGGGGCTCGATCCCAGGACGCTGGGATCATGACCTGAGCCGAAGGCAGACGCTTAACGACTGAGCCACCCAGGCGCCCCTCTGGCAGCCTTTTAGTAACGTGTAGGTAGGAGGGCACAGAACTTCAGATAAACAAGTACTGGGCTAGTACTGTCCATAGAGCTTGCTTCTGGAATGTCTTGGGGGCAGCATGTGGAGATTTAGGGGATGAGGGTGTCTTTTTCAAAGGCAGCTATCAGAGTAAGTTATGTAAACAGCCTAACCAGTAATGACCTGGAGCTAAGTATCTGCCTGAGAAAAATGGATAGAAGTTGAACTCTCATCAGCTCTAAGTGACCTTCAGAGAAGACCTATCAGAGCATAGCCACAGCCCCATCTTTGGTTCTGTGTGGGTTTACAGGCATGTCTCCTTCATTCTGGCAAAAGGCAGGAGCATCATTACATCCGGGCTTGTTTTATGATGCCTCATGGAAACAGCTGCGTTGCCTGTCTTTGTGTGGATACAGTTTTGTAAAAATGAAAATCGCCATGGCAACAGCTGCAGCCACTTATTACAGAGCAGTCAAAGTGACGCTGATATTTGTGAGGAAAGCTATGCTCTCAGAATAATGCGTCCCTTACAATGAAGTAGATTTTTCCCACTAACATTTCCATTTTTAAAAAATAAAAAGGTATCAGAATGTGTTCAAAAGAAATTTACTAGGGAACCGGAGAGCTCAGAGAATTGGTGGGCAGAAGTGGAGCCTTTGATCTGTGGCCCCTGAGTTAAAATCCAACTGTTCGTTACTAGCTCTCAGTACCGGGAACCTGGGAGGGCCGTGCTCATTGTTTTCAAGCCCCCTAAAATGCCACTCCAAAATCGCTTCATAGCAGTAACAGCTTTGATTAGAATTAATTGAAGCCGGTTTTTCTGCTTCTTTCATCACCACACCTTTCTTTGAGCTTTGAGGAACCTCTAAATCTGAGACTATAGAAACCAATTTGTTTCCATCTCAGTAAGTGTGAAATACTTTAAGAGTAAGCTTCCGTTTACTTTTAACTCAGTTCTGAGATAAGTAACGTCTTTCACGGGCTCATGCTAAATAAAGGTTCTGGCACTTTCTTTTTGCTGAGCTTTAAGAAAGGGAGTGAAGAGGATGGCTAGCGAAGAAAGATTTTTGCCATGACATGTGTTCAAGACTTATACATTGTTGGGGGAATGTCTGTACATTGAGTGTTGAATGAGTTTTTCATATTCCCTAAGAATGATATCACATCATTTTAATGATCTCATAGACCGTGTCCTTGATGGACGCAGCCAGAGAATTCAACAGGAAGTGTCTAACTATGAAGAAAAAAAAGTGATGTCAATATAGGGTAATTCTCTCTCACAAGGTTCAAATCCCTCAAATAAAAGTTATTCCATATGTTTTCAATTGTGGGCCCAAAAACTTTAGAGTGTACATTTTACCACCAAAATGATATTTCATCCAAACTGTGCTGAACTATGTCGTGCAGTGGATTGTTTTCCTCCCATCACTCAGAAGAAGAAGAGAAACCCATGGAGAAAGTGTTTGCCCTGGGCTATAGTAAACATATTGCAAAAGGTTCCATCTCATCCTATTCCAGAAAATGACTGAGAAAACAAAAAGACCTTCCCCCTTTAAGTTCAGCCACAAGGGATCATCTTATTTTTCCTAAAGGACAAGATAGCATGTTAGAATCTATCGTGCAGTAAGCAGTATATCCCGTCTCTCTCCTTTCTGCTGCCAAGTTTGTTTCCCATTTCAGCCAACCAAGAAACTGTTCCACACAAATAAGCCAGAATTTGGGATTAGAATACCACTTGATGGACTCTTTCCAGGGAAGTCTTCATTGCTCTTTGCTTACCCACATTTATCCCACATTTCACTTGCCCTGGCAATCAGGGTTAGTTTTTCAGTCAATATGAGTTTCAGTTCAATGCTCATAAGACCTCTCCTTCTCTCTCTCTCTCTGTCTCTCTCTCATTTCTACACTTTATCCACACCGCCCTAATCAATTTATTCTTGATATTGCATCACATCTTAGTTGAGAGACTCAAGAGGAATGTAATTCTAAAAACTTTATTTTCCCTAAACTAGGCAAGAGTGAAGGACGTGCTGATTTAAATTCTGGTGCAGGAAGGGAAACGTTGAAAGGAATGCAGCAATGAAGAAGGGAGATAATCAGTCTCTTCCTAAAGAAGTCAGTACATCTGCCTGGATATGGTAGCCTTAGGCAGATGTTTGATAAGAGTTGTTGGTAGAGAAGAGATCACCATCTGGCATAAGATGCATCTTAGTACAATTAATTTCTCATTTAATAAATGTTTCCAATGCTGAACCACCCCTGAAGCCGAGGGAATATGGTTCTGTTGGGGGAATCTTGGATTTGCAAGAAGCATCAGGTCCACCAGCTCTACTTAAAGCCTTTGTTGGTGTGCCTAGGTTCACAAGGAACCAGTGCCCCGAACCCTTGTGTATTTCGAAGCACAAGTCAGCTCAAAGAGAACTTATCAAGGCTCCCATTTCTTGGGGACAGTCAGTCTAGATGTCCCCAGGTCCACTTTGGTGGTATAGGTTTCCATCATTTTGCCCCCAGAGGAGTCTCCTTTTGGTAATACATTCCATTTTGATAGAAAAATAATGTTTTAATTATTCGTAAAATTTAGTAGCAGCCAAGAACAGATATTCAACTTCTTGCCAGATAATAAGCAAAACATTCTACCTTTCAAACAGAGACATTTTGTTAAGCCTAGGGGAAAGTCTGGAGGAAAGCAACCCTGCTCCAGTTCAGTTTCAGTAGCTCTTGGGGCCACTTTTTATTGTTATTTATTTATTTATTTTTGCTGGTTTACTATTAAATAAATACACAAAGAAGGAACTAAAGAAATATGTAGATACAAGTTAAACTAGACAGTTTAAAGACCTCACCAGTAGAGACTACCTAAGGAAAGCACTTACCCACTGGGGCCACCACATATAACTAAACTTTTGTTGATGTACAAACTTGCCAACATACAGTTTACTGGGTAGCAGCAAGGGAGAGGGCAACATAGGAGGTTTGGAACCAGATTGTAATGCCCGTCCTACCACTTACTCACCACATGACTTTGGCCATGTAGCTTAACCTTCCTCAATTTCCTCAATTTCTCCTTGTAATACATAGATAATATTCTCTCTCCTTTGGGATTATTGTGAGGATTACAAATAATGTATACAAAATGCATATCACAGTTCTGGCTTGCAAGAGACCCTCAATAAATAGCAGCTATTAACATTGCAATGTAGAAAGCACAAAGTCCAAGAGAATTTTAACACTGAACACATTGCAGAAACAGACCACACAGGCTTTCCAGATTCAGTATTTAAGACTCTAAAATTAAGCTGGCATTGCACAGACTGGTCCCTCAATTTACCAACAAACTTATCTTTTTATATCTTATTAGTTTATTCCATTATGGTTTGAAAGCCAGAAATTCTTTTTTTCTCTTTCTCATCATTTTGGTAACTTACTGCTTAAGTTCTTTTTTTAAAATCCAGAATTTTAAAGGCTAAGCATTTTCAGTGTAAACAATGTAACAGAACCAGTGCCCTCCTTCCTCTCACTACCACCTACACAGACTGCTTGGTCTCAGAGCCAAGGTCGTCAGGAAATTCCCAGGCAATAGACGGCAGAGGCCCTCATCCGGTCTTCCTAGACCTTCCATTTCATTATAGTCCCCGAGTTCTGGCATCGGGTCTGCAGGGATTATCGTACGTTCCTGTGATGATGTTACCTAGGCCTTTACCATCACATTCCATAAGTATTTATGGTGCTATAATCTCTAATTATGCATTGACCTCCTCCTGATGATGTTTCATTAGCAGTAAGTGCTAAAGCAGGCTTTTCACACACAAAAACAGGGATTTCGCTATTACTCAGCATAAGATTTTTTGGAGTTTCTGTCTCTCTTTCACACACACACACACACACACACACACACCGTTAATGAATCTGAATGCAGCCACAGTCCTTTATTATTTTCATCTAAATGGCATTCTCCTCTCCTATCACCGGCTCACCTCTGTCTCCATTTGGATGCTTTCTAACAATGGCCCTAAGGCATTTTTTAAAAACTGGAATTTACCAAGAAGGTGGTAATACATTTGAATAAAAATCTAATGAATATACTTAATCTAGAGGAGACAGTAGGTATAATTATTGAATTCTGCCCTTTTTCTCAAAGACTTTGCAATTTCAATGTAACCTTAGTCCCAAGAAGTACAGTTCAGCACCAGCCAATAGCACACCCATTAAATGGGTAGAAGAGTAATTCTATTCTTCTCCTCCTGACCCACCCTGGCTATGTGCTTCTTCCTTTACAAACATAGGAAAAATTCACTTGTTTTAACCCATTTTGGAAATGGATACCTGCATCCCTCGTGCTTTCTATTGCCATTGTGTTACTTATTTCATAATTTAGCCCTCAAGCGACATTCCTCCCCTAAATTTCTGGGGGAGCTTCAGACCCTTTGTCCCATTTGTTCTCGTAACCTATAAACAAAGACAAGATCTTTCGAAGATCTTCCCATGGGCACACTGAACCATGCCCGCTGTGTCTCACATGTTCTGGTTGACCTACAGAAAGCCAAACCTTGGTAGTGGTGGTGACAGTGAGTCTTGGCATGTGACTTTGGATGTGTTGAATCAATAACATTGACATAAGCTAAACCATGAAAAGGGAGTAGGATTGATCCAGGCCACATGTTAACTTATGCTTCATGGTGTGAGCTGTTATAGTTCCTAAGTCTGTCATTTACAACTGTGCAAATACAACTCTCAAAACCTCAACTTTCTATCCAGATACACTTAGATGTCAGGAATTGCCACTCTTTCTGACCTGTCATTATTCCCTTATGTTCTTCCGTACATTGCCTGCTAGCCCAGAGCAGCCGTATATAGTCCCTACCCCATCAGGATATGTGTACAAAAGGGCCGTGACTTAGGTATAAGTTTTCCTCCATTACCAAGGTGCTCCTGTTTCCTGTGCCTTGCAATGGTTATCTGATTCTCCGTCTTATCTTCCCTTCTGCAGATTCACTGTTTGACTCAGCTTTTAACCAGCGCCCCCCCCCCCCCGCAGTTCCTCCATCAGTATATGTGTACCCATGCGTCAGTGGTTTTTAACCTTCTTGAGGTCATGAACTAAATGGAGAAGGTGATGAAAGTTAAGGAATCCCTTTCCAGAAAAGTGCACGTGTGGATTTATGTTGGGTTCACATCCCTGGACTCCTTGAATCATTGATTTCCCAGCCCCCTTGCTGGTTGTTTATGTACTCACTGTGGCTTGCTTAAACTGGTTCTAATGTGAAGCCTTCCCCTGACCTCCCTTCACCCCAGTCCCTGACCAAATCATCCAGCTTGCATGTTCCCTAAGCCTCTGAGCTGTTGTCTGCCTAGATGTGCAAAAATCATTCTCCTGATTCTTCAAGACTACTTCAGGGCCCAGGGTGTTAACTCCTGGTGCTGACCAGTAGCTTGTAATCCTCCATAGCTCAGCGATGGCCTTGGTAAATGAAGTGTTTATCCTATGCTTGGCTTCTGACTCCACTCTTAGTAACTATCTTTACTGCATGGGGTAAGAAAGGCCTATTAATTGCTTGAGTTAGGAATCTCTTAATTCTTACAGGTTGTATCGGTTTGAGATTCAAATATACCTCAGAGTCCATATTCTTATCCCAGATAAAGTTGTGTCCTAAAGATCTACTATCAAAAATGACTCTTCTGTGAAACTTAAGGATTCTGCAATATTTACTTGATAACAACTACTAGACACATATAGTATAATATGAAAACATTATGTAGAAGCAAAACTTTGGTGGAATTTGTTCGTCTGTAGGTCCCATGCTTCAAACACAAAATTGAAATCTGTGGCAGTGAGGCAACTATCTTGGTAAAATACATTAGTTTAAGAAGATAACTATGTGCTTTGCCCCCTAAGATACCCTTGAACTCAAGCAAAAATATCTTTAACTCCAAAAAGATGGGTGCAGATTCTTAATTAAATTAATTTGTGATTTGGGGCCCAGAAACTCACTTAAATGTTGATAAATGGAAGAGCAGGGAAAGGGTCTGGGAGAATGAGCCGATCTCTGCAAATATTTTCCAGGAGTTGCCTTGTCGTCAGGTAAAACTCTGTCAGGCTGTCTCAGGAAACCGTTTATAATGGGAGTGGGATTTGTCTAATGTGGGAATGAAAGGCACTCAGATTAGGAAGGCAGCCCATTGTCTATGAAAAGTCCTTTGACCCAGCCAGAGGAAACTAGCATTTCATTCAGCCGCTCTCTGTCCTCAGCACACAGCATGTCTGAAACACTGCAGGCCCCAAGGCAAGCAAGTGCCCGTTTTCAGATTCTTCTTTATCTCTATGTAGCATGCAGTGAGCTGTGAATTGGTGGTCGCCATAAAAGCAAACTCCACTGGTTTCATGATTTTTCCTTGATTGTTGCTAATCAGCAATCCCACACAACTTCATTAGACACCCTCTGTTCGTGAACTTTTTTTGCCTTAGGTATAACAACAGGACTTCTGTGGTATGTCTACCTTTGTGTCCCCTTCTCTGGCAAGGCTGCTAGAAGTTCAGCTCCATTGGATTTGCAAGACAACCATGGATCTTTTGTGCTTAGCTATTGTTAACAATTTACATGCATCTCCTTGTTTGATACTATCCCAGTAGCCTTCTGCTCTACAGGCCTCATTAAGAAAAAGATGAATTCAGTATTTGATCTAACTCTAAACGTATTGCTCATTTTACCTCCAGAAGATTCTTATAATGTTCTGACACATTAACTGGAATTCCTAAATGCCTCCATCTTCCTAGAAATAGAGCTCAGTTTTTATCAATTTCTTTTGAGCAAATGGTGAACGATATAGCAATCATTCCAACAATAATACTAATACAAATAACAGTAACAACAATAATAGCAGCTAGCATTTATGGGGTGCTTTCTATATTCCAGGTAGAAACACTGTGCACATATTGACACAGTTAATCCCACTCTGTAAAGGAGGTGTAATTGTTATCATCACCATTCTTCAGGTGAAGACCCTGAAACATGGATAAGTAATTACTATAAAGAGACAGAAGTCACCATGTGGGAACACAGGGTGAACAACCGCATGGGATGATGGACCTGAGCTGGTGTTGGTGTGAATGCCAAAATGTAAATTTACATTTACATTAAATGTAAAGCCATTTAATATGGAAGAGGGGTCTCCATGAAAAAATCCTGGCCTGGAAGCAGCCCAAGGTTGTCAGCAAAGCTCCTCATATTGAAATGAATACACTACCTAATGCAATTTTTTTTCTTACAAATTACAACTAGAAGTCCTAAAATCTTAAACTCCTGAGAGTGGCCTTTTCTTCATTCCTCTGAAGGCAAAAACACTTGTGAGTTATTTATCTGTGGACACACTCAGGTGATAGATCTTGATGTTCCCACTTTCTTGCCTGCGTTGTACGCAGACTTGCAACTGATGAGATCTGAGCTGAATATCTGCTGCTCCATTTACTAGTGAGTTACCTTGGGCAAATGATTTCCCTGAGTCGGTGTATCTCCAAAATGCAAATGCTTTCTTCATTAGATTGTTGGAAGGATTGAATGAGGTGAAACATATGAAGTTATTCAATCTAAGCCATAATTCCCTCATCTATAAAATGGAAATCACAATAGCACTTACTTTAGGGGGTCCTGTGATGGTTGAATGAGATAATGCTTATAAAAATGCTTACCATAGTGCCTGACACATAGTGAATGCTCCATAGTAAGAATACAGGAAATAGTAAGTATTTGGAGTGCTGAATAAATGTTGGAGCCCCTGACCCCCTTCTCCATTTCAACCTTGGGGATTAATATTTGGTCCTGCTTGCACCTGTTAATGATTATATTTTAATTTTAACTAGATTTCCATCTTTAGTGGCTATTAGCCTACTTTTCTATATCTTTTTATATCTATTATGACTAAAAGTTTCATGTATCACAGTACTCTTTGGAGCTAAGATTTCATTAGTGAGGATTAAAAGAATTGAAAAGTAGGAGAAAGGGTTGAAATTCCCATTAGGTTGTAAGAATTAGTCTCTCTCTCTTTTAAATAGGCTCACAGTAGTGGGACTCAAATTCCTGCTTCTGCCTCAGAAAAGAAAGAGAGAAAACAAAATAAAAGAAGAGTATTTGCAAGTTACTTTTATCTTTAAGACTATCTCAAATTCACTTCCCTCTCAATATTGGGTATAAGAGAATATTTCTCAAAGCCCACAGAGTAATTCAATTCTGACAAGACTTTTCAGACTAAATTGCAAAGTAATTTAAGATCTCCTTTCAAAGAAAATGCACACATAATTCATAACAAACCTCCTTTAACTCTTCTTCCGTTTTAACCAATTTTAAACTCAGGGCTCTCTTTGTCACCTTAAAGTTGGAACTTAATGGAGCAGAGCCACTTAGGAATCTGTCAAAGGCTTTATTCCGTGCTGAAATTTGTAACTGTTCTTGATGTCATTATCAACCCAGTTCCAACCTAAATCATCGGTGCCTTCATTGTGTCCCCATTGCAGGACAGTACTGCTTCTTACTCACTAAGTGCTTTGCCATTTCCAGTGGCAGGATTTGGATTAGCACAGAAAGCCAAGCACCCTATATCTCTCTCCTGGTATTCTTGGAGGAAGTTGGAAAATAATAGGTAGCGAATCAATAACTCTTGGGGTGAGAGGCCCCTAGAGGCCACATTATCCAATATGCAGTGCATGGATTTTCTCCATAGCGCCCTGGAAAGTAACTCTTTCATTCTATGCTTAAGTATCTCCAACGACAGAGAACTCACTACCCTTTCCTAGAACCCATTTCCTTTTGTGTCAGATCTAAAAATTAGGAAATTTTGTATTCAAATATAAAACTAAAATCTTTCTCCCTATGATGTTTTTACTTTTGGGCTTTATCTTGCCTCTGGAAACCCCAAAAACGAGGCCAGTCCTTCCTCTGCATGACTACATTCCAAATGCTCACTGAAGCTATTTCTACTAAATCCATCTATCTTTTAAACTCTCCTCCTTCCTTCCATCTTCCTCTTCACCACCCAACTCCTTCTCCTGTGGTCTGCTGTGGTTTGTCAGGTCTCATTCAGATAATAATCTTTCTCAGAAAAGCCTTTTCTGACCACCCTAACTAAAGCAGTTTCCCTATCACTCTCTATCCCATCCCCTCATGCTGCCTTATGGTTCTTTTCAACCTCTGTCATTAAATCATATATTTATCTGCTTAGCTATTTTTTATGTTGTTTTCTCCACTGGAATATAAGAAACATGAGGTTAGAAGCTCTGTTGTGTTCCCTGCTAGATCTTTAGTGCCTAGAACAATATCTGCACATAGTAGGTGATTAATAAGTATTTGTTGATGGAGTGGATCAGTAAATTTAGCATGAGACTGTATTATTCTGGGGGCAGCTATGACAGACTAACTCATACTTCCCACAGAATTCCCCTTGTCTTTTTCTTTTGTGCCAGATATCAAAATGGCAAAATATTTGTCAAGGATTTGGAAAGTCACACCTTGTTATGAATTTGGATTCTTACGGAGCAAAGTCATTAACTAAGTGGTCTTCCAGAAGCTGAAAGAGTTATTAATGTGCCCTCTGCAAACATGACTCTCCACCCTGCAGGGTGGTTGGCCCTTGGGAAGGTGAAACCTGGTGGTTCTAACTCAAGCTCAGCAAACCTCTGGCCAGAACCTCTTATTATTAAGAGGCAGCTCTTCTAACCTCCCAGGGTGCCTGGAATGCCCCCAATTCCTGAAGTCATTATGTTTTACAGCGGGTCCTCTTGACAGAGCTTCATTGGCCTTTGGCAGAACATAAGCCAGAATAATGGGCAGGCAGATGCCAGAATGAATTCCAATGTGTACACACAATTCTTGGCCCCATAAAAATCAATTCCTTATTCATAATTAAGCAACTTCTTGAGAAAGGGCAGGTTGGTACAGTTATTAAAAGATAAATAATAGATAAGGATCCACTTGTTCTATTTTTTATTTATTTACTTATTTTTTTTAAGGACCAGAAAATTTTAAACACAAAATAGTACTGTAATTAGTTTTCTTCTACTTTGTTTCTTACCTGTGACACTCAGGGCCAACTAAACAGAGGAGCTTTTACAAATTTTCATTGCCCCTCTGTGTTGTGTTTCTCCTTAAAAATGTATCTTTAAGAGCAGAAAGACAAAGCAATTCTAGATAGGAAGAAAAAGCTAGAAGCACCCTGATGTAAAGGTCACAACGTGTGTCATCCTGTGGGCCTTTTCCTGTTTGCCAACTTGGGTTTAAGGAGCAAAGCTGCAAACAAAGGCTGATAAATGGCTGCATACTAAAAAGAGCAGCAGCTTTCCCCAGCAGTTAAGGCCACACCTCCCAACTAGCTTAATTGGCAACAGAATTAGCCTCATTTCCTTCAACCTCCCCACCATCTTTTTTGCCTCAGATTGGTATATAAAAGGGGTGGGGAAGGATGGGGTCATCCTTGGAGAGACTACAGTGTTTGAGGTGTGAAGCTGTTCCCTCTGTCCATCGGGGTGCTTCCTCTATCCTAAGTCAAGTGGAAGGGACTCCACTGGAAGGAATCACCCAATAGGCTAAGGCTACCTGCAAGAAGAGGCCTTGCCAGCTCATTCCCCAGTGGAGAAAACTATGGAGGGGCTAAGGCCCTCTCAAAACAGAGTAAAGGAAGGAAGTCCTTGGATGTGGTTTCTTGGAGTGGGAGTACACAAGAACATGGGGACTGGCCTAGAGATCTCTAAAAGGAATCAGCTGGAATGGTCTGTGTCAGCAGGACCTGATAGCTCCCTGGTTTGGTGTGTTTAGGAAGTGGCCAAGGTGAACCCACCTGGCACAGTGGTCCATGGCCCAATAAAGGGGATTGGAGGTCAAAAGAAGGATGAGAGCCACGACACTGCCCAAATGGCCCCAGATCCAAGCCATAGCCAAGGGCTGGAAATGTACATAGCTGGCAGGGCAGATAAAAGATTGAGTGGTCCCTGTGAGGGGATTCTCAGCAAAATACAGGTGCTACCATGTCAGCAGAGGTCTCTAAGAGAGGGATTGAGCAGGAACAAGCTTGGTCCCCCATCCCTCCTCTGTGCCTCCAACACCAGGGGACACTGATACCCAGAAGTGTGTTAGAGGAACACCTCTTCTGCCTCTCCTCCCTTCCAAGTCATCCTGCCTGCTGCTCTAGAATATTCTGCAGGGCGAAGAAGAATCCCGCTTTGAAGATTTAGGTTTTAAGCTAGACTGTACCAAGTCTTAATAAATAAAAGGAATCAAATAATGGCATTTGGCTAAGACATCATTAATGGAACTACCTACCCACACAAAGAAGGATTTGAGGTAGTACAGCTGGAAGCAGTAATTGGGAAAAAAAATAAACTACTTCATATATATATATCCCAACTAATCAGGAATTCTATAATAAACTGGTGTCAGCAGTTAGAAATTTTTTGCTAGGGATTAAAGATTTGGTAGAGAAAATGGTAGGTCCTTTTGTAGATCTTTGGCTGTGGTAGTCATTTTATCATTTTTTTCTTTAATGATTACATTAACAAATATTCTGAAAGGGAAATGATATGTTTGCTTAATATTTTCCATTTGAAAGTTTTTGAGTGACATTGATTTCTTGTTAACAAAAGAATTGAGACTCTACTGGGGCGTTGGAGAAGCAGGTTGTCCCAGTCAGGCACCCAGGACAGAGAGTAGACTGTGGGAGCTGGGAGGGCCAATGAAAGAATAGCTGCCCAGGAGCAGGATGTTGTTGGGTAGTTTAAGTGAGTAAGTGTGAGGCAAAATATTTTAGCAGTAGCAGTGAAAAATAACAAAGTGGATGGTGTTAGAAACCAGGTGATCTTGAGAAAGACTGTAAGAACCAGGAGAGAGAAGACTGGGTAGGATCCCAAATGGGAAGAAGGTCAGAGTCATGAGTCATGGAGGGGATGGCACTGTGGCAGTAATGGTGGGACCATTTATAGAACACTTTCCCTGCATTATACCATTTTCACTTCCAGCATAATTGCAATACCTTCTTCTCTTCCTCCTTTTCTTCTTCTTGCTCTCTCCTTCTTCTTCTTCATCACCAGTATTTATTGAGCATAGGTGACATACACCATTCCACAAAAAACAGTTTGTAAGATCAAATGGTCCCTGACACTCCGTGATCCTAGACCAGGGACCAGTCCAGTCAGGTGTAAGAGAGATTGGTGATGACATCTCAGTTCTGTTTCAGTTGAGGTGCTGATTGGACATCTAGTTTGAGA
Source organism: Halichoerus grypus (assembly GCF_964656455.1). Taxonomy (NCBI): domain Eukaryota; kingdom Metazoa; phylum Chordata; class Mammalia; order Carnivora; family Phocidae; genus Halichoerus; species Halichoerus grypus. The sequence continues at coordinate 116,695,700 of NC_135712.1, forward strand.
TACTTGTTTTAGAAGTAAACCAAACTGTCTGTTCAAAAGAGAGAAAAAAAGAGAGAAAGGAAGGAGGAGGAGCAGTGGGAAGAATGGGTTATTTGAAGAAGGATGATTTACTTAAGAAATGCTTGTCTAATTCTTACTATGTTACAGGTGCCATTTTAAGTGCTTTATAAACATTAATTCATTGAATTCTTGTAGCAACTTATGTGATAGTTACTATTGTTATCATCCTCATTTTATAGGAAACTAAGGTGCATATAAATTAAGTAACTTGCTCAAGGTCACACAGGCAGTAAGTGGCAGAACTGAGATTTGAACCCAGATCCCAGATTCAGATTCTATGCTCTCAATACTACCTAAGCTGCCAAGTGACTTCCCTGAAGGAACATCATAAAGATTAAATAATGGAATGTTGAGAAACACCAGAGTTGCGATCCTGTCTGTGAATCTTAAATGGTACAGTGAGCAACATGATCCTTATTCATGTTGCTTTCATCAAAGGAATTGGGATATTTCATCCATTTCAAAATTTTTGAATAAAAGATGCTGCACACATTTATTTCTGAGAACAGATACAATATACTATCATCAAACTCATTTTTGCTGAGTAATCTTTTCCTGAATAGAATGAATCAATAACCTGGACTTAGTTCCAATTTATGAGATGAATATTTAAACACCACTATGTATTTCTGCTCATAGCACTTTCAAGGATATTGGTTTCATCTAACTCAGATATTCTTTCCAGAAATATGGGGATTGTAGATCTATCTTTACCAGCTTGTGTTATAAACAATGCCTCTTCAGAGTAGTGCCCCAGAAAACAAGCACCACACAGGTTAGCAGAAAGCTTAATTCTTCTTCTCCTCCTCTCTCCCTTCCAATGTTTGCATACACGAATGGTCCAAGCATGTCCCTCAGTGCAGGGGAGGAAATATTTTCTTTTTAAGTCCAAAGGGCTGCAACTGCTGGAACAGCTATTTCTTCCTCACTTGGGTTGAAGTTGGAAAGCTCTACATATGCTACCCAAACCCTTGTTTGTTTCCAGAAAGCACCCTCTGCAGCTGTTGCCCTACAATCCATAGGCTTAGTGTTGTAGCTGAAAACCAGAGCCCAAAGAGGTGCCTCCTTCACCAGGATTTAGAGCCCAGAAGAACAGCTTCCTAAAATCCTGGCAGTCAGGAGAGATGCAACCTGCCTGACTTTTCTTTACCTGCTCTCTTCACCTCACTCCTCACCTGAAACCAGAGGGCTTTGCCTACAGAACATCCAGGAGGGGTGAGGCGCTTAACTAGGGGTGAAGCAACACAAGCTCAGTCTCCTTGCCTGTTCTTGTCCTGAGACAGATTCCTACCCAGACTGCCAAGGATGCTCCTTTCTTTGTGGACCCATGGAGTGAAGAGCTCTGCAATAAACAGAACAGATTTTAGCCTCACTTCAATGACCATGTCCTCCCAGGAGATCCTTCTGTTCCCATGCAAAAGTGACTAGTTCCTTGCAGCAGCCTGGAAGCCTGGTATGCCAGGAGGAGAGCCACACCCCATCTCTGTGTAGTTGGAGCTGGGGCCTGGCTCAGCCACAGCACTCTGTTCTCTGTCATTGTGAGGCTTATGGAAGTTCTTAGCAGAATGATGATGATGGTGGTGATGATTGTCAGCATTCAGTGAGTGTTTATTTTTCATGCACATAATCAGTACTCAATGGATGGCCCTAAAGTCTACAAGATAAATATACAGGTTTTAAATGTACCTCATATCCTCATGCATTTCTGGGAGATAAGTACTATTAATATTTCTATTTTACAGACTTTGAGACTGAGTCTGAGCATGATGAAATAACTTGCCCAAGGCCATAGAGCCAATAAGGGTCAGATCTCTGAAGCTCAAGTTGTCTCAAGTGTCACCTTCAGTTTGGGTTGATGAACTTAAAAGTACCCACAATGTAAATATATAAAGTCATTGCTTAATAAAGGAAATCTTGTAGATGATGATTCATTTCAAGCCTAGCTTTTGCAGACCTCCTTCTTTCCTGTATTTCTTCTTTCTTTCCTTTCTACTTCCCAGTCATCCTGCCTTTATTTCATTCATCTTTATTTGGCCTGCCACGTGCCTGGCACCAGTCTGTGTCCTGGTCATATGAAGAAGAACAAGACCCAGGCCAGGCCCAGCAAAGCTCAGGTCCAGGAGCCGGGCCTGAAAGCTGATTCCCATGAGAAGCCCCGAGTCTCGCAGTCTAGTGAGGTGGGGAAGAGGGTGCTGTCGTCCCATACAGTGCAATCTGCTCTATCCTTGCACACAGGAAGGTGTTGCCCATGGTCCATCCAGGGATGAAATTAAAGGTTCTGGTACCTGAACTTCTACATTTACAATCAGTGCAGCACTCAGCTATCCTGATTTGGGTTCCTGTTTTTCCTGTTTTCCTCCCAACAAGATCAATTTTTGAAGGAAGAAGCGAAAAATCTGCATTTTGAACTCCATAGCTCTATGATCTTAATTTCTCTGACCCTTAGTTTCTTTGTTTTATTAAAAAAAAAAAAAAGAAAAGAAAGAAAAGGAGGGATAAAAATACCTGCCTTCTTTACCTGGCAGAAATGTTAATAGGATCAAATGAAGTTATAATGCAGGCCTAAAGGGGACAAAATGATATGTAAATGTGAGGACTTTTGTATATGTTTAACATGGAATTTAAAGCTGAGTGACGCCATCTACCTATCTCTACCTCCATAGGTGCCCACATACATGGTCCCTGTGTTCCAGCCATAACTATATAGCTCTGCTTTGACATGTCCTCGACTCATCTGCCTTCTTGCCTTTGCTCACACTCTTTCTACTGCCTGAAGTACCCTCTTCCCATCACTGTCTGTTGACTTGCTTCCTTGCTCAAATGCCATCTCCTTTCATCTAAAGTAGTGACTCTTGCCTCATTTGTGCCACTAAATGTTACATATCTCTCAAAAAATCACACTTAGCACCATGACTGGAGCTAGTCGTCATCTACATCTTAGGCCCCTGTGCCTAGATACGCCTTGTATATGTTCAGTAAAATGTTTATTTACTCAAATTCTGCTTCTCTTCTCTATGCCCTTTCCTGCCTGCCCCCCAACACCCTACACTTAATGCCCCACCAGACCCTTAGTGGGCATCCAGCGCATACATCCTAGGAAGCTTTAGGGGCAGCACACTCAACAGACAAGTCTTCATAAGTCAAGGGAAGTTAAGTTTTCCCCTTAAGTTAAATCCAACATCACAGGGAAGAAGTATATGAAGTTTGCCTGTACCCTACTGGGTGGGGATCAGAGCCCAGGAAGAGAATGACTCCCAGAATGCAGGCTGAGAATCAGTGCGGTTACCCAGATGATTGTAGGTGACACATAGGTGAACTTTTCATCAAATGTAATAGTTACATAGTCTCATGGGTATTAAGAAGAAAGAAAATTAGCACATCAAGCCCATGACTTCATAAATATTCTTTAATAAAAGCTCTTGCATTTGAATAAAAATGAGTTGATTTAAAGAAAAACATTACATTAATAATGGAAGTAACATTACATGTTGCTATGGCCAAATGATGTGATGATGGTACTCCAAGGTCAAGAAGTATAAGGACAGAGAAAATAATTTCTGGAGTGTGGAGGTGGAGATGGGGATGAAGAGGTACCTGTTCTATGGATCAGATCTATTGGTAGCCTCAGGAATTAACAGAATTATTCACAGAGCTGTGTTACTATGCAAAATTCTTTGTTTGGAAAAGCAGAATGCAAATAGAATGTTTTCTCATCACTATGTTCCTTCACTGGAATGAAGAAATGTGCTGGTGAATGTTAACTCACACATCAAGCTTTGCAGTGTTGGCCACCAAGTTTCCTAATGGCCGTGGGGTTATACACCCATTCTCAGGACTGTCAGATACAAAGGACCTAAATATGGGTTTGCTTTTCCATTTTTTTTTCTGCAAGACACAACACTTTACAAAGAGAAAACACTTCAAAGGCAATCCTTTTCTTGCATACATTTCAAGGGCTCCATTTGAGATCCACATTCATCTTCCTTATCCAATTACATGATCAAAGTAGAAGTGTTTGGCCTACTTTAGGGGTTTAAAGACATCCAGGGAAAAACTAAGAACATTTAAAACTACTTTTTTAAGCACACATCTTCCTGTAGAAAAACTGGAATCCCCTTTCCCCACCCCCTTAACTAGTCTCTAGATACAGAAAGTCAAATCAGAGTTAACATGCTCTAATCATCCAAACCATAAAAGATTCAGTTACATCTCTGTAAAATCCAATCTAATCTCAAGTCAGTGTGTCTAGGGTACTTTTTGCTCTCTATACTGCTACAAAGTCCCTTCCAGAACCTATTACAAACCTCTCGATCTTCCTGATTAGTTTTAAAGACCTCATAATTAAAAGAAAAACTATTTAAAAAAATGAAATGTTACTTCATTTGTCTCCCCAAAGCTACTGGTTCTAGCACATCTGTTCATTTTAATGCTACAATATGGAGTTCATATTTCTTAAAATAGGACGCACCTTGTCCTTCTGGGATTTGAGGCCCTGGTTAAAAAAAATAACAAATGTGGCGTCCTCAAAAATATTTAAGTGAACAGGCTGCCTATTGGTGGATTGATTTTTCTCTACGGAAATAAATCTGTTGGCAACCACCAGAATGGGGGTATAAAACATGACCTCGGGCAGCTGCTGCCATTTGTTTTGGTGGGAAAATGAGGGTTTTTGTCTCTCCCCAGGGGTTAATACTGTGATGCTCTAAGCATCCTCTGGGCTCTGTTTCTGAAGGGTTACACTGGAGAGGAGGAATGCTTTGTGGTTTATGACAAGATCACAGCAGAATATTTTGTGCACGCTGTGATTTGTATTGCCCATTTGTGCACAGGCCATAAAAGTGCACTTTTTATCAGGAGCACTTGTGAATATATAACAGCACTGAAGACATATGGCCACTAAATAATTCACAGTTATCTATCTCCTCAGCAGATTCCTTATACACCTACCATGTTTTAATGCCTAGTTTGCTCAGAAACAATATTCTTTATGACCCTTCCAATATAAAAATGTTTACTGACTGGCAGCAATATACGGATACCATGGGATTGGGCTGTAACGAAGGGGAAAGCTCTCTACTTTCTCTGCCTCTCCCTGTCCTCATCTGTTTCTCCTGAACTCTTCCAACCAGCACCTAACCTCACAGGACAAGGTACCCTCCTCAGAAGTGGGTGCTAACTTCTGACTTCTGGTATTTGGGCTATAAGAAGTCACTGACTAACCTTCACCCTCTTTTCTTTCCAGTTCGATATCCATTTACAGCCCCAAGGAGAATCCAAATACATTTGATGCTGCAGCATTCTTCCAGTCCGTGGGGAATTTCCTGGGGATCTTCGCCGGCTCGTTTGCAATGGGGTCTGCGTATGCTGTTGTCACTGCACTGATATCCTTTGAACGTGTGTGTGGAAAGCTGGGGACTGTTAAGAGCTATGCCTGGACTGTTTCTGAGGATGGACAACCTCCAGGCCAAGCAAGAAATGGCTAGACAGTCTAGTTCAAATATGATACAATGCCCCTGGAGCCATCGTAGTTCTCACGCCACTGGAGCCATCTTTGTTCCCAATCTATGAGGCATAGATTGGTACCAGTGGCAGAGGGGACGAGGATCTTTTCTTGTCCAAGGCCGGTTCTAGCACTACTGATACTGTCTGATGCCAAGATAGCAACAGTCTTAAAAAACTGCCATGTAGGAAAATAGGTGGGCATGGGACATTGGGATTGGCTGTATTAGGGTCAAGAGGAAGAACTGAAGATCCAAGGTCAAGAACAAGACAGGATTGACTGGGAGTGATTAACTGGGTATTCTCTTCTTCCTTTTCAAACTTCTTGCAATCACTAGCTCATAGGACTGGCCAAGCCAAAAAATCACTGTGGGTTTAAACAAACATCTTTAGCGATTTTACAGAAGGGGATGGGCAAGCAGGGTAGAAATGACATGTTTGCCATATCTGGACAGTTGTGTCATCTCATTCCCTCTTTTGCAGTAGTGCAGTGGGAGAATGGGCAGAGTTCCTAGAGAATTTGAGCCAGGGAATGAAGCTGGTCTAGTAAGCTGTTCAGTCAGAGCAGTTGAATGGGGCAAAAGGAAGTCAGAGTTGAGGAAGAAAGCCAGAAAACCAATGTCAAGTGTGAGGGCTTAATAGAGGCCATAAAAAGAGGCAGAACAAAGGATCAAGGACCAAAGACCTTGGGGAAAAGAGAAAGAAGAAGGGTGCAAGATGTGTCAGGGATCTAGCAAAGAAAGCAAAACGTTGGGTACTTTTTCATGGGGACTGACCCAGTGAATCTCTATTCACTGAGCTAAAACACTAGGTTCTACTAAGGGTTTCTAACATGAGTCGGAAGATAAATAAAATATGGACTCCACCTTCAATTAGTAACAAACTTGGAAAGACAAGCTCTACAATAAGAGTTGTATAGAAGGTGGGTGCCAAAACCACAGCCAACTTATTAGGACTCTAAAAATTCAAATGTGGATGAGTCCATTGTTTCTGAAATAGTCTGATAGACTCTTGACCAGACTATAATTCTGAAAAATAATTTGAAAAGTAATATTTACATGCAGAGAGGAATGTAGGCTTGGCCTGAAATATAGGTAGGATATAGACAAAGGCTATATGATTAGTGATTCAGGAGAAAACCAGCATTCATTGAAGTGTAAGGATGGGACTGAGAGGACCAGAAGTCTCAGTTTGGTGAGCAGTGAAAGATGAGGAGACACAGGTGGGTTGGACTCACCCTGTGGAATATCTTGGAGTGTTATTCAAAGGAATCTGAGCTTCTGTCTGTAGTCTGCAATTAGCTACCAAAGGTTTCTGCTCAGGAGAGTGACATACCGAAAGTTCTGTTTTTAAACAATAAATGAAGAACTGGTTCATAGGATGAGTCAGGAAAGGATTAGAATCAAGAGAAACTGTGATGATGAACTGTGAAAGAAACATCAAGAAGGAGTCTAATGTTTAGAAGAATCTCTAGGACTAGAATAGGATTAGAAGAGGAGAGACTCAAAGGCCACTCCAGAATTTTGTCCTGGAAACCCTAGAGAATGTCAACTCCTTTGACAAAGAAATAAAGTAATTCAGAAAAGGTAGGGCTGATCTCTAATAAAAATAACGATTAATAATCTAATGATTAATATCAGTACTTACGATACACAGGCCTCTATTTGTTTTACACGCTATACTTCATTCACCCTCACAATGACTATATCACACAGATATTATTTTTGTTGGATACTGAAGCTTAGAAAGGGTAGGGTATTACCCAGCATCATACAGCCTGTAAGTATTAAAGCCAAAATTCAAACCCAGAGATTGAAACCAAGAGACAGACCATACTTTTGATCACTGATCCCTATTGCCTCTTGATTATTAAGTGGAATTATGATGGAAGCCACACGTTGTTTTGCCTAAGTAATGGTAATGATGATAGCAACATTTTGCATGTGCCTTTGTATGTATCTCCTCATTTGAATCAACCCTGTAAGATAAGCTATTATTATCCTCACTCTACACATGAGGAAACTGAGGCTCAAGGAGGTTAAGTAGCTACCCTGGGTCACATATTAGTAATAGCCAACACAATTATTATTACTGTAACATTTGTTGAGAACTTTACCATTTGCCAGCCATTGTCATTAGCATTTTGCTAATGGATTTTCTCATATAGCTTTTATAAAAACACTGGGAGGAAGATACTGTTATTATCTCAATTTTACAGCTAAAGAAACTGACACATAAAGGTTAAACAACTTGTCTAAAGCCATACAGCTGAGACATTTCAGGGCTGGGATTTAAATCCACACTTTCTGGCTCCAGAGCCTGCTCTAGGTGAAAAAACTGAAATTGGAACTCTTTTCTGCTTCATATGAAGGGAAGGTATGGACACATAAGTAAACAAGTTGGCAAGGAAAGGGAAAAAATTCCTGGAGATTAGAAGTCTGCCACGGGATTGGATCAGATCTGGAAAAAAATGGTGGAGAGAGAGAAGAGACAGCGGCTCAGTCTCAGGGGGAGGATCTGTCATACAGCACCTGATGGCCTTGCCTCTCCCAAACTCAGGCTGCAAAGGAGACAGGTGCACAGTTATTCCCTCCACCATGATGAGCCTTGATACCTTGTCCATAATGAGGTGATGCTCCTCAGGGTATAGGCCCCTGGGCTCTAGGCAAGCTTGGGTCTTGACCCAGAACTAAACTGCTTTCTGGCGAAGGTTGAAAGAGACAAATGTCCTGTGTCCACTTGATATCCTGTTACTCAAAGTGGTCTAAGCCTTCTCCACAACAAAGTAGAAGAGGGAATTCAGAGGAACAGACCCCACTAAAAACAAAAAGCCTGCCCTCCAAGTAATAAGAGGGAATGCTGAAAGGGTCAAAGGGCATCCTGTATTTTCTTCCAGATAAAGAATTGTTTCCAGACGCTTACTGAATCTACATCTGGGAAAGATGTATTACAAAACAAATTAATTTAAGTCACACTGATAGAAAAACATATATATTCCTTGTTGCATATCTGGCACTCTTTTGAGTGCTTAACGCATAATAACTGGTTTATATACCTAGGAGGTAGGTTACATGATTTTCTTCACTTTCAGACAGGGAAGCCAAGGCACAAAGTGGTCAGGGGACACGTTGAAGCTGATACATTGAAGTAGAGTTGGCTTCCAGAGGCTATATTCCCAACCATGATATCATTCTGCCTCTTCTTGGCATTTTGTGCTTTCTATAATTTTGCAAAACATTTTAAACATACTTCATCTCATTTTACTCTCCACACTTGAGAGAGTAGGTATTATTCTCATTGACAATTCACATAGGATAGAAATGAGGCTCAGAGAGGTTAATATATTGCTCAGAAATCACACAGCCAGTGACTAGCAGAGCCAAGACTCAGACCTTGATCTTCCACTCCAGCGGTCATGCTTTTTGCTTCCCTGCCCTACTGCTAAACATCTACATTAAGTAGAATCTCTTTAGATTTTGTCCTGAAGCATAAAAATGCAACATAACATCTCCTTACTTGTCAGGGCATTTTTTTGCCTAAGTGTGGGCACAGTTGCAATGTAACCCTTTTCCATCCATCACAAATTCCTAATCATCTTCCATAACCCATGCTCTGCATGATTTGGATCACTCTGCCCTTGCTCTATGTGCAATTTATAGGCTACTGACCAAGTGTCATCCCAGCCAAAATGAACCATTGCCTGCCAAAGGGCTGCTTGCCTGACCTAGAAATAATACACCTTTTCCTCTATCCTACTTATATACTAAGATGGCATGGGTAACTTCCCTACTACTGAACATGAATGTTCCTCCTGATCCAACTCCCATCCCCGAGAGAGGAGTCTTTAAGGTGATCTGTCCACAGACTATCGCTCCCCAGGGAGCAGTGGCCTCCTTGGGTGCTGACGCACTTGCTTCCTTATCCAGGGCTTTGTTTTCCCTGATCTGCTGCCCTCCCCTGAGGGGCACGCCCCAAGGGCCAAGGCCAAATTCAAGAGCTTTTGGACCCACAGTTAGCTGATTTTATCTTCTTCCTCAGTAAGACACCTTTTTAAAAATGTGAACACAGGCTTGCCTTCTTACTGGAGCGTTCAGCTCCCCACGAAGCATGGAATGCACGCTGGCCTTCCAAGCCGGCCCAGTGAGAAGCATGGCCTCCCAGTCAGCGCTGCAGATCAGTTCTCTTACTCCGAAACGATCTCAACCAGATTTCGTTTTCCCCAGCCAAGGAGGAGATTTAGCTGTACCGGCATTTGTTGTTTCCCTTAACATGTCTTTGTCACTTGACCAAATTTACCAAACTGTGTGAGTTCCCTCTGCTGGAAACCGGCCTGTTTTTCCTCCTGTCTTGGAGCGCCTTCCTGTCTGCGGAGGCTGCCGGCCTGACAGGTCAGTGCTGCGTTTGCTGGGCGCACGCGGGGGTGCGGGCCGCGTGTGCGCTCCCGGAAGGACCCCTCCCCGACCCAGCGGGTCTTTCTGAATCAGCCTTTCCTGGGTACCCCGAGGAGAAAAGAGAAAAAAAAAAAAAAATCCCTCATCCGTTTTGTACGCAACAGCTTAACGGAAAGTCTCCAAAATGGCATTTCCTCTTCTCTCCTTGCTGGTCAGGAGGGGATGTTAAAATCAACAAATGGCTGATTTATAGAGGTGACGGATGACTTTACGAATGGAAGTCTACTCCGAGTGCGAAGGGACGCGCAGCTGCTTTGCAGAAAAGGGTGGTGGTTTTCCGTTGGCCGCTAATGGCAAGCCCGTTGGAAGCCTCTCTGGGGTGTGCGCATTTGCACACACGTCAGTGTTGAGAACGCTTGCATACAAAAGACAAAGAGCTAATGTGGCGGCGCTAGAGTCTAATATCTCTTACCATAGAAAGTCTGTATATAAAATCTCTGTGGTGGAGCAGTTAATAGAGAAAGGGGCTGTCCCTAATGTCCCGAGGGCCACGGATTCTGTGATCTGGATTCAGCGATTAGATTGCCTTTCTGCAACGGCAAGGATTTGCACTTGGATAGCTGCAACGATTGGGTGCTTTTCCGTGTAGAAGAATCACTGTGGCTCTGAGCAAAATGTCAAAGTCGTTTCTCTCCTTTGGCCTAGTTCCCTGCTTCTCCCAGGTTTCAATCCTGGATCCCTTGCTGTTGGCTACTGTCATCTTAATTGACATTCAGGTGGTGAGACTCGCCTCTCCTGTCCCCCAAGTATTAGCTGGTAACAAGGTATGCCTCTCTGGGTATTTGCATGTTGTTAGGTGGTACTTTAAATCTGAATAATAATAATAGAAGCTGACATATATTGAAGGTGTACCATGAGCCAAGTGCTGGCTAACCGCCTTTCATGGACGTTCTTATTAATTCACAGAAAGACTCAAAGTTAGGACCTACACCCAGGTTACTCAGCCAACAGTAAGTGGTGGAGCTGGGATTTAAAAGTGGGAGATCTGGGCGCCTGGGTGGCTCAGTTGGTTAAGCGACTGCCTTCGGCTCAGGTCATGATCCTGGAGTCCCTGGATCGAGTCCCGCATCGGGCTTCCTGCTCGGTGGGGAGTCTGCTTCATCCTCTGACCCTATCCCCTCTCAGGTGTTCTCTCTCTCTCATTCTCTCTCTCTCAAATAAATAAATAAAATCTTTAATAAATAAATAAATAAATACATAAATAAATAAATAAAAGTGGGAGATCTGATTCCAGAGCTGGGCTCTTGAGGACCAAGCATTGCTGCTGTGAATAAAACTACGGCTGTGGACTATCAGACAAGCCCTCCTGAGGAGGAAGATATTTGGGGTCTCAGGAGCCTGCCTGGCCCACTTGCTCATAGACTGGTTTGGGCTCTCCTGTGAAAAGCATGGTACATCTTTCTTGTAATGATAACCTGTCCTACTGATGAGTCACAGGGGTCAAGCTATTCCCAAAGGCTTTGAAGGCATCTGTTGCTGATGCAGAAAGCCATACTATATCAAGGCTACATTACTGGAGTCCACGTTTAGGGGCCCTTGTATCATTGCAACACAATGTCTGTTACGTTAGTCCCTTCCCTTGTTATTAGGGAGGTTGCTGAAGAGCTTATTCATTCCAGAGAAAAAGAACAATAGTGTCCCTTAAATGAAATAATGAAGGTAAAAAAAATGATATCAGCCATTCAAAATAATTTTGGTTTCCTTTCCTCCAGATTCTATGCCCTTTTCAGCACTCAACATTTGTAAAATAATGTAAGTAATGTTAACAATAAGAATACATATTTGACCTTGTAGAAAGGTAAAGAAGTATCTCAATTCACCTGATATTTTTTAGTCTACCTTTGAACATTGTAATAAACACACATACACACACACACATAAACATACCCCAATACCTAAAAATTGTTTATTTTTATGTGTGAAAATTGTCTTTCTATTTCCTGGTCCATTTCAGCAAGATCTTGTTTTATTAAATAGTTAAAGGTTACAGTCCATGTATAAATTGCTAGTTTATCTGTACCTTGCTCTTTTGCCACCCTTTACAACCTGATATCCTTATTGGATGTCACGCAGACCCCCTCTAGGGAGCAAGCATCATGGGATGGGTGCATGTAGATGTGGGCCTCAATAGCAGAAAGACCCAAAAGTCCATGGCTGCACCCAGGGGCATGCTCACTCCAGAGCAGTACTTCAGATTAAGCAATGTGCCCATTAGGCATTTGATACAAACCAAACTCTAGGTGTAAGCATTTTCTACTGCCAATACCAAGCCTGCTTAGTCCAAATTACTTATGTGTTTGTTTGTTTGTTTGTTTATTATTTAATCTTTGCCTATTTCCAAATTGGATTTGAGACAACTCATAACATGAGCCATGCGTATCATGGGACCATTTAGTTGAGAGTAAATACTCAAGTGCTTTGGGATAGAGTTTTTCTGCAAAATTAGACAGCTGTTCGTTGCTGTGGTTTGGCAATAAATATAGCTCTGAGCTTTCTGGCAGCCAAAGCCAAAAGGGAAACATGATGAGTTATATAGGAATAATACAGCACTATAAAAGGAAATCATACTTATTTATAAAAATGGGCAAACTTCTTTTCTGGTACTAAAATTTTAGGGGAATTTATCACACGTATCCTTGTATAAGGGACCTTTGGACACTGTAGTGGGCAATATATTTAATAATAGTCTTAGGGAAGATGGAGATACACTCTTCATGAAGTCATCTCCCATATCAACCTTCAATGAAATCTGAGGGAGTGGCATCAAATCATAATTACCTACAGGTATTTCTGGTAATGCTAAAATCATTTTCGTTCTAATCCACAACTAAACTAGATATTGCAAAGCTAAAATCTAGAAAACTTCTTAAAAAGTGCTTAACGAATGTATGGCAATGAATATAAAGAACTAAGTGGAATAAGCTATTAAACAGTTTATGAGTAACTATGGAGGGAACCCAGCAATCATGGAGCCTGTCTGGGTTTCATGAACAACACATCATGTAGGTCCTAGGGATGGTGTGTGCATGCATTCTTTTCTCAGCAGAATTCCCCTAGCCCTGACATTTCAAAGTGGTGCTCAAGGATGCCCACCAAGTGAGCAGGGCTCTAGGCTTGCCACCCCTACACTATCCCTTTTATTGGTTCCATGAATTGGGTTTTCACATAAGATTTCATTTGAAAAAGGGATTTCTGTTGCTTTAAACAAAGTACATCTGTTTTTAGAAACATATTTTTTTATTTTTTCTTACTACCAAAGTAATGCATAAACATTACAGAAAATTTAGGAAGTGTAAGTTCACAGAAAGAAATAAAATTAGAATTACCTGTTTTCTTACTACCTATTAATAACTATTGTTAATATGTGTCTGAGTACATCTGATTATATGCATATACATACACTTAGTTAAATATATACATGCATATATGAATGTAATTATACTTTTAAAATTTTAAGTAACTTGCTTTTTTCACTCAAGAATTTATAGTGACTGTTTTTCATGACATTATTATTCTGTATTATTTAATGGGTGACTAATATGATATCATATCAACTTGCCATAATTTAGTCCACCCTCCCTCTGATTGTTTATAGTTTTCAATATTATTAATATGATTACAATGGTAATCCTTACAGATTGATGTTTGAATTTCTATTGCTGGGTTAATAAGAAGGCTAACATTTTAATGTCTTGGAAAATTCACCCAAATTATCCTCCAGAAAATTTGTAACCGTTTATACTTCCACAAACAATGAAAGAGAGCTCATTTACTCACATCTTTACCACCCTAAATCTTACTCATCCCTGCTAATATGATAATCAATTTCCATTTCATTGTGATTTATATTTATTATATTTGTACTGAGGAAAGCATTTTAGTCACATGTCATTGGCAATTTATATTTCTCCTTTGGTGAACTACCTGTCTCTGCCCTTAGTCCTTTTTCCTACTGAGATGCTTACATTTGTCACTTTGAATTTTAGGAGCTTTTTATTTATTTAAAAAAATTAACCCTTTGACTGTCATGTAAGCTATAAATATTCTCCAATTTGTGATTTTATCTCTTAAATATGTTATATTTTCTTGGTTTAGTAAGGGAAAGGGATAGTATGGACATTTTCAACTTCATGCAGTTAACTTTATCTCCAGCTTAGAAAGCCCAAGATTTTATTAATTTTTGCATAGGAAGCCTAAGTGTTTCTCAATGATAATGCATACTTTCTTTTAGTAGTTTTGTTTTTGCATTGGAATCCAACTGGAATTTGTTTTGATATGTAGTACAGGATATAGCAGTGATTTATCTTCCTAGAAGATACCTTCCACTTGTCCTAACACCCTTCAACCATTACCTATGTATTTATAATATAATGTCCATGTCTGTAGATACATATATGTGTATGTATGTTCTGGGTTTTCTATTGTACCACTGAAATTTTGGTCTTCACTGTTTTAATCTGATTTCAGCTTTATTGTTCATTTTAAAATCTAGTAGATCAATCCCTCACCCTCCCTTCCCCATTTTCAAGAGCTTCTTTGCTATACTCACATATTTATTGTTCCAGATGGACTTGAAAATAACTTTGTTAGGTTTTAAGCAGAAAATAACTGAGATTATGATTGCAGTTGCATTAAATTTTTAGATTAATTTGAGAAGTGGTGTTTTTACAATGTTGAGTCTTCCCACCCAGGAATATGTTATGTCTCTCCATTTATTCAAGTCATCTTTTATGGCCCTTAGTAAGTTTTTATAGTTGTCTTCACATTCAATCTACAAATTTCATGTTAAGTACTTTTTAAACTATTTTATATTTGAGGGTATTATGATGAATCAAAATTTCTTCCATTATAGTTTCCAACTGGCTTCTGTTTGTTTACATGCACCTAGACTTCACTAGGCTATTGGATTTACTCTCTGTAGTTTTGAAACCTTGAGCTAGAACTGATGTGTAGAATTAGGATTGATCGGCTGAAGTTGCATCAGACTATCAGGTCTGCCAGAGCTATATCAGCACCAGAAGTATGGCTGAAGCATTCTGGGCACTCACTGTCTTTTGAGCAATGGAATGAATGATTTTAGCTCAATAAGAGGAAAAATTTCCAAAATCTGATTAACAGACTGCTTTATAAGATAATGAGTGCCTTATGCCTGAGAATATACTGAAAGATTGCATTTGTCCATTGGTCAGGATATTCCAGGGCCGATTCATACATCAACGAAAGAATATACTATAAATTACATCAATCTGCAATTTCATTTCCCTAATTATTAGGTTAAAATAGAGACATGTAGACCTGAGGAAACAAGAGCCTAGCTGAGAGGAATATAGTAGACATATGTTGATTTGGGCTCCCCAGCACCCATTCTCATTTTCACTGGTAATAGCATCCTGATATTGCTTAGGGAACTATCCCTCCTCCATCAGATACCATCTTGTTGATCAAGGTGTCTCATCCTCCCCTGCCAAAGAGAATAGGGACATCGAAAGTGAGGTCAATCAGACAGTCTTCCCTTAGGATGTGATCGTTTAGGAGGGAGATAGAAGGATGTATGACTGTTTTGGCACCTGTTCTTTCCAACAGCAAAGCCCTGTTGAAACCCCCTATTTATTCCTGACACAGATTCCTGGGGCTGCCTTTGTGCATGTTTTCTGAGAGCTATCACTCTTCCCTCCAGTAAATTCTTCTCTGATTACAGTAGCCAGAATCAGTGTTTATTGCTTGCAAACAAAGATGCCTAAATGGTACAAGGGAAGGAATAATCCATGATGGATTTCCACAAAAGAAACTGCATAACTTGGTGACAGATCAGAAGGGAAAGAGGCTCAAAGACAGTGCAGCCTCTAGACTAGGACACCTCTTATGCCAGATGCACAGTGATAGGCAAACAAAAGGCTCAAGCTTTTAAAGACAGTTTGCACAGTGTTCATTATCATTTTCGATTCAGCTTCTTATAAAATTCATTATGAACACTTCGGGGGGGGGGCTTGCTCATTACCACATCTTCTGCTTTCACTTTCAGTTTTACTAATTTGATGATGATCATTTGATTTATTTTGATTATCTTTCACTTCAAGGGCCACATTTGCAGCCGCCTCATCTCAGTCACTTGGAAATTGCACCTGCAAGTGTTCAATGGTCACATAAAAGAATTTAGTTTTATGGAAACAAGTGGCTTTTAGACATGCAAATGAAGGTTGGCATTTCTATTACCCAGAAGTTTGATTCTCTGCTGTTGGAAATATACAAGTGCAGTTTGAGAAAACTTTTATTTGGGAAGACTGGGCAGAATGTCAAATGCAAGTGAGAAGTCTTTCTAGAGGATGAGAGTGTATAGATAGAAATGGACTTTAGGGAGTTCTTACAAGCCAGGAGAGCATAGAAAGAGAATGTCTGCCCTACTTACAAAATCAGCCACTTTAGGGATATGTCTCTAGTTTCTGGCTCTTTGGCTCACTGGTTGAGGGATTGGCATAAGTCATCCTATCAATTGGTATCTCAATTTTCTTTACTGCTAAGGTAAAAGGATTTTATTATTTTGTAATGGAAGGACATTGTATATGTTCAAAATGTGGCTTTTGAGTAAATATATGACCCCAAGGTATTCTCTCTCTGAGGTACCTGCTACACATGCATACCTAATTTCTGATCAGGGAGAATTTTTCTTGTGCAGAGTTCTATTTTCTAAAAGTCACTGGGTTACTGAGCCATTATTTTAAATTGAATATTGAAAATAATTCAGCAGTATTATTTATAGCATAATCTCTAATGGAATTGAATCCTGTCATAGAAGCTGCTTTTCAGTTTATAAAGATAACCAAAAAGCACAGCTGGACAGGTTGTTTGAAAATTCATTTTTATAATCTGTTTCCCAGCTGAGACTTTGGAGGTCAGGTTTTTGCCAGAAGCAAACTTTCAGAGACTGTCATTAAACACCCGAAGAGTAAGATTTCTAATGGCAACATTGACACCGTGTCTAATGATTTCTCTGCTTCCAGGCACTGCTGTAGTAAAGACAGCTTCCATTTTTAGATTCCTGGGGCATATTTTATGTCCACTGAAGGCAAAGGAGGGAGAGGGAGACCACTGGCATACCTCATTTTCTCATACAAGAAGTTAAATAGTATAGCTCACTATGTACTCACCTTCAAATGAGCTCCACCTAAGAAAATAAACATATAAAAACCTGAAAGAAAAAAAAGTCCTGATTACTAAGTAATTGGGTTTTCTGTGCCAATTCTAGACAGTAAGAAACTCTGAAAATTTTATTAAATGGATGAAAGCCTGTGATGCTCTGGCCCATTTCCTAAGGGAATTGACAAAGATGTCTAAAAGAGGCACTCAGCACACACAGACATCAGACACAACATAAACCATTAATTCATCTCGATCCCATCAGTCAAGGCATGTTCTCCTGTTGTTCTCAAATGACAAGGGCCTAATTACATTGTCGTGATAAGCAAAAGTTGACACTTGGAAGCTCAGGTTCTGTTTATCTATCAGGTCAATTCTTGAAAGGCTTCTGTAGAGTAAGTAGTCAGGAAAAGGAGAACTTGAGAAAGTCCTTCTTATTTACAATAGACAAAGAAGTAAAATCTCCAAATGAAATGACTATTCCTGGACGTGTTGAGACTTTGCTCGATCTGAGTAAGTTGGCTCATTACTTTTTATCTCCAGCATCTCTCAGCTTGGAAAAAAAAATTGTCTGCAGCTCTTAAGAAGGCTTTAGCTTAGAGGTGAATGTGTTCCATTTGGCTTGCCAGTGATGCATCGCATGACTCGATGGAAAATACGTTTCTAGATCTCAGTAAACAAAACAAATCACTGGGAGGGGACTTGGTTTGAATTGCTTCTTAAAATGAAACTGGCCAGTTTCATCTTCTAAGGGCATGACATTAGGTGACATCTCTTTGCTTAAAACTGCTCATGCTTTCATATTGTCAGAACCATGTGAATCCAACTTAATTAGCCAACAATTCACCAACAAATGAGGTGCACTGAGTATTTTCCAAGCCAAAAATAAAACCTGGAGGCTCAGAATATTAGGCATTCAAACTGTAGTAACAGGCATCCAAAATTCTCAAGGGGATTAGTTAACCAACACACTGAACCAAGGGCAAACATGCAACGTTGCCATCTCAATAAACACAGGTGTAAAGTACATCTCCTCGCATAATAACTCATTAACTCACACCTGCACTTTCTTGAACTGAATAGCTCATCATATCAATATTCAAACAACCTTGCACATGTAACTTGAGTAGTGGACAAATTTACCCCTGCTTTTTTCACTGTAAATGTTTTCAGTCATTGTTTAATGTCTCCTCATGGTGCCAAGAGGCATACGAGGAAGGAAAGAAAGTTCTTTCTTTCTCAAAAACCCGTTTTCTTCATAGGCATGTAGAAGATTGTCAGAAGGTAGATGGCACAAATATATAACACATAGGTGAAGGAGAAAGTACAGTCAAGTATAATTCCCAGGTCCCTATATCAGCTTGATCAATGGTTCATTCCACCAAAATGGGGGGTATACATGAGTGAATACATGCAATAGAAAGGAAGACACAAAAATTATTTCATTCAAAAGTCTTCTAGATTCTATGCAAATGTGGAAACTACATGGAAGGGTATGATGGGCAATTGGACATGGACACCTTGGGTGAGGTTGTTCGTTAGACATTTAGGTGACGGATGTAAATGTGTTAGCTGACTCCAAGGAAATGAAAACTGAAAGAAGTTGGTAAGCTTGGTGAACACCAAGGCTTGAGATGGAATAGCAGGGATATAAATGAAAAAGTGTTTTTTCTTCTTCTCCAGACCCCAATTTAATTTGCATAAATACCCACTGCTGTATTTTGAACGAGATTTTTGTTTTAAATGGAAATTTATAAACCTTGCAACATAGACAGGAAGTAACTCTTAAATGCATGCCCACACTGCACTGGAGAAACCAGAAATAAGAACATAGATTCGTGCTGTTTTCTATATTGATGTTCTTATATTCCACAGACTCATGATTAATCTGCCAACTGTGGCATTGCCAAATATGGTGAACCAGTAATTGTACTCTTTGGAAACTTGGAATCTTTCACATTCCCTGAAGGAGTTTTCCATTTCTTTAAATCTTGGACTTCTCAGTTCCAGGTTCACGTTCAGCGGTGGTGGTAGGAAACCTGTCAGAAATGTCTCTTTTTACTAGATCAAAAATAAATAAAAGCGTGGCATGGAAAAATAACCCATCAACTTTAAAACCCCACAGAGTACCATTTGAGAGCAAAACACATTTTTTTCTCTCTCTCACTCTCTTTCTGTGTTCTGATAATATAATCAATATATCCTGTCCAAAAATGCAATACTCTTCAGTCTTAGAAACCCCTCAAGTCTGCACTTAATGTCAAAGAAAATCATGCTCCTTATGACAGACGTTTATTTTTCAGCTTCTGTATCTGAAGGCTTCATCAACTTTTAATGAAAAAACAACTACTGAATAATGTTATCAGTAACAGAGACTGTAGGTGACAATACTCTTGAATAAGAAAATTTAAATATTAGAAGAAAATGGACCCTGCCACTAATAAATCCAGATAAACATCTATTTGTATGTGAGGATCAAAAACTAATTTCTCTTGCATTCTCTTTTCACAGCAGATGAATATTTTTTGAAATAGAGATTCATTCTTTTGACCAACCTGCATTTCCAAGCGCCTGATGCCTGTCGGCACTGTTATGGGAGTTGGGGGCAATACAAAGAGGCAGGGCGTAGACCCAGTGCTTGAGGAGATCTAGGTCAAGAGGGAGACTCCTGGTAATCTAGCTGGCAGGAGATCAACGTGAAGCTGAGGGACCCCATGTAATTCTTCAATTCCATATATGCAGACCTTGAAGCAAATGGAAAAACTGAGCCACTCAGATCGCAGACATTTAAGATTGAAAAGTGCTTAGAGATCATCTAGAGCAGTGTTTACCAGGGTTTCTTGACCCTTATTGGCAAAAAAATAAATAAAATAAAATAGCCTTATCATACACCTATCTGCACACAAGTGTAATTTTTGCCCACAAAAGTACTTACATACTTGAAAACACACAAAAATTCTAATTAAAAACCGATGTTTTTCTATTTTCTTCCATCTTTCAGTGGGTTTTCTTGTATATTCCAACTTGATGAATACTAATGCAGACCATCTTCTTTAATTCATTGAGAAGAAAACAAGGGACCAGGCAACGAATTTAAATTGCACAAGTCAACCAAGTGGATGAACTGTGACCAGATAGATCCCAGGCCTCTTGATGTCCAATGTAATACATTTTTCCTTATATAATTTACAACCACACACTGAACCTTGATCATATAAGCTTATGTTTATATGTATGCATATATATATATACATATACAGTATTATTAGTACTAATGCTCTCTGAAAGGGTCCAGAAATGGGAATCAAGGAGAACAGTGTACATGGCACTCTGTTAGCCATAAGGTGTTAATTGTCCTATGAAAATTGATGTCTGTGGAAAGAATGAACTTGCCAGCAGAATCATTATTTTTCCCAAAGAATTATGGACCTCCTCATGCTGTTTCCTAAATTTCTTTGCTTGCCAATTAATTTGAATTTAACTGTGTACTTCTTTGTGGTTTCTCAAACAGCTCTTTTAGCTAGTGTCATAAAATATTGGTTCTAGTTCTTGTTTAAAATTTCATAAATGAGTCCCTGCAGCCAGCCCTTTCGGGATCTTGTACACCACTGAAGTCTCACTGTGCAAACAGCGAAAGGCAATACACATGAGTCAGAAAGTATTATTATTTTTTCTAGGCCACTTCTTGATTTCTTTCAGAGCTCCTTGTTATTTCAGATCTCAGATATTTGTGAGCATGTTCCGCTCTCTGTGGACTCAGATGTATGTACTTGATTCCATCCATCATTGCCACAAGACCCCATAAATAGAACTTGAATCCAAGATCTTAGACATGCAACTGTAGCAGTTGGATTTAGTGATTGCTTGTTTTTGCAGCAGAGATGGAAAGAGAATGATCAGTGTTTACTTTTGTTGGGAAGGAAAATGTAACAATGTTTGCCTGCATAGGACGTACATACTGGATGTTTCATATTTCTAATTTTTATAAAAGGACTAATAAAACATGTAAGATAAATGCTTTTGTGCTTACAGTAGTTTGACAATTAATACACTGTGATAATTGTTTCTTTTATTAAGTTTTTTATTCAGAAAAATGTAATTAATCAATTAATTCTATTTGTATTTATGTCCTAACCTATACTTGATTAAAACCCAAAGTGTGCAGATAAACTGCATGTTTCTCACACATGCCCCACAGTCTCCTGCCTCTCTCCCTTCACTCACACTTCCTTGCTCCTGACTCTTCTCATCTTTCAAGGCCCAACTCTTCAACTCTTCTCATCTTTCAAGGCCCAAATGCCTCTGCATCTTTTAGAAAAAATTTCCCCATTTCTCTTACACCTTCCCCAGCCCAAAAGAAATCACACTCTCTCAGGATTTCTGTTTTCTTGTCACCTACTACATTATACCTGCTATGGGATGTCTTTGTGTACGTGTTGTCTCTATGAGGAGATATAAAGCTGCCTGAGGTCTAAGACCAGGTTTATTCATCCTTGTGTCCCCCATAGCCATAAACTGTGCTTTGCTCACTGAATGACCTCCATAGATAAATAGAATTTGAGTAGATGATAGCAGATACCCAAGGTAACTTGCAAAAAACTAGTACCTTAACTGTAGTATTACTGAGAATTGTCTAAGTTTGGATTACTAGGACTAAGGAGCACATTTTCATTTGTTTTTCCTTGACACAGGAGTAACTGTGGAAGATAAGGCAAAAAATAATGATTAAGGGTATAGAATATGCAAGACATGTACTAGATTCTTTGTACTTCTTCCCCCAGCAATGTATTAAACAGGAAGTATTGTTGTGTCTACCCATAGAATGAGCTTCTCTAAGTCACTTCTTCTTTTCATGTCTTCTTCCTTTCATCTACTTCTGGTAATTATAGTAAAATCTAGGATGTACTTATGTTTAGTTTATGAAGCATGTTAATATCCATGACATTGCTCAGAACAGACCTATAGGACAGATCGGGTGCTATCCAAATGAGAAAATTGACTCTTAAATGGGTGAAGCCATTGACCAACGTCACCACTTTTCTGCCTGCAGCCATGACCAGAGAACGGCAGCCTGGGAAGGGTGGAGACCTGACAGACCCCAGGCCCTGAGAGGCATAAACCACACTGTTACTTTACAATTCTTAAATTTACTGACCAAGTCTAGTTTTTATATTTTCTCTTTGACTATTTTGTTTTCATTTTTCTTTTATTAGTTTTTTAATTCTACTTTCTTTGGGTCCATTGTTATGTCTCTTGTCTAGCTTCTTGAGGTAAAATAGTCCAATTCTTTTATTTTTTTTCCTAATGGAATGCATGCAAGACTATAAACTTCCCTCTGAATAATCTGGTTTAATCTCATTGGCTTTGATAAGAAATGTACTCTATACTTACTGTTATTTATTTCTACATAAGCTAAAATTTCAAATTTGATTTCATCTTCAACTCCAATTTCATCTAGAAGAATACAGTTAAAAACCCCTAATGGTTACATTTTTGTTGATATGCTTTTTTTGTTAATTTCCAATTTTATAGCATTGTGATTGAAGAATGTGATTTATTGCTTTTTTTTTTTTTTTGAGGGGGAAAATTATTAAACTGTTTGATAGCAAAATATATTATCAATTTTATTCCTTGCAAATAAGTTCTTTCACATTCTAGTAGTGCTGGGATTAAAAATAAATAATTCTAATATAAAGAAAAAAATTTAAACTCTTCAAATGTCCTTGATAGATAATTGTCCCATGAAACTGAAATTACTTCATGGAATCATGTCAATTCTGGAAAGTTACAGAAAGAAAAAATAGAGACTAAAACACAGAAATAAAATTTAAAAAATTTTTTTATAGTTAGCAAAAGACATTTTGGACCATGCAAGGTCAAAGTCAAGCCATAGCAAAGGTGAAATGATACTTAATACCAAAGTGTTGGTCGGAGATTTGCTTCTCAAAGTGTGATGCTAGGACCAGTGCACGGACATCCCTGGTACTATAAAATGCAGAATCATGGGCTCCACTCCAAACCTACTGAAGCAGAATCTGCATTTTAACAAGATTCCCAGGTGATTCCAATGTACATTAACATTCCGGAGGCATTAGGTAGAGTTTTGAAATCTCTCTTGCTTAATCCAGATTCTTGGGCCATAGCTGAACTTTCAGGTGGGGTCAAGAAGCTTCTGATGTAGGGGAAGGACAGTAGGATATGCTGTAAGTTAAGCACAGCCTGGAAGTGACAAGGACAAGCCAAACAGAGAGGTGAGAAACAGCAAGAGAGAGAAGAAAGGAAGGGGGTTCCTCTGAGGTGAGCTGCATCTGTCGCTTGGACAGTGACATCAGAATTCACTGCATTCAGTGTCGTTTGACCTGAAGGTTTATGGTCTAAAGATTTAGAAACATCTTCTTTCTACACAGAGGAGACTTCCTGAGTTTATCTTTAAACCTCATAGGTCACTTGAAGAAATTAAGTTTTTGTGATTAGAAGGTATGGTAATGTTGTGTTTTAAAATTTTATTTTAGAAGAGTTGTCTGTCTAACAGGATATTTGAAAGTCTGAAAGTTTATCTAGTCTTTACCTTTTGAGAAAGTTGGGCTGCCTCTACTCAAAATGTCTAAAGGTTTCATTTGGAACCAGCATTAGTTCCTCGTCCTTAAAAAAAAAAAAAAGGCTAAATTGAGGTGTTAATCCTAGTAAACTAATAAAATAGTATATAGGAAAATGACAGACCCAGGGAACTGGAGGATATTCAAACGCTTCCTTTATGAAATTTTTTTTTCCCACAGCAGCTCTGGCAGACAATCATTCAACCCAAGCATTTCAAATGATAGGGAACTTCTCACACTTCAAGGCAGCCACTCCATTGTAGGATAGTGCTCGTATTTTGGAAAGACCATGTGATTGGGAATCAGAAGACACATGTCCAGGTGCAACCCATGCCTCTTTAATAGTTCTTGGCCTAACTTACTTCCTTCCCCCAAGTCTTTTGTTCCAATCTAGTGGCTCAAATTCACACTTTTTTAAAATGCCAATTCTAACTATAAGTAGGATTGAAAGGAGACTGAGTCCAGTCTTTGGGGGCTTGGCACAGCATCTCAGCTGCCATTGGCATCCTCCATTGTCCAGTTATAACAGGAGGGTGCAGAGCAAATGGATTTTATTACCAGATGACAAACCTTCAATGGTTTCTGAGAACGATCAACGTTTAGGATGAGAAGGGACCCACAAGAGAGTACTGGTCAGGATTCAGTCAGGAAAAGAGAAACCGGCTGGCTAAGCCCAGAGTTTAATGCAGGAGATGGGGTGTATAGGTGGTAGAGAGCTGAAAAAGTACAAAGGGGGCACTGAGGCTATCCAGGTAGTAATTGCAGGAAGCAAGTGTAAACCCTTGGGACAGGAGGAGCAAATGGAAGAGAATCTAGAAGTTCCTAAGAGGAAACTGCTGAGCTGGGACCCAGACCTGTGAGGTCATTGGCTGGCTATTGTTGCTTTCTCTGAGGGGGCCCATGGGGCTGGAAGCAACATGAAAGCTATGGTGAAAAACCACTGTGAGATGCCACTGACAGGAGCCGCAGGCAAGCAAGAAGACAGCAAGGCCTTTTCTCCCCTCCTAGCCTCCTTCTGGGGCCCATATCCGCAGAGCTCTCCAGGATCTGGGGAAGGAAGATGTGGTCTGCAGAGCCCCAGCTCCAGGATCACAGGGAGAGCACAAGAAGGTGGGTTTGGAGCCAAGACGCTAGTTTGCTGACTTGCACCAAATGGTATCCCCTTGTACACCTGAGAATCTGAGATACAGAGCATGTGAGAGAGTTGTCTAGGGCCCTACATAACAGTAGTACAGCTAGTGCTGGCCGGCATAGGGATGCAAAAATACAGTGACAACTAAAATCCACTCTTGTAAGAGAGAAAACTCTCAACTCTGAATCCGCTTAGATGGCAGAGAATTTATAGGTGTATTTAGATGAAACATTTTCAAAATATGTTTTGGCTTGTAAAAGTCATACTAACTACAGTAATTTGTGTGAGTTAATTAATTACTAAGGTATAGAATTATGATTTTGTAGGCTAATACTCAAGGTTAGATCAACTCAGTTGTTTTATTTTAATTACAGCACCAAGCTTCTGGTCATATAGGCACACTTTTCATTGTTTGTTTGTGTGACGTATCTGTACACAGAACTAAAAAAAAAAAAAAAGTATTAGCAGAAACATTGCCTGTTAGTGTTCTAATGAAGGCAAGGAAACGAAAACCAATGGAACTACTAGGGAATATATCCTCAAACAAGATACCAGCCCCTCCGGATATGTAATCTTCATCATCTTATCTCGATTTGCCTGGGACATCAGAAATGATATTTTTTAGATGGTTTAAGATTACCTTAAAACATTCACAGATGGTCTGATACAGGCAGTAAAGCACAGGAAGTTTGTGAAATTTTGAATCTCAGCTCTGCCCCTTTCAAGGTGACCTTAAGTAAATTACTTTTGTTTCTTACATGTTACATAGGAATAGGAATATGCATTAATTTATTCAACAAATACTCACTGAATGCCTACCATGTGCCTGGCATTGCTCAAAGGGTTAGAGACCAGTGAATCCCCCTGCATTCAATGAGCTTTCCTTTGCCATTCTAGAAGGCAGAAAATAAACACAGGAATTTATAAAATGTTAGGTGGCAGTAAATAATATTAAAAGGAACAAAGCAAGATAGGCAAGGAGAGAATGATGGGAGGGATCATTTTTATAGAATGCATACAGAAGACCTATCTGATAGTGTAATATCTTTTTTTTTTTTTAATTTTATTTATTTATTTGACAGAGAGAGACACAGTGAGAGAGGGAACACAAGCAGGGGGAGTGGGAGAGGGAGAAGCAGGCTTCCCGCGGAGCAGGGAGCCTGATGCGGGGCTCAATCCCAGGACCCTGGGATCATGACCTGAGCCGAAGGCAGACGCTTAACAACTGAGCCACCCAGGCACCCCTGATAGTGTAATATCTTAAGGAAAGGAGGGAGTCATGTGGATATCTGAAGAGCTTTCCCAACAGTAGGAACCAGAAACTCAAGGGCCCTGCAGTGGAATGTGCTTAGCAAGGATATAGTGTACAGCAAGGGATGAGTATAGTAGGAGATGAGCTTAGAGAACTGTGGGAAGGGAAGAAGGGGGCTGGACTAGATCCTACAGGGCCTTTTATTCATGGGGACCTATTACAAAGTTTAGGGAAGAGAACTGACATGATCTCACATGGTCTCAATTGTCTTAAAAGAATCACTATGGCTGGATGGAAGCTAGACTGCGGGAGCCTAACAGGGGAGACAAGGGGACCAATCAGGAATCTGTAATCTAGGCAAAAAACAATGATGGTGGCTTGGAAAATGTGTTAGGGGAAGCAGCATTGAGAAGTGGCTGGGTTCAGGTAAGTTTCAAAGGTCAAGCCAACAAAATCACTGATCTACAGAGAGAGGAAAAGTAAATGGTGATCCAGAATTTTAGCCTGAGCAGCAAGAAGAATGGAAATGCTGTTACTGAGAAGGGGAAGACAGTAGGAAGAGCTGGTTAATAGTGCTAAGCCTATTGTGAAATAATAAATCAATGCAATAAATAAGATGACATTAAAAAAAAAAAAACCACAACGGTGCATTCTTGGCCCACCATAGGTGTTCAGCCAGTCTTAAATCTCCTCCCTATCCTTTATAACACTTCTTCGTTACCACTTCTTGTTCTCAGAATACATTTATGCACTACCCACACACTCTCCCACCCTTTTTATTCATCACTTCTCTGCAAATCAATATACAATCAAAACGTTTCCACATCAGTGGGAGGGTCAGCTAAACCTCACCCAGAAAAATCTCCAACAGACGATAGAATCAGCAGAGATAGGTAAATTACATTTTTAAATAAGGAAAGAAAAATATTTGATAACAAAACAACATGCATGGCAATCTTCCTAGTGCCTCAAAGTACTTAAAGTGCTTCAGTACCCTATAAGTTTCCCTGGTATTGGTTGTTTTTTAATAGAATTTTTGTGAAGAGTAATATATAATATTTTATAAGCATCCTTTTCTTAGAATTTCTGAAGAGAGGCTAAGAAACGGAAAAGTTACCCAAAAATCTATAGACTGCTTACTGCATGTATATTTCTTGGTAAAATTTCCTAGTCATTTTTATTCTTTTGCCTAAAACTTTGAAGCATATTAAAAGGAAATAAGTAATGTAAATGTCTATGCACTTGTATTAGGTAAATATGTCTTAGCAATACTTTATCCAAAGCCAATCCAAGTAATAACCAACATATAAATAGAAGCATACAGTCTAAATACCAAAAAAAAAAAAAAAAAAAAAAATGCTTGGTTCTTAAAATTCTTTACTGTGGATTCATTTGCGATGTCAGTATTCAGTTCACATATCTCTATACTCTTAAGAATCATCAGCATTTAATTTATGAGTGTTTTTAGTTGGAAAGATTCTGCTGCTTAAAATTCAATTTGATTCCCTTGGTCTGACTTGAGGAATACTTACATCTTGTGTTTTTCCCAAAGCCCTCCTCTATGCTCAATTTCCCATAATTAATAGAATCTTTAATCCAAAGTAAAATGCCATGCTCACCACTTCCCTACCCCAGCTCAGGGGTGATAACAGAGAATAACAGCCCAGAGACAAATAACAACATTTGTCTCATGGTTGCTACTCTTCTACCCCCCGGGAACGCCTAGTGTATGTATGGCTTCATGTCGCATTTAAAGCTGGGTATACTGATGGCTTAAGAAATCAATCCTGCAGGGGCGCCTGGGTGGCTCAGTCATTAAGTGTCTGCCTTTGGCTCAGGTCATGATCCCAGGGTCCTGGGATGGAGTCCCGCATCGGGCTCCCTGTTCCGCGGAGAACCTGCTTCTCCCTCTCCCTCTGCCTGCAGCTCTGCCTACTTGTGCTCTCTCTCTCTCTCTCTCTCTCTGTCAAATAAATAAATAAATAAATAAATAAATAAATAAATAAAATCTTTAAAAAAAGAAATCAATCCTGCAGCCAGCCTAGAAGCGGCTGAGGGCCCACTGTGGGTGGGAAGCACACAAGAACAGACCAGCTTACCTGCAAGGAGCGTGTGCCTTGGATGTACGCACTAGATTCTTCAGCAGCAGAAAATAGAACACCCAGCTTTGTCAGGGAGGCATGGGGCCAACAAGGACCTTTCTCTCATGCTTGGCAAGGAGAGGCGTTGGCAGGGGCAACAAAACCCTTATAGATTTCTTAAGTTTGTGACTCATGGTTTTCAATACTAAATTATGTATGACAGGAACCTCTTCAGGTTCCTCAGGGTACCCAGTGAAAAGCAAATGTTTGAGCGAATATGCCAGCATTTAGGATAAAATGCAAAAAAAAAAGCAGTTGGCGCTGGCTATGAGAAGCCCAGAGTTGACCACGTAGTCTTTTGTTCATGTTTCCCCAAGTATAACTTTCTTAACTCGTGACCAAAGAATCATTTATCCTCAGGAAGAATGTACTTCTTAATACTTTTCTTGGGGTTAATCCTGTAGGACCCGTGTTTAAAACAAGTAGCAAGGTATACCCCAATACAGGATCCTCTTAATTATGGAGGCTGATAATTATGGTAATTATTAGCAGTTTTAATTCACTGACACCAAGTCCCTCTTCTTCTAGCTGTTGTGGCCCTACCCTTTGGCTTAGATGGGAAAGGAAATTGGTTTTGACCAGTATGCTTTTTGAATTTCAGGAATAGTTGCTGTTCTCTTCTGTGGAGTCACGCAGGCACATTATACCTACAACAATCTGTCGTCGGATTCCAAAATGAGGACTAAACAGGTAAAAGAAAAAATTCACTACAGGCTTTGTCTCTTTTCACAGTGTAATGGTTATGTTGCAATTCTGCCAATGCACTCGGAAAGAATTTCATTAGTGAAGGAAGAAAGTAAGCTTAAGGCTTCATTATGGGTTGGATATTTATAGATTTTTTTTTCCTCCAGGATAACCATTAAAATTCTCTTGGTAAGCAAAAATATAGTTATAATAGTCTCTCCCTCCTGAGAAATGTGGAACATAGACTGTCAGTCTTGAAGATGAAAGGTCCACAGTCGGTAATAATTCACAGTCACTTACATCTAAAAGCATTATAAAGCATGTGAGATTGGGTAGTTATATAGAGAGAAGGAAATGAAGAAAAATAAGGAAGCAATGTTTGGTCTTTAATTGGGTGCTTTCACTTCTAAGTAAACTCAGCTGCCAGTTGTCGCACTAGCGGAATGTATCTCCCATATGCCAAAAACGCATGTGTTTGGATATTTGGACATGAACCCTCATAGATTGCTTACACAAACGTGCTGCACAGCCCCTCTGTGCCAAGCACTATGCTAGATACTAGGGAGAAAAGGACATAGGCTATGACCTTGTCTTTAAGAGGTTCATTATCAAGTCTGTTGATGAGGATAAGGATGTGGAATGAACAATTAATTATCCACAGTGTGATACAGACTGTGATAGGAATATCTGTATAGGATGTTTGGGGAGCATTCATTAGGGCATCCTCTTTAGTTAGGATTGGGAAGGTGAAGAGAAAGTTTCCCGAGACGTTGTCTGATCTGAAGCTTGAAGTACAAATAGAAGTCAATTAGGTAATCATGTGGGATCTAGTGGGTGGGAAGGTAGCATGAAGAGCATTTGAAGCCAAAGTTGAGGATGGACAAAAATCTCTGAAGCAATTGATCAAAGCACTGTAACTAGTTCCGTGTGGCTAGTGAATGGGATTAGGCAACAGTGAGGGATGAAACCACAGATAGAGCCAGAGACCAGCTTATGAAAGGACTTCCATACCTTGCGAAGGAGTGTTTAGACTTTGTCCTAAAGGTAATGGGGAGTGTCTTAACCAACAGAAATGTATCGTATGAGAAATGTAGAAGTCTAAGATCAAGATGTCAGCAGGATTAGTTCCTTCTGAAGGGCTGTGAGGGAGAATCTATTCTATTCCTCTCTCTTAGCTTCTGGTGGTTTTTGAGCTATCTTCGGTGTTCTTTAACTTGTAGACACGTCATCTTAATTTCAACCCTTCATGTTCACATGGCGTTCTCTCTATGAATGTGTTTGTCTCCAAATGTCCCTTTTTTATAAGGACATAGTCATATTAGATTAGAGGCCCACTCTACTCTACTATAACCTCATTTTAACTCAACTAATTATATTTTACATGACCCTATTTCCAAATAAGTCCACTTTCTGAGGTACTAAGGGTTAGGACTTCAACATATGAATTTGGGGGGAGGCCCCATTCAGCCCATAAGAGGAAGTCACTGAAGTGTCTGAAACAAAGTAATTTTAGGATAATTGGAGTTCCATTTTAGAAATATGACTCTGGTAGACAAGAGGAGCATGGATCAAATGACATCTGTATCAGTTACCTTTTACTGTGTAACAAACAACCATACAACCTAACCTCAGTAGCGTCCGAAAATAACATTTATTTGTCACACATCTGCAGGATTTAAGTCTAGAGTGGGCTTGGCTGGGGCATGTGCTGGTGCCATCTGTCTGTCACTCTTCTCCTAGCAGAAGAGCAAGTCTTAAGGTGCAAGTCCATTTAAAGCCTCTGCTTGCATCACATTTTCACATCCTATTGGCCAAAGAAAATCATACGCCTGAGCCTGTGGTCAAGAGACTGAGCAGGTCACCAGCCCACAGTGGAAGAGCACTGCAAGGTTATGTGGTAAGGAGTATGGATATAGAGAATAATGAAGAATTGGACCAAATGATTGCAATCTACCCCAAAATGCAAATGGAGGCAGAGAATCTTCTATAATAAGCCCAACAATGCTGGGTACTTAATATAATATTGGGACGGTGGGGGTAGAGAAAGCCAAAGTTACATCTGAGCAAAACCTATAATTGGCCAGGAATTCCTAAGTAGTTTTTGAAGATTTACCTTAAACCTCTCTAAAATGGTTATTAGCTTCCTCTTTCTCTTTGTCATGTCCCAAGCTCAGTGGGCCCTCACCCTACCTCCCACCTACCCAGGGACTCTCAGGTCACCCTTCCCCCTCTGACCATCAGAGGAATTATAAAGATGCAATTATAGATATTTTAAGGACCCATAGTTTTTAAAAATGAAAAAAAAAATGATACCAATACCTAGAAACTCCAATATAGTTTTAATTATGGAGACTACAGCATTCTCTAGGGTTTAAAGGGAAATGTCTTGGGCTGGCTTTTTCTGACCTTGTCTGGTTCTCTGAGCATTTGTATTCTGGGGAACTGAACTCTGGTTAGGGACTTGCACTTTTAAGTCACGCTATCTAGACTGCTCAGCAGAACTTCAAAGATAACTCATCTCATGGCAAGACAGCAACCTAGCACCTCGGGGAGACAAAGCCAAAATCAGTGTCCCACAGCCTTCCCTTCTCATACCTTTCTTCATTTCTTTTCTCTCAGGATTTATCATCTTCTATTTCTTTTTCTCTCAAAGTACATGTATATCTTGCATATGTACATATTTAGATACACATGCATACCTCCACGCCCCTATTTTCCACCCTAGGGTATAGAGTCTGAGGTCACCCTTTGAAAGAAATGATATCCAGCCCTTTAACTTCACAGATAAGAGGTTTGTGGCCATATCTGTACCAGTGTAGCAAGCAAAGTTCAAACCCCATGTGGGAAACCAATTACAAATTGTAAAGAAAGGCTGAGGCAGGTATTATAGAGGTTACCACTATGTCCGCTCTGAAACTGGGAAAGATTTGGAAAGTATTATATGATAATACATGGTTATAGAGAACAGTATCTTCCTTTGTACCTCCCCACACTGTGTTTACTGTCAGTGAGAAAAGTAGAAGTTACCCAGGCTCTGTGCCTCCGTCCCCAGAACTGTTTAATGGGAACAAAGGAAGTCAATTAGTGAAGTCTAGGGACTATCTATGCAAATCAACTTTGTATCGTAAAATGCAAAGGTGATATGGTTTAGAAAGAAATTTTATTCATGGACTGTGCCTGTATCAGCTAATCAAATAGCTACATCTGGATACAAAGACTTTTGAGAATTCTATATCCTTTATAGCTTCAAGTATTAGAGTGCCTTTTTAAAATTGCATTTTCACTTTAAAATATGTTTTCTGAATTGATTTTCACTCCAACCTATGAAAAAACATGTAACTAACATCACTACGTGTTAGGCACAGAGCAGCATAACAGAGACACTCAGGTGCTGTTACTCACCACAAGGATTTATATTTTGATAGCAAATCATTCTATTAAAGAGTATACGAACATGTGCAGTAATCCCTTGCCCTGGACTTGCAGTGATTTGCTTCCTTTAGGGTATTCACACCTAGCCCTAGGAATAGACAAATACTGTAAGCCCTGACTCCTGCCCGAGAAACTGAACACTGCTAGAGGTACTCAAGATGGACATCAGCACATAGTAGTCTGTGAGCCTAGAGGTTTCACCCTGAACCGTCCAGAAGACTGCATACAGACCATGATACTACTCACACAGACCCCAGCCTGCCTCCCAACACTTTCCTCCTTTATGCCCTCACTTGCTAAGCAGGCCTAGGAGCTGGTAATCTAGGCCAAATTCCAGGGTGTTTCCATAGCTATCTTTACCTTGCCTGAGGCTAACTTGCAAAACCATGCACTTCTATACCAGCCCTTTTAACTAGAATTTCTCCTTCCCTTCCTGCAGTTCCCACCTAAAAATTATTTTCAACATATACACATTAATACAACATTAATTTAAATAATTAACATGTATTATGCATTAACATGTATGAAGTACTTATTTCATTTACTTTCTACTTACTTTTCTACATAAGAAGTAGCTCTCCTTATTATCACTGCTTACCTTCATTCATTTAACTAATATTTTTTGAGAGCCTTTTTTGTTCCAGTCACTGTTCAAGGTGCTGGGGTACAAGAGTGAACAAAAGAGAATTTCTTCTAGTAGAGGATATTTTTTGTAATCAGAACAAATGTGCTAAATACATAGTGTGTTTATGGCAAGTCATAAGGCCAATGATAAAGCAGAGAAGGGAGTTAGGAGTGTAGGTATGGGGAGGCAGGGTTGCAATTTTAGATGGGGTGGTCAGGGAAGGTCTCAATAAGAAAGTGATAACTGAAAGAAGTAGAAGAGAGAGTTATGGGGACATTTGGAGCAGAGCTGTCCAGAAATTGGGAATGACAGATACAGAGGCCACCTGAGGCAAAATGACCAATGTGGCTGAGGGAAAGTGGACCGGGGGAGAATATGACAGACAGTATGAAGGCAGTGACAGGAACAGGTCATGGAGAGCCTAAACAAGGTGAGGAAACATTGGAGGCTTTTAAGTAAAGGCATGGCATAATACGATTTAAATTTTAAAGAATGGAGGCATTATTTATTAGCCAAGGAGCACTGCAAGACAGCAGGTTTGAGGGACAATTCAAACAGAGTATTGACTTGTTACATTTGAGATGTGTATTAGTCAATAAAATGGAGCTGTTGAGTAGCTTGTTGGACAAAGAATTCTGAGGTTCAGGAGAGAGGTCGAGGTGAGAAGTATAATTTTGGATGTCATCAGCGTAGAGATGATATTGAAAACATAAAACTAGGTGAGTTGTCTAAGAGAGTAATGGGGAGAGAGCCAGAAACCAAGCCCTGAGGCATTCCAATGGTAAGACGTTGGGAACCAGCAAAGGAGTTTGAGAGATAGTAGCCAGTAGGGAGAAGGAAAATAAAGAAAATATGGTGTCCTGGAACTCAAATGAAGAGAGTGTCTCAAGAAGGAGCATGATGAATTGTGCCAAATTTTGCTGAATGGTCAAGTAAGATGAAGAGCATGAACATCATTGATGACATTGGTAAGAACCATATTGGTGAAGTATCAGGGTAAATGCCTAATTATAATAGGTTCAAGAGAGGATGGAAGGAAAGAAATTGGAAACTGCATTTATGGACATGTTTTTCAAAGGAGTTTTGCTGGGAGCAGGGAAATGAGATGCTAGCTGGAGGGAGAAGTGAGGCCAAAAGAAAAATCTTTTTATTTTTAAGGTGGAAAAATAGCAGTACTTTTGTATGCTGATAGGAATAACCCAGAAAAGAGAAGACAGTTAGAGGGTTTGCCAAAACTTGTAAGTGGCAGAGGCAAATTTTGTACTTAGATCTTTTGACTTTGTAGTTCAAACTATTTTGTCTGTTAGTAAATATTTTTTTCTTTTTTAAAGATTTTATTTATTTATTTGAGAGAGAGAGAGAGAGGGAGAGAGCTCATGAGCAAGGGGAAAGGGAGAGGGAGAAGCAGGCTCCCCGCTGAGCAGGGAGCCTGATATGGGGCTCGATCCTAGGACCTTGGGGTTCATGATCCCAGGACCCTGGGGTTCGTGACCTGAACCAAAGGCAGATGCTTAACTGACGGAGCCACCCAGGCGCCCCAGTAAATATTCTTTGATTAATAGATGCAATAGCAGCAATTGTGGGGCTTAGCATCATTTATTTCAGTAAACCTTGAATGGATGGATGAATGAATGAATGAATGAATGAATGAATGGTTTGGCAATCGTTATTATACTTTCAGCTAATTAAGGTAATGAGTCATTTATCTTATATTTAATTCTATAATTTTTGAAAATCTAGCAATTTTAGTGCATTTTAATTTTTTACTAAAGTACAGGTTGGGGTTGACATAGATATTTTCATGCATTTATTTTTGAAAGCTAGATTCTTTGTCTAGCATTTATGAAAAAACAATAGCATCTTCATTATAGCACATTCTTTCCAGATGCTTATTTTATTTTCATTCCCCCCAGATGATATTTTGAGTGTTTATCACCATTGAATGGAAAGGCAGCAATGCAAATCCAAATTTATATTTCCAATAAAAAAAAATGGTGCCAAATTGGATGTGCTGTGCATGACTTTGTAAGAAACTCAAGAAAAAGATCTGGAATGTGGGAGAGGTCAGATGATACGGTGGAAAGAAAACTGGGAGTCCAGAATGCTGGAGTTTGCCCTTCATCTCTATGACTAATGGTGGAGGCCTTGGTTAATTAATTTAACACCTGTGAGCTTCTGTTTTCTCATTTGTAAAATGAATGATTGAACTATATGACTGGGTTTTAAGGATCATGCTCTAAACCTAACATCCTGTGACTTGACATAGAGCATAAGATATGCATCTGGTTCCTTCGCCCAGACTAGAATTGGGCAGAGATCACTTGCTTACAGACTGCAATGCATGAAGATGAGAGGAGGGATCAGAGTTTGCCATTGATCTTGAGAACAAATCACTGGGTAGACCATGTGTAATAAATTGTCAAATCAAATCTGAGGGTGAAGCGATCAAAAACCAAAGTCCCTGGTTTATCCTGGGGTGAAAAGTTTCACTGAGGGCTGGGTATTTCTTTTGGAAATCTCCCTGTTCCTGAGTGGTAGTAATGGCTTTTTCTAAGACTGTCTATATCCCTGAGGTGGAGAGTACAGAGCTTATATTGTTCCCACTGAGTCTCAAAATCTGACTTTTTGAGTCAGATGGAAGGGCTTTCCAGCTTTTCAATTCAAGCATGGACTGATGGTAGACTAAGCACCACATGACTGTGTGGCAGAAATCATGCTAGAAACCAGAGAGACCAAGACAAATAAGACCCGATTCTCATCCTTAGGTGTTTCTGATATAGCAGGGGACACACACTTGCACATGCACACATGTGCACACACATGTGTCTACATATGCTAGCACACACGTGCACACACAACAACCCATGTGACAAATGTTAACACAGAGGGATGTGCAACATGTCATGGGAACCAGAGGACTGAATTGCTTCCTGGAGGCAACGTGTTCATGGGAAGCTGACTGTGAGTTGGATGTTTGGATAATTAGATTATCATGCAGATTTCATGGGGGATGAAAGCAAAGAGAAAAGAGTAGGCAAAAGCATAAAACTAAGGAAGAGCTCAACAAGTCCCAGAAACAGAGGTAGTGCACTGTGACCGCGGTAGCCTTGGGGAAGTAGGTAGGAGTGTGTTGAGGTGCTAGTACAGGCCAGGGAGCAGAAAGGGAAGGGTGTGGGAGAGAGCTGAGAATTAAAATGGAGAGATGATTTCAGGTAGACCTTTTAGTGTCTCACTGTGCTACATTTAGCCTGTATCCTATA
Organism: Halichoerus grypus; assembly: GCF_964656455.1. NCBI lineage: Eukaryota > Metazoa > Chordata > Mammalia > Carnivora > Phocidae > Halichoerus > Halichoerus grypus. The sequence continues at coordinate 116,731,966 of NC_135712.1, forward strand.
AGGCTAATAACTGCTTAAGGCTTTTAGGCATAGAGATGATGATAATTATCAGATTTGTGCCTTACAAAGATAATGAAGATAGCATCATGGAGGAAATGATATCAATCTATGACATCCATCTCACTGCTCACCACACTTCCTTTTGATAAACTATATATATATATATATATAACATCTAAATTTATCTTAACCTTCTGTACCTCTAGACCTATTTTTGTCCTGTCTAACCTCTTCGGATGTTGTGGTCTATATGAAAAGTTATGGAAATTTACCATTTGATTTTTGCCTTAAACTTAGGAGTTCATTAAATACTTGCGGAATTAATAAATGAATGAATGAATGAATGATGACCATTAACATTCCCAGACAAAAAATAGAGGGGAAGCAATATATGCTAATTAATGGTTTTATTTAATTCTGATATGATGCATTAATTTAAATGTAATGAGTTGGATGCATAAAGCGAATGTCTAGGGTAATCATGAGATATTGAAAGAAAGATCAAGTACAATTCCATTACTTGTGTGAGTTTCCTGCAGTGTGCCTTCACCTTATTGATTTGCATTACAGTGGTTTTTGATTATGGTTTTGTGCAATTTTTCTCCGTCACTTTTAACAAAAGCAGGCACGTTCCATCCCAGTTACCTGTTCCAAGGCACAGTGGAGAGAAAGAGAGAGAGAATGTCATGGGCAACAATGCCCCTGCTTCCCTGGTTTCTGAGAAGTAAGATCAAAGATATCTTCATAAAGCATAGAATTGCCTTTTTTTATTTTTTTACTCTAATTACATTTCTTTTGTCAAGATTTCTACCACTTTTCTTCTTCCCTTCATTCAAAGTACCTTTAAAAATGCCATCCTAGAAGGGTTGAATTTATAAATGATGGCAAAGTGTTTAAATTTCTCCTTAGCTAAGCTGGTGATTCTTTTCAATGAAACTCATTATATTGTATAAAGGACATTTAGTAGTTCGGCTAATAAGTGTTCTTTTTTAAATGCTAATGAGAGTGGAGCTCCCACATCATGGCAAGAGCACACTGTACTTTTAGTGCCCAGAAAGAATTATTGTCTGAACCCTTAGTTCAGAAGCCTTACTCCACAAGCGGTGTACATTACAGTAGGGGTCACAAATGACCATTTGGTGCCCTCAGTCATGGGTACCTGCTATATGCTGGGTACTGAGGCCCAGGGAGAAATAAAACTAAGTAAGACATTAACTGTGCTTTCCCTGGAAAATCTTTCATGTAAATTTTTTCTTTGATAAAACTCTAATTGTACTGTAACTTCTCAATTAAATTGTAGCTACTCTTTTAACAACACATCTGTGTTTGTTTATCATAGTATATAATTGCAGTTGAATTTTTTAAGTCATAAAATCCAAGAAGTTCAGGGGTGCATGGGTGGCTCAGGTGGTTAAGCATTCAACTCTTGAGTTTGGCTCAGGTCACAGTCTCAAGATCATGAGATCAAGCCCCAAGTTGGGCTCCAAGCTGGGCGTGGAGCCTGTGTAAGATTCTCTCTCTGCCCTCTCCAACCCTCAGCCCTGTGCATGCGTGCTCTCTAAAAAAAAAAAAAAAAAAAAAAAAAAAAGAATCCAAGAAGTTCAGAGTGAGGTGGGGCTATAAAGATAAGCTTTTAAACCCAAAACTGTATTGGAGGAAACTGAATCCCAAGGAAGTTCAATGACTTGGCGGGGTAGAGTCAGTTTTCCAACCCAGGGGCCAAACTAGACATAAATCAGTGCTCAACGGATATGCACTGTAAGCTAAAAATACCTAGTACCTACCTCTAAAAGCAACCTTTGGTGTATTAGTTATCTGTTGCTGTGTAACAAATTACCCCCAAACTTAGAAGCTTAAAACAACAAATTTTTATTATTTCATAGTTTTTGAGGGCTCTGAGTCCAGGAGCATCAGTTTAGCTCGCAACTCTCATGATGTTGTAGACAAGCTCTTGGCCAAGGCTGAAGCATATGAAGACTTGAGTGGGCCTGGAGGACCCACTACAAGATGGCTTACTCACATGGCTGTTGGTAGAAGGTCTCAATTCTTCACCATGTGTCATCCATAGAGCTAGCTGCTTGAGTGTCCTCCATGATATGAAAGCTTACTTTTCCTCAGAGCAACTGAAACCAGAGAGAGGAGAGGGAGCGAGAGAGCAAGAGAGTAGAAATGACTTTTATTAACTATCTTCTGAAGTCACACACTATCACTTCTACCATAATCTGTTTGTTAGAAACAAGTCACTAAGACCAGTCCACACTCAATGAGAGGGGAGTTAAGCTCCACCTCTTGAAGGGAGGTATATCGAAGAATTGTGGACATATTTTAAAACTACCATGGTACCTGATGATATTTTTGGAAGCAATTGGTTTCAATTTCTTATATGGTTGAATGTTCAGGTTTTCTACTTCTTCAGTCAACTTTACTTTCCTAGTAAACTATTTTCTCCTGATTTTCAAAAATGTTAATAACAATTGTTGAACTCCATATTGTGCATGGCAATATAAATATGTGTCTCATTAAATTATCCCAATTAATATTCACTGAAAGATCCATAAGGTAAATACCACTATTAGTCACATTTTGCAAAGGATAGAGTTGTGCATCATAACCCATTATTATTTTTCAATATTGTTTTAATACATTTGATTATATACCTTTCCTATAGAAAATGATGTGTATGTATTCCCCCCTTTTTTTAACTTATGAAACTGCATATTATACCAATCATTTTAAGAAACAGCTCTGGGATTTACTTATCCATTCCACTACTGTTTCCTATAATTCATTCTTCTCTACCTTATCGCTATTATTGTCCTTCCTCTTCTTTCTCAGCTTTAACACTGGCCCCAAAGGGCCTTAATAGGTAGAACCAAGAAAGTCTTTTCATTTTCCACCCAAGTATTGGTGCTATCACTTCTATTCTGTTCACCTCTTTATCTTGTGACAGATATTTTATTCCATTTTGCTACTGTTGGTTTTCTGTTTTTTCAAGATTCATCATTATTCCATGCAGCTAAGAGTAATTGAGTATTGGGGCGCCTGGGTGACTCAGTCATTAAGCGTTTGCCTTCCACTCGGGTCATGATCCCAGGGTCCTGGGATAGAGCACCACATTGGGCTCCCTGCTCGGGGGGAAGCCTGCTTCTCCCTCTCCTACCCTCCCTGCTTGTGTTCCCTCTCTCGCTGTGTCTCTCTCTGTCAAATAAATAAATAAAATCTTTTAAAAAAAAAAGAGTAATTGAGTATTATTAGTTGTTTTCTTCTACTTCTTCATCACCATCATAAAAGGCTCTGTATTAAGAGTCACCTACCAGGACTATCTTTATCTCTTACCCAATAGGCAATATCTTTGTGGCCCATATTAATTCACATTTAAATTTCTTGCCAACAAGATTTCAAAGCCTTCTCTTACTTTTTGTCTTTCTTATCTTCCAAAACACCAAGAAAGTATACTCATTTCATTAAGCTTTTTCTAATATTTAATTTTCTTTATTACATTTTCGCCAAAATAATGGCTTTGTATTCTTTTTCACTATGTAGAGCCTCAGCCCCTAAGAGAGATGATCCTCTGTCTCCCTCTTGCTCTCATTCTTGATCTTTGTCTCACTCTTTTTTCTCTCCTTTCACCTTTAGAAAACAAAACAAAACAAAATACCATCATTAATACTTGAATATCAACATATAAGTATATATCATCCATGTCCTTCTATGTGTGAGTCTGATTCAATGCATAATGGAAAAATTTATCTGAATAGGGTTTAAAAGATTGGCTGGCTTGGTCCTTGCTTTAATGACGTTCAAGACAGATGGTTGCTCATTATTACCTTAAAATTTCTAAGGATGGCAATGGCATAACCCCCTTGAATAGCCCATTATAGTTTTATTACCCTGCTTGATAGGTGCAGGTATGAAGGGCTTGAGTCTCATAATGGCATTTTGGGATGATAAATGGAAATTACTGTAATTTTTCTACTCATTTTAATTAAATTTTATTGATGCCGCATAGAAAACATCAAGGCTGAATACGTGTGCTGGAGTGTGTGTTTGTTAAAGAATGTTGCCAAATTTAAGGATGCCATTTCCTTGATGGTCTTAAAAAATGCAGCAAATGGATTTAATAAAATCTTAAGTCTTTGTGCAATTCCTTCAGAAGAGAAATTGAATTGCTTCTGGAGACAACAGCTCAAAAATCCAAAGAATCCCATCAGTGGAGATATGATAGAGAACCCTGATTAAAGTACTTGAAGGGGAAATTTAATAAATGAGAATAAGAATTTGGTTTTAGGAAAGTCACTTAACACAATTGTTCTGGGTTACATTGAGAAAGAACTTGATTGGTATCAGCAGTGACTGATCTGTTCTTAAGGGAGAAGAAAATGTCCTTTATAATGGACCTGTTTTAGCAGTGAACATCCAGGTAACAAGTTATTTCTGATACACTTTTCCATTGGTTCCAAGCTGTTAAAAAATTATGCTTGAAGACTTATTTAGTTTCCCCTTTTTTCCTGTGCCTTGCTCCATTCAAATTAAAGTTTCAAGGACAATTTAGAGGGGCAAAGATATCTGATCAAAAATAATTATTCTGTTGGGAAAGAATGTCTAATCTCTTCTCAGTCACTGTAGGTAACTGGATTTGCACAACTCTTCTTTTCCCCAGACATCTGTGAAAATGTGGTCGTTGGGACCCAGATCTGGAGAAAGGGTTATTTTTGGTTTCTAGGACTATGACTTAATGCCTTAGGACTTGTCATCATCCATCTTGGTTTTCCTTTCTAAATATGCTCTTCTGATGGTATCATAGGGGTCCACAATATAGGGCCAAGGTAGGAGATCTCTTGGCCAACTAGAAACAGAGAGACGGAGAGGGGGTTGCAGCTAGCACATGGGATGAGAACCAGCGAGTTTCAGAATTCTGAGTTCTGACAGAGCAGGTTTCTGGACAGTGAATGTACAGTTCTGTGAGCAGCCCCCGGGGTCTTCCCTAGGGCCACAAAGCAAACTTACAGCTTCACTTTTTATGTCCTTATGCAGGTGTTCTCAAATGGTGGTCTGCAGGCTGGTGTTGTAATGATTCAGTTTTATGACACTGCCTGTACTCCTTTCTGGCATAAATTAATAATTTACACTGCCCTCTCAGGGAAAACACCACCATTCTTCCCTTTGTGCTGATTTATTGTTTGGTTTGGGGTCCGCTCTTATATACCAAGTTGGGAGAGGTGGTCTACAGGAGTCTTTTGCTTCATCCAAGTATATTAGAGACTAAAAGAGTTTGAGACCATCTAAACTTCTAGGGAAAAATAGTCTGATTTTTAAGGGAACTTTTCTTCCTCATTTGGCCCTACTGAATGTTTCATGTAATGGATGGACTATTGCCAGGACTCAGATATACAGGCCTGTGCAATAAGGCGACAACATTCCTTGAGGTTGTTCCCTATGTTCTAGGCAGAAAACACTTTATTAAAGTCTCCAGAATGTTTTAGGCACTAACACAGGTGTCTAGCCGTAGTTTCTGATTTGCCCAAGGTCCAGGCAACCCAAGGGAAGGAGCTTGAATTTTATCTGTAATTGGCATTTAGGCACATGGTGATATATGTGTGAGGAAAGGGTTAATGAAAGAAGTTAGACATAGAGAAGAATAATTAAACACTTGAGAGAAATTCCTATAAATGGGAAGGCATCTGGTACATCCTGAGGATCAGCATCCTCTTGTGGAACCCTGTGAGAAAAACATGGCCCTCTGGTCCCACCCACCTGCTGGCATGCCTGTGCTCTTAAGGGGAGAGCACTAATGGTAAAACATTGTGCACTAATTGTTTAGCAACACTGTTTCACTAATGGGACCCTCCTTTTTATCCAGAATGTTGAGTGGTAAACTTGAAATAATTTAAGCTGGTATCTAAGTAACTCTACTAGACCATCTCTAAAAGAACTAGGCACAAGGGCACCTGGGTGGCTCAGTCGTTAAGCGCCTGCCTTCGGCTCAGGTCATGATCCCAGGGTCCCGGGATCGAGCCCCGCTTCTCCCTCTCCCACTCCCCCTGCTTGTGTTCCTGCTCTCGCTATCTCTCTCTGTCAAATAAATAAAATCTTTAAAAAAAAAAAAAAAAAAGAACTAGGCACAAAAAAATGAAGTCCTCCCCTACCGATTGGAGAGAGAGATACGTGGCAGACACCAGGAGTCAGGCAGGAATAGAACTTAAGTTGCCAGTGACAGGTGCCCCAAGGAGTGAATTGCAGATGGCAGGTGGCTGCAGTGTGGGCAGCACTGGAGAACATGGTCAGCAGCTTGGAATAAAGCAAGAATAGACTGGCGTAAGGCAGGTCACTGTGGCTCAGCAGAGCAACCATATGGGCAGCCAGAACTGAGACATGGTAAGCTCTAGACTCTGAATCATATGTATCACTCCTACTCCCTCCTGGTGGAAGCTCCCAGACCAGTCATTCTCAATGGGTGCCTGTCAGAATCACTGAAGAGATTTCAAAAATCCCAGGTGCCTGGGCCCCATGCCCAGGAGTTCTGACTTATTTACTCTGTGTTGGGGCCTGGGCTAGAGTATTTTAAAAATTTTACCTAAGTGATTCTAGTGAATGGCCAAAGTTGAGAGCCTGGAAAGACACTGGACATAGTAGGACTGAAGACCTGTCATTTGACAGGTGGGGACTTTTGTCCAGCAGATTGGAGACACGCTGTCCAAGTGACTTCATGTGGGAACCACACAGTGGTGGGCTTCGGGAACTGATTCTCCAACCAGGCTGCACACTAGAATCACCCAAGAAGTTGTCAAAATCATGATGCCTGGTGCCTCCCCCAGGGAGTATAATTTAACCTGCATGGGGTGCGGCCTGGGCAGCAGAAATGTTCAAAGCTCCTTGGGTGGTTCTAATGTGCAGCCACACTCGAGAACCAGTGACCTAGGTAGGGGACATTAAAGTCACTCATAAGGCTCCCCTTTGGAATTCTCATAAATATTTAAGAGAAAAGGAAACTCTGGAAGGATGAGTAGGTGGAGGCTTAGAGACATGAAAATTTGGATGTTTGTATAAATAACTTTATATTTGCAGGCAGAATGATTTGGAGACATTACCCAAATAAGTATTTCCACAGTTCATAGATCGGGGTAGGCAGTCACACTGCCCAAATCAAAAAGGCCAATTGACAGACCCTCTCTTATAGGGTGACTTGCTCACCTATCTGAAGCAAACAAATGGAGGTTTCACTTTAAAATTCAAATTCATTACAGTAATCACAGCAGGTAAAACTGTTATACTACATAAAAAATGGGACTTCAACTGGAATGAGTTAGGGGTATCAACTTTCACTTCTTTAATCTTTAATTTAGTAGAAAGCAGATTTGATTAATATTTATTGGATATCAAATAGCTGCCAGTCTAAAGCAGTTTGGTGAAAATTAGTATATTTAATCTTCACAACAACAACTGGTGAGTTAGGTCTCATTAGCAGCTATTTTACTGAGGAGGAAACTAGGACACAGAGGGGGTAAGTAATTTACCTGGGCTCACACAGCAAATAGGTATAGATGGGGGAAACGGGATTGGAACAAATTTCAAACCCAGGTCTTTTCCCACCTCTCTAAACTGTCTTTCTTCTATCTCTAGTTAGTGACTTTAAAGTATCCCACAACTGAACTCTCATTTGCCAGTTTAGATTCACGTGACAATTTTTATATGACGAATTTCATGAAATACATTTGGAAAGTTGCTAAATATGGGATCTATATGAATCTAGACTTACATACACTATCCTCTACTATAGGTAATTCTAGGAAAGAGAAGTTTTTCCCACTTCTTCTCCACCTAAAACTATTTGGAGCCCCAAAAAATAATACCTTCTGGAGTCAAGCTTAAGAGACTACAGTCAAATCTCTAACTTCATCAGCTGAGGAGGTGGTGTTTCTTATATGTCAGTGACTCTCATTAGTTTACGCTGTCGAGTATAAATTGGGAGAAAACTTGCCGTGTCTGTTTCTCAGAAGCTATGGCTAAGGTACACTTTGATAAATTTTCAGACCTGTGCAAAAGAAAAGGGAAATGTTTTCTGCATAATAAATGTGTAAAGAAGAATCAAATGTGTGTTTAAAGTTATAATCTATGTGCAAATATTAATTTATGTTAGAAATTTTAGATTCTTTAATATTCTCAAGAGCTTTCAACTTAGAACACCTTATTCTACTCTTTGAATTCCTTCCCAAAGAACACATTCATATCAAAAGTCATAAGTACTTCAAAAGCTCATATCACCACAAAGAACATATCCAACTACTTAGAAATACAGAAAACCCTGTTTCCAAAAGCATTTGTTAATTTTAAGCAAGAAATGCAATGTTTTTCAGAGTTAAGCAAAAAAATGAATGTAAATTCATTGACAGTGTGCAACTGGACATGCAAATATACCACCTAAATATCATTGGCAGAAAGTGATAAAATTGAACCCGACTCCAAGTTTCTGCTTTTAACATGAATCTTTTTGTTCAGAAACAGTATGTACTCCTGGATTTTGTAATGTAGAAAGTATTTCCATGACAGAACGCTAAAGTGTTTTAAACTGTCTTTATGAATTGCTCCAGTCTGCATGTTCATCAATAGCTTAATTTTACTTTGGCTTGAAAATACATATATGCCTTCTAAGCACTACAAGTGCTTTTAAGTAATTCTTTTCTAAATGTTTTCCTTGGGTATGATTTATCATTACAATATAAGTGGCAACCTATAGGAGTTAGGCTTCAGATCTGCTTTTGTAAGAGAGATGTTTTCACTTCTATTGTTCACCCAAATATTCTAATGATTTATGCGATCAAAGTTAAATTTTTTATCACTTTTTAAAAAGGCCTCAACCATGGATGCCTCCATGGCCCAGTCGGTTAAGCGACCAACCTTTGATTTTGGCTCAGGTCATGAGATCAAGCCCCACATAGGGCTTCGCACTGGGCGTGGAGCCTGCTCAAGATTCTCTTTCTCTCCCTCTCCCTTTGCCCCTCCCCGCCCTGAGCATAATGCATGCTCTTTCTCCAAAAAAAAAAAGGAAAAGAAGAAGAACAAGGTGTCAAACTAGGATTTCTATTTTAAAAGAAAATGCGTGATTTTAAATTACATCAGAAGCTTCAGCTTATGCCACAGAATACAAAGAGTGACTAAGATTTTTAAGCTTCTTTTTTTTTTTTTTAAGTAAGGTGTTAGGTGTACTGTTAGTTTCTCAATGACTTATGGGTTGCACTTCAAAGAGAACCATAAGTCAAACTGAACATATTTATCCCAAATATGTTTTTCTGATCCCCTGTCCAGCATTCTAGCTCTTCCACTAGTTTCCATATGTCAAGCCAAGCAGCTTCTAGGGTCGATAAAGAAACACTTATATGTGCTATGTTGGTCAGCACACAGGACTTAGGAGGATGCCAGGCCCCCCCAGCTCTGCACTGCCACCACTTTGTGAGAATAAACCCAAGCTCTGTGCTTCAAAAGAGTCTGGGGCCTCTGAATGCTCTGAAGTGTAACATGAGCCAATGGTCTGCCTACTAAAACTTGCCCACCACTTGTATCCAAAAAGCATCATTGCCTGACCCTGGGGAGGAGCAGCCCCAGGGTTCTGCAAGAGGTGCCTAATGCAGTGGGCTCTAGGAAAGAGCCATTGCCACAGGAGTATGAGACTTCATGGTGGTCATGCTGAGAAAAACAATAAAAAAAATTTCACATTTTACAGTCAGTTCATAAAATCAGACTTCACCTTTCAAATTTTGACCTTGATGAACATAGAGATGATTTGATTTGTGGCTGGACTAAAATTACACACCATTTAAAAATCATTTTAGAATTTTCAAATTTTGAAAAGCACAAATAAGCAATTTTGTGTTCCTTTGACTTCCAGATTTACCTGATTCTTGGAACATTACCATCTTTTAATTGCTTTGAGCGGTTGAACTTCAAAGTATTATGTGATAACTGAATTAATTTTCAATGTGTAAAAATGGGCTTTCTTCCCATAAACAGAACTGATTTTTTTTAGGTGAAATCTGGGCGAGGTAATTCTTACATTCACTTTTTACCATATGAAATCTTTAATAAGAAAAGCCTTTGCTATAGCCTTGTGAATTGTTCCAACTTGCAATATATGACTCACTTTATTCACAGATGCTTATGTTAGAAATTGCATTATATTTTAGACAATAGGTTAGGTGGACTAAACCCAGACATTTATTGCATTACAGGAGAGATCGACATTATTATTTTTTGAAAAATATGCATAATATCTCTTCATAAATGTTCACCTCATTAACAAAGAAATGCCATTTCACTTTAGCTACAAAGACCTTTCCCTGACAGAGGCACATTCACTACAAATGGTCTGTTTGAATTCTTTTTCTCTCTCTCGGATACATTTTTAAAATACCTCTACCTCAAATTGATTCAAAGATATATGATATTTAAAGATGCGAGGTTTTTTCTCCTCGGTTATGCATCAGTAACACAACAAAGGTCAGCTTTGCTATGTTTTGCATATAATATGCTCATATATCTGACTACTTCTATCTGATTAGCCTCACTCACGGCCTTTTTCCAGATTTCAGCGTGTTTGTCCTTTTCAAAGCATCTTCTGCTGGGTTGGATCCCTGACTTTTTGAATTATTAACACCTGGCACAATGCCTCCCAGAAGTGAAAGAATAAAAGCAATGAATTATCCTGTGTGTCTCAAGGTCAGTCTATACACAACCTTGGCATCTGGGAAGTGACGCAGGGAGGGGCATGAGAACCGAACATGGGCTCTCAGTCTGGGTCTGCTCGTGCACTTCTGGTATCTCCCTATACAAAAGATTCTTCTCTTAACTATTTTTTAAGGTTTTTTTAAAAAAACTTACTCATGTCGTAGGTGATTTTCTGGGCCATGATATAGATATACTTCATTAAAATGAAACTCTGGAATGTAGGCTAACAACTACCTACATCATTTGGTCTTGTTTTTCCTACTGTTTCTCGTCATTTACACCCACATACTGTATTTTATAGAGTTAAGCTATAAAGAGAAGATGAGAAGGAATTTGGTAAAGAAAGGTTTGTGTAGACTGCTTCTTTCTAAAGATTTTTAAGACAATCTTCCCACATACTATGTCTTCCCTGGTTTAGTGCCGCTTCCAGCAGGAGGGATGGACTGTGGACTGCCCATGGTTTTAGCTCCTTCATTTCCTCATCGGAATCCCCGTCCCCAAAGACATGAGAAGGCGCCCTCAATACTCATTTGAGGAGAACTCAAATAAGTAAAACTCAGCCGAATTCACTGTAGGCTTTAGAGAGTTCTGAGCAGAGACCAGGAAAGAGGAAGTTCTGGGGTTGTGGTTTGCTTTCTTGTCAAGAGAGCATTCAGAATCTCAAGAGCTGAGTGAGACCAGGATGCCCAAGAGAGAGGCGTGAGGGGGTGAATCAAGTTCATTCATGAACACGGATAGTCTCAGCTTCCACTTCACAGCATCAGGATAATAGTACTCATCCCGTAACAGTACTCCCCAAAGAGCTGTTGACGAATGAATAGGACTGTTGTGAGGATCAAATGAATTTGTATCCATTTGTTTTTCAGACTGTTTGTGGCACTATATGCATGTCAGGTTTTGTTTGGGTTATCTTGTTGTTTTGTTTTGGTTTTGGGTGCTAGATTTAGGACTTATAATTATATCTTGTAGTTCAAACTTCTGATCTATATTGGGACTCTCTTATTCTATGACATCAAACTTAAAATGCTAAAAGAAGGCAGGTTGACATAGGCAACACCTGAATCATGTTATGGCAGTTTTTCAATGAATTTAGAGAGAAGCTACTAATCTGAATCTGGTTAGATCGGAAAACATGCAGTGAATAATACTTGTCTTAACAGAGCAATGAGAGGCCAGATCTGCCCTTTAGACTGCTGTCTGATCTGATTCTTGTCTCCCCTTTTTATGTGTTGCAGCAACTATTTAGATAGTGTTTCTGAGATTTCTGATGGACTTGAGAATATGCATGAGCACTCTTCCATCTGGTCATTAAGGAGACACCTTGACTAGATAATATAACTTGAATATTTTACTACTCATGATAATTCACTAGCTGATTCGCCACTTCTTGTTTATTAGCCTCAGGTTTCTCAATTCCTCGAAGGCAGGTATTCATTCCCTTCCCCTCATGCAGTGCATGTTACCAACTCAATAAATGCAGGCTGCAATAAACCATAAATCTGAAGTGCAGCTGCCTTCCTGAGTTCTACAAACAGGGGATGCTCAGATTAGACTCCAGGCAAGCACAACTCCAGGTTCCTCATTTTTGCTCCTCCATCCTGGAGTTGGACGGGGGTCCGGGGGTGGGGGGTGTCATCATTTCCTCTTACTGGCAATTCAAATCAAAGTCTTTGACAGACCTCGTTTTGACAGACAAAGCTTTGACACACTTTTGCCAAATTTACTAGAAACACAGCATCAGATACAGTTTACAATCTTTCTAGTCCTCTGTGAATTCTTCGCTTTTTAATGTTCATATCAGCAACTTTATACAATACTTTATAAATACTATACAAATTTATATAAATATAAAATCCTTTATAAAATACTGTGGCTTTTCAGTCTCTCCCTAGAAACCTGTAACTATTCATAGGTCTTAGAGTCCTTGGAATTGAAAGCTATGACATCTATCTTCTTCTCTTTGTTAAAGTTTACTTTGAGTTTTCTTAAGAGTTAAAAATCCTTGCTCTAATGTGCCCGGCTCACCCAAATATAAATATCCAACAAAACAGTATTGGATCCTTCCAAAATTCATTCACAGAGTCTGTCATAGGATGACACCCCCTAAACAAAATGTCATAATTCCCTTGTATTATCTAAACCCCTAAAGAGGAATATATGTCAAAAACAATTAAAACTTCTTTAGTAGAAATGGGGTCAAAATGTTTCAGATGAATTAAGAAATTCTCTATGTCTTCTCCATAAACCAGGATGAATTTGGACTGCTTCTCCATCCTGTGTTTTTATAAAATAAAAAAGTGGTGTGTCTGTGTGTGTGTGTGTGTGTGTGTCTGTGTGTGTGTGTGTGTGTGTGTGTGTGTGTGTGTGTGTGTGTGTGTTAACTATCTCAGTGCTGTGATGCTGACTTCCTTCCAGGAAGGCATTTGCCACCCTGAAATGAGATGCTGTGATTCCTGCTCAAGAGGCTTGGCTGGGTCTCTGAACCTCGATAAGTTAGATTATCCAGGAGTCAGTGCACCTCATTTTCAAGCTCTGTCTCTTCCCTCCATGACCTTTGCTCTCTCTTCTTCATCTTTAAGATGCAGGCTTTTTTTTTTTCTTTTTCTTTAGAGTTAATGCTCTTGCTGGCTTCATATTTCTATCTTTTCATGTTGTTGATTCTCCTGACTTATGAGTCATAAAGATGAACCAAAGTTAATAAACTCCTTATTCATGAAATAGTCCAATGCCTAGTACACAGTCTGTGCTTAAGAAACATTCGTTGGCTTTTCTTTCTTTTGATCTAGAGGGACAAAAAAAAAAAAAAAAAACTAGAGGGAAGTTAAAGTATAGAAGGCCCCTTCTTTTCCTTAGCCCCCTCCTCACCAGGTTAGGATTTTCTACAAAATTGGATCATACGAAATTGCTATCATTTGATGGTTTGGGCTTACAAAAATGGCAATTTTATATAAGTCAATCAATATCATGCTGCTAAGCAGCTGTGTGTGCTGTTTATAAAAAGTTCTCACTCTCATTAGTAGGATGACCAACCAACAGTTTGCCTAGCAATGTGAGGGCCCTGGGATATGGGACTTCCAGTGCTAAAAGAGAAAAAGAGCCTAGAAAATTCTGTGCTACTGGTTGGTCACACTACTCATCACATGGTACTAAAATTCTACTCTCTATGCTTTATTGTTTCTTAAATGTATTTAAAGAAAGTATCTAAAACATGATAATAATATAAGAATTAGTAAGATTTATAGAAGGCTCACCATGTGCAGACACGCCAGTTAGTTTAATCCTTCCAATAATTCTATGAGGTAGGTTCTAGCCTGTCTCCATCTTACCAGTGGAGATTAAAGGGAGCACAGAAGAGCAAAGTAAATTGACCAAGGTCACGGAGCCAACAGCAGTGGAGCAGGAAGATGAACGTAAGGAATCCGGGTCCAAAGTTAGTGCTCGGAAAAGGAATACCAACTCCTCCCTTCCCTGAGTGCCCATAGTTTCTGCAACACCTGCCCATGCAAGTGGTTCCCGGAGGGATAGAAATAGAAATGTTTTTCTCTATTTCTCTCTAGCTTTAGTCTTCCTCCTTCTCCTCCTGCTCCCATATCCTGGGTATCTACTTTTGTTATAGTCAGTTAGCCTTGGCCATCCACAGCCTAGCCCCGGCCTGGTGACATTCCTCTCACCTTGTCCCAGGTACACACTGCCCAGCTCTTGACAAGAGGTGCCACTATCTTTCCTGCTAAGCCTGTCCCTAACCTCTGCCTGGACCACCACTCCCCACAAAAGAGTTTCATCTATGGCCCCGACTACCCTGCTCCCACTACTGAGGTCCAGAGGGCCAAGGGGCTAAGCACTGGGAGGTTGACCTGTAGTTAGATCTTGGAGGGTCTTGAGTCTTGAATGTCATCTAGGGCAGTTTTACTTTTATTTGTTAGACAGTAAGAAGCCAGCTAAGGTCCATAAGCAATGACATGACTACACCTATGTTTTCGAAAGATAAGATGGAAGATGGACTACAGCAAGGAGTCTATAGGAGTGTCTTCATTATACGAGAGCTGACAGAATTCTGAGGCAGTATTGCTAAACACGTACTGTGTGGCACCAAGGCAACTAGTCAATTAAATGAAAAACAAATCAGCCTAATTTAGTTACTTCAGCTTTCTGAGAATTTCTGACTTCTATTCTCCTGAACCAGTAGAAAATTCTAACCATAAAGAAACAAAAACACACATTGTCAAGCTTTGTCACCTGTCAATTAAACGTTTTAGCCATGTGTTGGAACCTACCATGCTCCAATACAGCTAATGCATTCAGATAGAACGACAGTTTATTAATCTTATGGTACAGCCTAGCAAGAAGCAGCTGGGACACATTTCACACTATCTGTGAAAAATGGGAAAAAAAAAAAAAAAGAAAAGGGCGATATTAAATCCAAGAAACAGAATTACAGGTACTGAAACTTGTTATCAAACTATCTTATCACTGTTCTCTATATGCTTATGGATTTGTATAAAATCACATGGAGGTAGTTTCAGAACTAGAGATAGAAAAACCTACTTTAAAATAAGAAAATATCTCCTCAAATAATCCTGATCCTTATTACCGGGAGAGTCTGCTTTTAAATGAATACAACAGTTATCTATGCACATGTCCATAGTTCCCCAGGGGTGCCCAAGCTCCGCCCCAGCCAGAAGCTTGATATATATTTCAACACATAAAATAACATATACTTTGCCCTGAGACTTCCTTTTATGCCTTGCAAGTTCAAGATCCTTACAATGGCTGCCAGCTCCTAATATTTCAAAGACTGTCTACATTCATTATCTTTCAAAGCCCCAAACCCTGGCAAGGAAGAAAAATTGTTTTTGAATCTGCTTCAAGAATTAATATTAGAGAATAGGAGGTTTTCCTCTCAGCAAATTGAAGCTGAATAAATTGTTCTCTGTCTCCTTAGAAATGGAATTGATTGCTGGAGGTGAGTGCTGCTGTGAGAAAGCAGGGCGCAAGGCTAGGGAGGGGGCCGTGCGGGCGAAGGGGGCCTTTGTTCTCTGAAAATTATTGGCAGCTCTGTTTCTTTAAACCCGGTGTGGATGCTAAAATACAGGAAGTAAGTATATTAGCTTAGAGTTACGTTAAAGACAACTGGAATTGCTGGGCAATTACTGCCTCTTTTCTTTTATCCCCGCATGCCCACGGAGCAGCCTGCTCCTGAGCCTTCCTGGGCGGCCACTTGTCCTCCCTGCTATGACACAAGTGAATTGAAGTAGTCGTGTGCAGAGCTGCATGTGGCTTTTTCCCTTGAAACAAGACCACAAACCCAAGAGACTTTGCCTTTTGGTGCTTCTGGCATTTGCTTTGCCCACTCCCTGCCCTAAACAAGCAGGGATCTGTGGTTTGAGGGTTTGGTATAGGTTCCCCCTGTGGATTTTTTTTTTTTTTTAAAGATTTTATTTATTTATTTGACAGAGAGACACAGCGAGAGCAGGAACACAAGCGGCGGGAGTGGGAGAGGGAGAAGCAGGCTTCCCGCCGAGCAGGGAGCCTTATGCGGCGGGGCTCAGTCCCAGGACCCTGGGATCATGAGCTGAGCCCAAGGCAGACACTTAATTGACTGAGCCACCCAGGTGCCCCCACCACTCCACCCCCATGGATTTAAAACACCCATCAAACTACCTGCCAAAAGGTTTCAGTGATGGCCGTGACTTCGTTATTTTTTTTTTCTATTTATAAAAACAACATCATTCTTGTAGTAAATTAATAAATATAAAACAGAATCATGAGACTAAAAGAAAATCCTGCTGCCTAAAAGCAACCACCATAATTACTAATATTTTGGCATTTTTTTCCCTTCCATCTCTCTATTTAAATTTAGTCAAGAAGAAAACCGTGTGTACAGTTTTGCGTCCTGCACTGCTGCCTACTTGACAGTTATAGCCTCAGCATTTCCCATCAGTTATTTATTTATTTATTTATTTTTGGTCATGACTGGCCAAACAGATATATCTAGAGACCATCAACTTTTCTTCTCTTACAACCTGTGGATTTTTATCATTTCATTCTTTCTTATTTATGCATCAGTTTAAATCAGACTCCACAGCAACTCATCTGTACTATCCAAATGAGAGGGTATGTTTTAAAGGGGCAAACTATTCCTTGGTACTCAGAGGCACAGAAAGATGCTCTAAGGTTGTGTGGATATTTGAATGCTAATTCCTAGCGTAAACGAAGAAATGATTCCCCAGGAGACTCACAGAGCAAAGAGAAGATTGTGGGAAGATTTAGAAGATAAAATTTATATACTACTTCAGCATTCTACAGAAAGCATCTATCAATAAGCTGCTAGAGCCAAGTCCTTGCTTGTCACTTATTGGCTGTGAGATCTTGAATACATTAACCCCCTGAGCCACGGAGGCCTCATCTGCAAAATGGGAGAAATAATACTTATGTTACACAGGGATACTGTTTAGCATATAATTGATGCTTGCTGAATCTCTGTCCTTAGGATTCAAGAAGAGGTCTTTTCATAGGGAATCTGTGTGAATTTAAGTGATGGTTTATAAAAATTTTTAAAATGACATTTCCAAAAACCTTAAAAATGTGAGAGCCAGTTTCTAAATTAACTGCCTCCTCTTTTGGCCAGCATTTTGTAAAGCAGATAGCCCATATTTTGCCTCGGCTGACAATTTCTGTTGACATCTGTTTGGCGTGCAGGGTACTTGTTCGTCTTCGTCAAGTATGGAGGTAGATTTTTAAGAGATCTAATTCCATGAATTGTTCATAATGATGAGCACTCTGGAAAGACCATACATTTAGTGTAGATACACTAAATTCTGGGGGCTCATTTCAAAATATAAGTGCACAAACTGAATTTAGTTCTGTCAGGCTTTTTCAAAACGACTATGTAGATGTGAAGAAGCAACATGGTCACCACACATTCTTCCCTGTTTTATCAAGCTGACGCCCTTTGTCCTCTTCTGTGCATTCTGCAGTCTCACCCTCCCTTGATCGAGACAAGTGAGGCCATCAGTTGGATGGGGACTCTGTTAACCTTGATCTCCCATCTCATTTCAGCCTCTACCCTTTTCCTCTCCTGTGTCAGCAGAGACTTGGGTCATCCTCCCACCCCTTTGTGTCCTCAACCTGTCAATCCTTTCTAACTGTTTCTCCTCACACAATTGTTCACTGTAGGCAATGGATACATTCCTCAAACCTCCTCTTCACTTAATTTCTCTGACACAGTCAGTCCTTTCCTGATCCTTCTCCTACTTTCTGGCCTTCCCTTCTCAGTCTTCCATCTGCTCTGCTTTAGCCTCGAAGTCTACTTCAGAAAGGACACCAAAATCATGTCTTTTCAGCCTACCCAGGAAATCTAACATTACCGTTAGAATTCATCACTTGACTTGGGTAAAAGAGACATCTGTATTCAACTCTTTCTTCTTTCTATATAGCTTATGTGGCAGAACTAAAAATATGTCTGCCGTGAATATTTCGTTCCTGTCTCATTGCCTTCTTACCTTAGGTATACACAATGTTGTCATATAGCATATTATATACAAATATGCTAGACATCGAAGGGATTACAGAAAAATGAAATGATAACAATTACCCTTCATTGAGCCCAGCATGTTTGCCGGAAGGTTTACATAATGACAACCTTGCACAGTAGGTATTAAATTCCCCAGTTTTACATGGAATTATATTGAGGCTTCTAGCTCTCAAGTGCACACATCTTGCAACCAAAGAGCTGGGATTTAAGCAGTGTCTTTCTAACTCAACACTTGCTTTTCATCACTCAGCACTAAGTATATGCTAACAGCCTAAGAGAGTGGTAATTACTGGGGTTAGCTTTGAGTTTTGATAAAATGAATTATATAGTTTTTAAAATCTGTTCATTTATTTTTCTAAAAACTAAGAAAAATATGAAGTTCTGCAAAGTTTTAGAGTTTTGTAAAAGGTAAAAACAAGACACTCTTATCTATATTTTTCATTTCAATTTACAAATCATTTTTTCCTACCTTACAAAATCATGTAACTTGAAAGCAAAGACAAGCATTATTTTGTGAAAAATATGAAAATATATTCAGAAAAGTAAAATATTGGCCTTTTGCTAGTCATTCCTAAGACCTGTGGACTAGGGATTTCTCCATAGTTCAGGAGGTGCTGAGCTGTGTCTCCCTGACAGCTTGTTAGTTATTGACATTTTCTCTTTTATTCTCCATGGAATACTGGGACTGGGCAAAACCCCGTTACATAGCCCCCATATGAAAATAAGCAATGATCTGAAAACACATGGAATCTGAGCAGGCCTAACGGACACCTGAAAAAATGCTCAACATCACTCGGCATCAGCGAAATACAAATCAAAACCACAATGAGATACCACCTCACACCAATCAGAATGGCTAAAATTAACAACTCAGGAAACAACAAATGTTAATGAGGATGAGGAGAAAGGGGAATCCTCTTATACTGTTGGTGGGAATGCAATCTGGTACAGTCACTCTGGAAAACAGTATGGAGGTTCCTCAAAAAGTTGAAAATAGAGCTACCCTATGACTCAGCAATTGCTACACCAGGTATTTATCCCAAAGATACAAATGTAATAATCTGAAGAGGCACATGCACCCCAATGTTTATAGCAGCAATGACCACAATAACCAAACTATGGAAAGAGCCCAGATGTCCATCGACAGATGAATGGATAAAAAAGATGTGGTATATATGTACAATGGAATATTACTCAGCCATCAGAAAAGATGAATACTTACAATTTACATTGATGGGGATGGAACTGGAGGGTATTATGCTGAGCGAAATAAGTCAATCAGAGAAAGACAACTATCATATGATCTTATTCATATGTGGAATATAAGAAACAGCACAGAGGATCATAGGAGAAGGGACGGAAAATGGAATGGAAAGAAATCAGAGAGGGAAATAAACCATGAGAGACTCTTAACTATAGGAAACAAACAGGTTTGCTGGAGGTGAGGTGAGTGGAAGGATGGGATAATTGGGTGATGGACATTGAGAAGAGCTCGTGATGTGAACACTGGGTGTTATATGCAACTGATCAATTATTGAACTCTACATCTGACGCTAATGATGTATTATTATGTTGGCTAATTGAATTTAAATAAAAAAAGAAAACACTTCTATCTTCATGAAAGAAGATGTTGAAAGAAAGAAAGAAAGAAAGAAAAGAAAGAAAGAAAGAAAGAAAGAAGAAAGAAGAAAGAAAGAAAGAAAGAAAGAAGAAAGAAGAAAGAAAGAAAGAAAGAAAGAAAGAAAGAAAGAAAGAAAGAAAGAAAGAAAGAAAGAAAGAAAAAAAGGAATCTGAGCAAGCCTAATGAGAATCAGAAGGTGTGTGTGTTAATGAGGGTCAGACAGTAGTCCTAATGAGAGACTAAACAGACTCTGTCTCTGCTTTCTATTACCCTTTCTGTATTTTTCAGGGCAATGTTTTAGGGTGTTTTACAAAAATTTTAAGCATATTTCCACTTACACTTTCTTATATCTTTATAGACTTCTAATATAGTGAATATAATGGCATGAAGTGGCAAGGTTGTATCATAGTGTAGGTAGATACATGGGGCAGTGTTAAAGTACCATGAGGAAATCCTTGGTAGATGTGGTTGTTTCTATGCCATCCCAAAGTTGCCCAATCTCTCCTGATCTTGGAAGCTGGTCATATTTGGTAGGACTACTAGATGTTTCAGGTCTTTCTCCTAGGTCAGAGAAGACAAGAAGAGATGATATGTGATGACTCAAATGAACTGACAACACAACATGGAGGTGAAGTTTGTGGCTGTTTCCAAAATCAATGGAAAAGAAAGCTGGGGTCAATTAAATGCCTGCCATGGCTATAGAAGGAAGAAGTTGTGGTGCCCACATTAGGTTTTGGCCATTTCTGTATAACAAAACTGTAAATCCTTCTATTTGACTATTAATTCTTTGAAGATAAGAATTGTGTTTTATTTCTTATTGTATCCCCAAATGGATAAGATAGTCTTAACACAAGGTAAACAGTCAACCAACATTTGGAAATAAATGGGAATTGAACTAAAGAATACAAATAATGATTTTAAACTGCTTTCAAGTCTGATTTATGGACTAGATTTGGCTAGTAAATAGCTCCTAAATGAGAGTCACTATATCTACAGTATCTCAGAAAACAGATAGGTTTTAGGTGGGGAAAGATGTATCGCCAGAGAAATTTAACAATCGGGCTTAACCTCATGAGAGTTTGTGGTTTACATTTATATTGCCTGTGATATCCAAAAGACCCAATCTTAAAAGTAAACCTAAACCCCAGTCTTAAATTGGAAATATCTTTCAAACAACTGGCAAAAACAAAGATAAAGCATCTTTGGGAGGCTACCCTCCAGGCCAAGGCCACAAAAGTGTCATCTCTGCTAAAGCTCCACCAACATTAGTTCACAGTTCAAAATTAAAAATACACAAGGAAACAAACCACCATAAAAGACAAGAGAGATAACAAACAACAGAATTAGAACCCAAGATTTTCATATAATGACTAATTAAAGTTTATAAAATATATATTTAAAATAATTAGAGAAAAGAAAAATGTAAGTAAAAATATAAGATGGGAATATAAATTATTAAAATAAGGAAGGAGCAAACAGACCAAAGGATTTTATATTCTCGTAAGGAAGTATTTACAGTAATTCACTTTATACAAAATATGTGTGTTGTAATAGAATGCATAACTTCCGACCCAGTGGAGAAATAAACAAAAAAAAAAATAAGTCAACCAATAAAAAAGGAAACAGGAAATGAGAACAACAACAACAACAAAACCCCAAAGCATAGAAAAGGCCGAGTAATTTGAAAGTAGATAAAAAAAAATAATTCAGTTACATTAATAGTAAACACAACTGTAATAGAAAAATTAATTCAGTTACATTAATAGTAAACAAAATTATAAATGGGCTAAGCTCATGAGTTAAAAAGGAGAGACTGTCAGATTTAAATTTTTTAATGTATTGAAGTATAATATACACAAAGGAAAATGCATATAAGTGCACAGCTTGCTGAATTTTCATGAACTGAAAACTGTGTAAACAGTACCCAGGTCAAGAAACATTACCAGCACCTTAGAAGCTTCTTTCATGCCCCTTTCAGCCACCCCTGCTCTCTCCAATAGAATAACCACTATCTTGACTCTAACTGGCATAGATTACTTTTTTTAGGCCAGATTAGATTAAAAATGTAAATATGAAAGACAAAACTCATAGTTTTCAGAAGACAGTCTTTATGATCTCAGAGTTTGGAAAGACTTCTAAAGCACAAAAAATATATAAAGGAAAAGATTAATCAATTTGACTACACTGAAGAACTTTGTTCATCAAAAGACATCATAAAAACAATAAAAAGTCCAGTCACAAACAAGAGAAAATATTTGCAATTTGTCATATAACTGCCAAAGGATTGGTATCCAGAATATATAAAGAATTCCTACAAACCAAAAAGAAAAAGATAAGCTACTCATTAACTTGAAAAACAGACAAAGACATTACCAGATATTTAATACAAGAGGAAATCTTAATAGCCATCAATATATCACAAAATGTTCAACATTCCCTATATTCACATAGGGAATTCAAATTAAAACCACAATTAGCAGATAAGGGAAAAAATGAAATATGGGTATAGTAGTTAAGAGCACAGACTCTGGAGTCATACTAGCTGGGTTCAAATCCCAGACCCACATACCTGTTGTATGCTCTTAGGCAAATTACAACATTTCTTTGGGCTTTGGTTTCCTCATTTATAAAATGAGGCTAACAGTTCTTTCTACCCCTTGGAGGCATTAACCTTATTAGGAGCAATCTAATTCTTGCATTTGTTCCGGCCAAAATCTTGCATCACCTTTGACTCTATCTTTGATCCTTCAGCAAATCCTCTGACTTCTACTTTCAAAATATATACAGAATTTTATTTCTTCTCACCAGCCCCACTGCAAACACTTTAGTCCAGGTTCACCATCATCTCCCACCTGGACTATTACAATAACCTTCTAATTAGCCTTTCTACTTCAGCACTGGCCTCTGTAGGCTATTTGCAACACAGCAGCCATAATCATGATGTTAAACCATAATCAGACCATGTCACTCTATTCCTTAAACCGCTCGAGTGCCTTCCCATCTTCCCCAGTAAAAGCCAGAATCCTCTCTGAATCCTGCAAGTTCCTAGATTGCCTAGCTCCTGGTTTTCACTCTGATATCTTCTTCCACTCTGCTTTTCTGCTCCAACCACACTGGGTTCAGAGCCTTTGTGTTGCTGCTTGCTGTAATTGGACTTCTCCTCTTGAAGATGTCTACCTGGCTTGCTTCTTCACTTTTTGTCTAATGTTTTTACTTAAAAAC
Source organism: Halichoerus grypus (assembly GCF_964656455.1). Lineage (NCBI taxonomy): Eukaryota > Metazoa > Chordata > Mammalia > Carnivora > Phocidae > Halichoerus > Halichoerus grypus. The sequence goes on from NC_135712.1 coordinate 116,755,062, forward strand.
CTTTTCTCAGTGATAGCTTCATTGGACACTACCCAAAATTTCAACATCCCTTGTTATTTTTTATCTCCCTTTCTGCTTTGTTTTTTTTTAACCTTTGCTCTTATCACCAATATACTATACATTTTAATTATTTATCTTGTTTAGTGTCTCCTCTACAGAATTTATGTTCCAAAAGGCAAGGATTTTTGTCAGCTTTGTTCATTATTGCATCTCTAGTACCTAGAACAGTGGCTGGCACATAACAGGTCCTCAATAGCTTTTTTTGAATGACTAAATAAATAAATGAATGTCAAGTTTGGCAAAAGTGTGGAGCAACTGGAACGTTTACATAGTGCTGGTGGGAGTGTCAATTTGAGCAACAATGAGAAATAACTTGACGGTGTCCAGTAAAGCTAAAGATGAATGTGCCTTCCAATCCAGCAGTTCCACTTCTGGTAGATACTCTCTAGCTAAATGCTTCTTATATACATTAAGAGACGGGTACAAGAATAGTCAAAACTCCACTATTTGTAATAACAAAGAATTGGAAATGTCATCAACAGTAGAATAGCATTTCCATTTTTTTCTCTCATATAGCATGGAAAATGAATGAATCAGAACTATGGGAAAACAAAATAAATGAATCTCAAGAACAAAATATTGAGCAATATTTGCAACATGATTTTATTTATATAAATTTTAAAAACATAACCAAATAATATATGTTCAGAGATACCAAGATATGCAATGACAGTATAAAGAAAATCAAGGCGATAAAGGATACAAATTTTAGGATAGTGATTACCACAGAAGCAGAAAGGAAGCGACTGGATCACAAAGGAGCACAGAGCAACTTTGAAATGTAAAGGTTTTTACCTTTCTCTTCATCTATATAGGAAGTGTGTAGATATGTTATATTATTTATTTTTATATTTCATAGTTATAAGTATTCCATAATGTCTTACTCAATATATAACAAAAATAATGTTAAACAAAAATCCAAGGAAAATATTTAAAGAAATGGATAGCCTATTCATTGAACAGCAATTCCAGTGGTCAATAAACATGAGAAATTGCTCAAACTGATTATTAATCAAGGGCTACAAATTATTAAAATAATAATAAGATAATATGAGATTGACAAAAATTTTAAAAGTTGATCAGATTAGGTGTTCAGGAGATATTAGAGAAACAGATATTCCAATAAACTGCTCATGAAAAGGTAAAATGATATACTCATTCAGAGGGCAATCTTATAATATCTGTTAAATTAATGTTTAAACCTACCACCAATAAATTTTCAAAACAATGCCTTTTTCTTCTTCAATATATTTTTAAAATAATACCATTTTTGAAAAACATATACAAAAATAATATTTTTGTGAGTATATCTTTATAGATAAAAATATACTACATGGGATGGGAGAGAGAGGGGCCAAGAGGAGTGGTCTTTACCATCTGTAATGTTTTAATTTTTTTAAGTATATTTATGTATTGCTTGTTTATTTTTTTAAAGATTTTATTTATTTATCTTGAGAGTGTGCACATGAGTTGTGGGTGGGGGAGAGGAGCAGAGGGAGAAGCAGACTCCCCACTGAGCAGAGAGCCTGAATCAAGGCTTGATCCCAGGACACTGGGATCATGACCTGAGCCAAAGGCAGACACTCAACCAACTGAGCCACCCAGGCACCTGTATTGCTTGTTTAATCATAATTAATTTTAAAAAATTTTTGGTATGCTAATTAAATGTAGTATTTAAACGAAATTAGCATTTATGTCCTTTAATGTTTATATTAAAAATTAAAAAGGACTTAAATTTAATGTTATGGTACTAAGTTAGGAGGTCATGAAAAAAGCAAGCAGGATAAACCCAAAGAATCATAATTAATTTTAAAAAGTTTTTGGTATGCTAACTAAATGTAGTATTTAAATGAAATTAAAGCATTTATGTCCTTTAATGTTTATATTAAAAATTAAAAAGGACTTAAATTTAATATTATGGTACCGTTAGGAGGTTATGAAAGGAGCAAGCAGAATAAACCCAAAGAATAAAATTAAGTAAAAAAAAATAAAGGTAAAAGCAGAAAAATATTACAATAGAGGGGATCAACAAAGCCAAAAGTTGTTTCTTTGAAAAGAGGAATAAAATAGACAATTTTGATAAGACAAAAAGAGAGCAAATATAAACAAGGTTAGAAGAGAAAAATAGGACATAACCACAGGTGCTGTGAAGGATAAAAAGTTAAGAACAATGTCATGCACAATTGATGCAAATAAATCTTAGATAAAATGGACAATTTCCTAGGAACAAATAACTTATCAAAACTATCTGAAAAAAAAATTGAATAGACCTATAATCATTAAAGAAATTTAATTAGTAGCTAAAAATCCATTCATCAAAGAACACAAGGCCCAGGTTGTTTTATAGGTGAGTTCTATCTAATTTTCAAGGAATAGATCACCTGATTTTATACAAACCTTTCAAGAAAAAAGATAGAAGAATGCTCCCCCAAATTATTTCATGAAGCTCCTCTAATGTTCCTGAAATCAGAACTTGTCAGTGGCAGTAATAAAAATGAAATGTATATGCCAGTTTCACTTATGAACATAGATACAAAGATTATGAACAAAATATTATCAAGCCAAATTCATCAGTGTAAAAAAAAAGTACATTATGACTGAACTGGGTTTATCCTAGGGATGCAAGCATACTCTAATAATTGAATATTGTAAGTATAATTTACCACATTAACAAATGAAAATATATCTCAGTAGATATAGAAAAAGCATTGACTATGAAAGATTCAACACATAGGTTATAAAAATTCTTGGCAAAGTATAGAAGGGAAGGACTTCCTTTATCTGATAGAAACTATTAAAAACCCATAGACAACATCATACATGGTGGTGAACCTTTAGAAGTATAATTCCTTTTAAATCATTTAAGATTCTCCTTTTGATATGTTTTGATTGTTTTCCATATTTTTTTAAGCAGTGAACATCCCTATATAAATCTATGTATACTTGTCATGTTATTTCTTTAGGATAAATTCCAAGAGGTGGAATTGCTCAGATCAAGGTTTTATGTACTATAAATTTTATTATATTTTCCTAAATTTCCATGTACAAAAGTTGTACAACCTTACAGTGACACAAAGCACCAGGAATTCCCCTTTTATGCATTTTACTCATTCAACACATTGCGATATGCTAAGGTCTCTGCTGGGAGTTGGTGTTCACTGGCAAATACCACAAATGTGGTCAGTGCCCTTCTGGAGCATACAGATTAGTTTTGGGGTCATCTGTATATCTTCCTTAAGAAATTGCCTGTTTGAGCGCCTGGGTGGCTCAGTCATTAGGTGTCTCCCTTCAGCTCAGGTCATGATCCCAGAGTCCTGGGATCAAGCCCCGCATCGGGCTCCCTGCTTGGCAGGAAGGCTGCTTCTCCCTCTCCCACTTTCCCTGCTTATGTTCCCTCACTAGCCGTCTCTCTCTCTCTGTCAAATAAATAAATAAAATCTTAAAAAAAAAAAAAAAAAAAGGAAGAAAGAAAGAAATTGCCTGTTCATGACTTTTCTCACTTTTCTGAGTAATCAGTTTGATTCACCAGAGGACAAGATTCTAGGATATTCAGAATCTGAAAGATAAGGGGTTCAAGAAATAAGATCTTGTTCATAGAGTAACTTTGTTTTCCAAATCAGAAATAGAACAAATGGTGGAAAAGAACAATTGTACTTAGATGGGACAAAAGAACAAAGTATCTGAAAATAGGTTAGTCCCCCAAAATCTGAAATGTACGACTTTTTCACCCATGGAAAGGGGAGGAAGTGCCATACACAGAGAGGCTGAGGGCATAGGCCACAGACTACATCATTTCCCTAGTTTTGTCTTGAGCAGGCCCTACAGTACTCCTGATCTGGGCTGTAATTAAATTCAAATTAAACTCAGAAACCCCTATAAAGGAGAACCCTCAATACCATTTATCATTCTCAATCAGCAACTTTTAACTTAAATAATAATACAAAAATCAGGGGCATGAGTGTGGCTCAGTCAGTTAAGTGTCTGACTCTTGGTTTCAGCTCAGGTCCTAATCTCAGGGTGGTGAGCTCAAGCCCCACGTCAGGCTCCATGCTCAGTGAAGAGTCTGCTTGAGATTCTTTCCCCCTTCTACTCCCTCCCCCTCTGCTCCACCCCCATTTGTGTGCTCTCTTTCTCTCTCTTTTTCTCTCTAAAATAAAAATAATAAAATCTTAAAATAATAATAATAATACAAAAATCAGTGCTAATAAGATAGCAAACTAGCTTCAGCTACTGGCTCTTTCTTCCCAAATCAAACCTAGAGAAACTACATAATTGAGAGGAAACATAGACCTGAACAAGTTATAAAAACTATAGGAACACCTGGAGAGACCAGAGGTGGTCTTAAAGTGGTATGGAGGATGGACAGCAGCAAGAAGCAGGAATGGGAAGAAAGATTCTTTTAGAGATTTTAACTTCTAAGTTAACCTCTTTTCCTAATTTTTGGGGTGGTCTTCACCCCCCTCATTTCAACAGTCTAGGGCATCCACTGTGGAATCAGGGTTAGCATCTGGGCAGTAAAGAAATTGATGAAGTTGCAGGATGACCAGTTGCCCTGCCCTTGGGCATCCTCTTCTCCATCTCCTGTGCCTCCACATCCCCAGGCTGATGAAAGATACCTGAGAGATTACCTCTTCCCAGTTCTAAATATTTAAGGGTAAAGCTCTGACAAAGAAATTGCCAGAGGAGTGAGCCCAAATCAATTTTCTGGGGTGATCAAAAATTTGATGATGCTGACAGCTTTCTCGACCCTGGCATTTATCCCCTCCCATCTCCTAAAAATCACTAAAGGGACACTCCAGTGTGTGTATGGGCCTTTCCTTATAATATTGGCAAACAAGAATGATCCCGGGAAAATATGAGCTCACAGGCCAAAATAACAATATACGCCATGAGTACAACTACTGTAAAACAGAGACCAAAATCTGGACATAGGCCAATCAAGCAAAATTATTGAGATAGACCAAGAATTTTAAATAGTCATAATTAGTATCCTTAAAGAGATGAAGGAGAATATTAGTAACATGAAGCAAGCACAGGAGGTTGTAGGAAGAACCAAAAGGAAATATCAAATACAAAAAAAAAATGTTGAAATAGAGAAGGAACAAACACTACTTTTATCCAACACAAAATCAGAATCAGTCAATTAATGGAAAATCAGTTAAAGCAAGGGATCATTAAAAAAAAATAACACGAATAGCTCTAACATTTAATTATCACTTATATAAATGCATATTTACCAATCTTTTGATAAAGAGTCAACGCTTTTTCTTTGAATCTTAGAGTTCTAGGTTGTCTTTTTTGTACAACACACACCCAAAATATATCTACCAGAACTTCCAGTTTCTGTGTTTTTAGTTCAGAGCAAGAATTTAAAAACACTGGCAAAGCAATATAAGCTAAGAACCCTTCTATATTTAGATATATATTTTTGCAACATTTTACAGTGGTCCTGCTCACTACTAATTTAGTAGCATTTTCTAAGGAACTAAATTTTACCAAGTCTTTTCCACACATTGAACTTAGGTTTTTTGAAAAACTTCAGCTATTTCTTTCATATTCATACTTCATTAATCTATATAATTAAATTATGCAATTGCTAATACCAATTTAAAGCAGATATAAACTGATCTTGGAACAAGTGGGACTGACCCTTGTTAATCCTAAATTTCATATGGTGGGAGCAGAAGGGACCTGGGCACCCTGGAGAGTAATTCAGCATTCAGTGTGCAGAAAGCCAAGGTCATTGTGCTGTACAGAGGGAATGGAGAGCTAGAGAGTGGCAACTGATGAGGAGCTTTTCATGCGCATCTGTAGTAGAGTCTTAACCTCGATATATGTATATTATGTTTTGCATATCACCAAAGGTTTTATATATTATGTTAAAATATACATATAGCCCAAGAGAACTTTCTGAGGGATCTTTGTGGATTATTTTGACGTACCTAAACAGTTTGGAACAAGAATAAACTTAGCTCCAAGCCACCAAAATAAGTCAAAGCTAAAGCTCTCATTCACATTGATATATGCATGCATGGCTTTTATATGAAAATATAACTGCCTTCCCTGAAGCAAAAAGAAATACATTCTTGTTCTGTAATAATTCATAATTTTTGACATGTTACCTATATTGTCAAGGATGTGCCGTAGTTTCAATACAAAGAGGCTTTAAGGAGGGGGGGCTTTATAAATCTTACTGAAAAAGAAAGCTCAACGAAGTTAATCAGTGTACAATAGAGTTTTCTAGAGTTCAATGCAAGTACTGACAATCTACATCCACTACATTTTAACTGTCTATTACAAAGAAACAAGTCAAGCAAACTTAATTTTCATCAACTATTGATTTATTGATATTCGCACCTTCATAAAAATCTTTGATAGCTGTTCTCCAATTGAATGGCATTATTCAAATGTCATATACTTTTTGTCTTTCATTTTCATTGATTTCTCTGATTTATAAAGACCCTTTCACACTCTCCAATTTCTCATCATGTTCAGCAGAATCAATGTTCTACTCTAAACTTCATTGAATGTCTCTCATTCAGTGAAAGCCTTCTATTGAATGCCTTTCCATATTCCACTCCACCATAGCTCAAAAGTTGAATTCAAAATCTTCTGCGTAATGAAAATTATTTTTAACCCTTAGGTGTGGCTTTTTCTTTCCTTTACCACTCAAATCAATTAAACCTAAAGCCATATGGAGAAGAAAAAATTAAGAGTTTGAATATCACTGTTTATATAGTAAAAAGTTGAGTGCTACGTACATGCATTAGACTTAAAATCATACTGAAATGCACAAGAAAAAAATCTGTACCTTTTTACCTTCTAAATTGTAAAGTATCTACCCCCATGCATTGTACAAAAAAAAAAAAAATGACCCAAAGCAAAAGAAAAAGTTGAGCAGAAAATTTGGTCAGCTTAAATAGCAAATCAGTTTAATTAGTCTGCAAATTATTTTCCCTCAAAAATATGAAACTGGGGAGGATGGTAAAAGAAATTTTTCTGAACATTTCTGATTACGGCTGTACCATTACATACAGTAGCATATTCAAAAGCAGCTAATTTAGAAAGTCTGTCAAGGGAATTTGAATGTGGTAAATGCACTAGCATAAATGACAGTGTTTATTAGGAATAACATAACATGAAGGAAAGAAGTTCTTGAAATTTTCGAGCTAGTGATACAACTAAATGTTATTCCAAACAAACGCTTCAACCCCCTCTAAAACAGTGAAGGAAAAGCCTTTTTCAATGAATACTTGTTCGATTCTAGCATTCTGCATTTGTCCTGATGTTCTATGCATTTCACTCTGAAATAGCTGATATAAAACAACGCTGGATAACGTCCTCAATCCTAAGTATTTTAGTTTGTAACGCTTTCATCAAGAAAATGGGATGCCATGGAGAGGTCAGACACAGCTCATGGTGTTTGGGACTCAATATCCTTTCTGTCTGTTGCAATGGTAAATCTTCCTGTAGTAACGGCACATTGTTCTCATAATGAATGGAGAGGTGTATCCACAGCCATGTCGTGGGTGGCTGTGACTCAGATCACTGCAAGAGCTGGGATATTTGTATGCAACTCAGAGACCTAAAAAAAATGACATCATTAGAAATCTTCCTTTTTTGTGTATATTCTTCATACTTTCACTCAAGAAAGAATTTAGCATTGGCTAATTACAATGATAAAAAGACACACACGATGAATAAGAAAGGAAATTCATCATAGCTAAATGAAAAAGATTAAAGAAATAGAATACTAACCGTTAAAATTTTTTGATAACATGTGAATATTTCATGCCAGTGCCTAATATTAATAACAATGTTTTTCTTGGTTTATTCATTAAGAGAAATTTTTTTCAGCATGGTTTTCATTCCTGCACAGAAAATATGCTGTTTCAACTAGTTTTCTTTTTTTTTTTAATTTTTTTTTTATTTATTTGACAGAGAGGGAATGAGAGAGAGAACATGAGAGGGGGGAGGGTCAGAGGGAGAAGCAGACTCCCTGCCGAGCAGGGAGCCCGATGCGGGACTCGATCCAGGGACTCCAGGATCATGACCTGAGCCGAAGGCAGTCGCTTAACCAACTGAGCCACCCAGGCGCCCACAACTAGTTTTCTTTAGCTCGTATTTATTGGCAAAACCACAGGGAAACTAATTACATTATGCCATGACTCTCATTTTTTTTTTCCTAAGGGCCAGTACTATTAGATCTCCTGAGATGAGCCTTCTAGAGAACACATCTTTGAACATAATTCTGGTTCTATAGCCCCCCCAGCCTTTGAAGTTATTCTAGACTCAAGGTTCTATATGCCAACCACAAACTCCCAGCAAAATGTTTACTTTCAAGACTAACAAGACTGTGGAATGAAAACTAGCAGTTGCTGCCTACACTGTAGAACTGCCGACTACTGCAAGGATTCTGATAGAAATTCCTTTTCCGCTGTTAGAGCAAAGCGGTATGCAATAAATGATACTGTATTTGACTTCTTTCTATGAACCAAAGAAGTAGTTGAAAGTGATAGAGAACTACATTTCAGCTCAACATAAGGAAGGATTTCCTAACAGTTACAAATGTCTAAAAATGCCATTTGCTTCCTGGGAAAGTAGTGGGGTTTCTGCTTTTGGTTGTGTTCAGTTCCATGCTGAGCAGCCCTTCACAAGAGTGTTGGAACAATCAAGCATTGGCCAGATGTCTGGACATACATTACAAGGTGACTCTATCCTTGAAATCTTGTAATCCTATACTGTGTGTGTGTGTGTGTGTGTGTGTGTGTGTGTGTATTTCATCAAAATAGATCTAAGTCCAATTTTATTTAGGGGCCAATATTTCTGATCAATATCATGATAATCACTCTGTGAAGTTGCAGACTTGAGAAGCTATTCTTAACTCAATAGTATATTAACTTAAATGAAACCTTACAAAACTCTGTATTTTTACTTTAATACCCCCCCAAAAAAGAAAGAAAAAGAATCAAAAATGGAAAACCTCCAGAAATAAGAACACTATTATCAGTTTTTACTGGCTAAAGTAATTTAGCAAATTCATAGAAAATAACCTTCCCCTTAAGTTATAAGCTCAAGGATTTCAAGAATATCTGGCTACAGTATTTATTCAGTTTAATGAAGCTGAATTCCGTATAGCTGTAACTACATTTATTTCCTATATTAACTTTACTTACTTAATGATGCCTATTCATCTTCCTAAAATGTGTTTTGTTGTGTTTTTATAGGCTGTGCATCTGAAATTCTCATGTTTTTAAAAAGTCAAATTAAGTTTAAAAGAAGACAATGAAATGCAGGGGATGGGAGAGGGTTGGATAGCAGCCAGGGGTGCATAGGGAGGCCAAGAATTCTCGAAGAAATATAGGACAAAGTAGAAGCTCTCGAACATTTAAGTGGTGTACCTCCTCTACTTCAGACACTGTATAGGCCTAAACGGTAAAGTCCTAAATTAGGATGTGTAGCCTACCTCCTGCAGGTGAGGCAGAGAAAGAACACCCACACTGTGTGAAGTTCCATATATAAAGTCTATATGCGTAATAATACACATAAAACTGTATATAATCATTATGATGGTTCTACAGAGCATAGTGCAAAACATTTCTCTAGGATTAGAAAGTTTTGTCTTAACATTATAAATGCAAGGCAGAAGTTTTGTTTTCACTTTTTTCACTTTTTGCCTTTTTTTGGGGGGATTGTTCTGGGTGACTGGGTGGTAGTAGACATTGGCAGAAGATAAGTATCCACCGCCTCAAGCACCACCTGTTGCTTCCACTAGTTGGATACAAAGGAATTTACCTTTCAGGTTTCTTTACTTGAAAAAAAATATGGTCAGAGTCACAGATACCTTCCCTGCCAACCCCGGAGTTGCTCTATGATCAAACAAAATGTGTGTATTAAAAATATCCTTTGTAAACTCTAAAGCCTTATAAATACTCACCAGTTCTATTGTTAACAAACATCTTGCTGCCCCCAAACCTGAATCTCTTATAATGGAGAGACAGCCTAGTCTGGCAAAAATGATTTGGGCCTTAAACAAACCTCAAGAAAGCTCAGTTCTTCCCTTTATTCTGTTTTATGTGGGCAAGTGCATTAATACCATTGAGTGCAGCTTCCCCAACTGTAAAATGGAAATAAAATTATCAATTTATGAGTTTTGTTGTCATTATAACATAAATTGTTAAAAAATTTTAAAGTAAAAGCCTTTAACACATTCCTTAGCATAATTTATTTATTTATTTTTTTTTTTTTTATAATTTTTTTTTTTAAAGATTTTATTTATTTATTTGACAGAGAGAGACACAGCGAGAGAGGGAACACAAGCAGGGGGAGTGGGAGAGGGAGAAGCAGGCTTCCTGCGGAGCAGAGAGCCCGATGCGGGGCTCGATCCCAGGACCCTGGGATCATGACCTGAGCCGAAGGCAGACGCTTAACGACTGAGCCACCCAGGCGCCCCTCCTTAGCATAATTTAAATCCTAAAAAAAATTAGTTCCATTAGTATTATTACTATTTTAGAAGTAGTAATACTGCTATTATTACAATGTCCTAAATTTAGAAGGATCTCAAAGGATTGCAGTTGTCCTCATATGTAATTATAAATCTTCAGCTTCATAAGAGAGGCTGCACTCTAGGAACCATGACCATGACTGGCAAGAAAGTCTTTAGATCATTTACATCCTCGTTGTAAAGTCACAGCTCTTCAGTACAATTCACTCTTATGCTACCTTTAAAGCCCAGAGGAATTACTGGATTTACCATGAACAAATTTCCTCAGGACTGGGACTAAGCAAATATTAGAACTGCAGAAGCAAAAGTTATAATTCCAGTAAAATATATTGTCATGTTTGTTTGCAAATCCCACAATACAAGAATAAAAATTATTCATTTATACCCCAGCTTGTTCAAAATATAGATATACTCAATAGTATATAAAAAATGAAATCTGAGATATTCTCTAAAGAAGGCTTCCAGTCAGGAAGAAAAACAAATTTTAAAGCAAAAAAATTAATCCTGGGACAAAATTATGGAGAAAATAAAAGGACATTTTTAGTTCTTCCTTTCCTTTCATTTTCATTACAGTTTTGTAGGTTTTCACCTCCCAATTAAAACGGATTTCAGTGTATTACTTGGATGAGTAGATGAAAGTCAGTAGGTTGTGTCAAACTGTACTATGCCAAGTAAAAGCTGTGTTGAGGAATCCATGTGAATTTAATTAGTATTAGTTAAGAAGGGTACAGGATAATGAACTGCTGTAATATTTCTCTGTACAAACCATAGTAATATGGTAGAATTTCATTCTTTTACTAATAGGAGAAAGAAGCCAATCAGCATTAGTGATGTGATTTTATAAAATAAATATGACTTTTTTTTTTACTTTCTAGTAAGTACAGTAAATAACTCATACTAAAAAAAATATAACATCTAGTAAGTCTTCAGAGAACACAGTTTGCTGAGTTAAGTTGTTTAAACTTTATGTTGTTTAATTAACATGAATGGTTACCATGAACTGTCAGAGTTTTTAAACACTGATTGTCCTCTTAAGTAGTTTAAATATTTCCCTAGTCTTCTTTGCACTATGAACTTGCTTTTTATTTTCCTGAAGAAAAGCTTTGCTAAGCAAAGATTACTTAAGTTGGGTTCTCTCCAAAGGCTCACAAACTGAGAATTAATGGAAATAAATGTTGATTACTGTACTGGATAAATAAAATGTTGAGTCAAGTTTTTTTTTCCTTGACCCTGAGTGAGGATGAAGTAGATATGAGGTTATTTATAGTGAATACTGATCCTGAATCCACTAGTTTGACATTTGTTGTTGTCGTTATTATTATTATTATTGGTTTGGAAGTGGAGTTTTGAGGGTTTGTTTGGTTTTTTTTTCCAAAATTGACCAATAAGTCTATTCCCTCAGTAATTAACTACTCCAGGCCAGACTCAGGCAATGCCCTCCTGGGGTCAAATTTGTTGCTTCTGTCAATGCGGGCTTAATGTAGATTCTCCTTTTGAAACATGTCTTCAGGAGATTTTTGCACATGAAACAAAATTGAATTCACCCACACATTTTCATTAAGTGCCCCAAGAAGGAAATTATTATGAAGCCTGTTCATTCAGAGGAATTTTGTCACATGATATAAATAGACAAAGGAGTGCTAATCAGTGCTGCTGCCTTGCTATGAAGGGAACCTTTTTTAAAATGCTAATAACCATCTACAATTTTGAATAAGTAATTCTATCAGATAGTCAAAGTTTTTTAAAAATTGATAAAAACTACTTTTGGCAAGCATGTGGGGAAAGGGCACCCTCTGCACCATTATTAGAGGTGCAAATTGGCATATTCTTTCTGAAGGGCAGGCTGGTAGTATGTTGAAAAAGAAAAATTAATGTATACCCTTTGACAGAAGTAGCTCATGTCTAGGAATTACCTAAGGAGTAGTCACTCAACTGGGGAGAGGTGTTTGCATAAAGGTGCTTAATGCCATGTTGTTTAAAAGGGAACAATCTAGAAACAACCAAATGTCCAATTAAGGGTACATGAAATAAAATATAGTAGGAAAATACAAAGGGATATTTTGCTGCCATTAAAAATCGTTTAGTAGATCCAAGTTTATTGCCAGGCAAAGAGACTTATAAAATATTATTAAGTTAATTAAGTTACATAAAAAATATGGTCAGATTTATGTAACATTATGCATGTTGTCTATACATCTACAGATCTATGAAAAAGAAATTACTGAAAAAGATGTTCCCCCCCAAAATAAGTGTTTTTGTCATTGTTGTTTGTATTTTTCCTCACTCAAAAATAATTTTGAACAAAATAAGAAAGATATTAGAAATGGGTAAGAATGCTCAATAACCTCCCCAAAATAAAAAGATGAAAGTTTGAGAAAGGCTCAAAGAAGAAAATATTTGGAAAACTTTTTATTCTACTTTAAAATTCTTGTTCTAACTTAATCTAGTTTTATAAACTATGAAAGTAATGCAAGTTCATGGTAAATAATAACACAATGTCAATATCCATAAAGTGAAGTGAAAGTTATGTGTAAATGGATTTATTCACACAACATATCCTTTATTTCTTTAACTCACTTTTTATGATTTAACCATGGATCTTGGCTATCTTTCTATATCAGCATATATCGAACATCATAAAATTTATTCTATTATATGAATGTACATAATTTATTCAACCATTTCTTATATTATGGATATTTGTTTCCCGGCTTTTGCTAATATAAATACGTTATAAAATTTCTTGATTAAAAAATCATATTTGAAATTACTGGTAGTTTCTTGAATACATTCATAAGTAGGTTTTGTTTTTGTATTTAAATTGTCAATTCTTCTGGAATTTATTTGGCTATAAGGAGTGAGTTAGGAATCCATCTTTAGGGGTTTTTTTTTTTCCAAATCAGTCAAATTTTCTGCAATCTTTCTCAACAATCTATATTTTCCCCCAATGATATTATAAAATTGTCATTCTCTCTAAATTGATATACATATATTCTGTGTGTTACAAAATAAAATACCATAAAACTCTGGGTAGGAAATTGACAAAAATGATATTTTTCACCTAAAAAAAATAAACATGCAAGAAGAGCTTGCTATGAGGGATCGCGGATGTCAGAACAGCTTTCCTTTAGAAAGCAAACAGCAAAGTTGGATAAAGAAAGCAGAAAAGCAGGTGTTCAAAAGAATTGACAAGTAACCACATCATCTAGGTCTTGAAGGGCCAAGATACCAAATAAAAACAAATTAAAGTATGTTGAAACAAGAAATAAAAATAATAGAGAAAATAATGTAATGGGGAAGGGAAAGCAGAATACAGAAAAATCAACAAATCCAAATTTGCTTCTTGGAAGCACTCATAAAATTGATAACGTTCTAGCAAGATTTATCAGGAAGAAAAGACACAAGTTATCAGTATTGGGGGGAAAGACATAACTACAGACTAAGACATTGAATATATCATGAACAACTGTATGCCAGTAAATGTGAAAATTTAGATGTAACAGCAAACACAACTTACTGAAACTAATACAGAAATAAATAGAAAATCTGAATAATCCTGTAACTATTAGAATAATTGTATCTGTAGTTAAACACCTTCCAACAAAGAAAACTCCAAGCCCAGAATTCTTCTAAGTGTTTAAAGGAAGAGAACAGGAACCTGTTTTATCAAACTTCAGTAACTTTTAATCATACAAACTGGTAAAGACTATGCAAGAAAGGAACATTATAAGATAGTCTTTTGTGATATAGACACAAAAATCTTAATATTAGCAAATTAATTCTAGTGATGTATAAAAAATGACCAGGTAAGGTTTATTGCAGGAATGCAAGGTTGTTTTAGCATTTAGAAATCAATTAATGTAATTAACTACCTTAAAACAATGAAAGAAAAAAATACCATATGATCATCTTAATAGGTAAAGAAAAAGCATTTGATAAAAATAAACACATGCTTGTTTTCCTAAAATATCTATTCCTAGTAGATTAGGAATAGAAGGAATTTATTTAATCTGTTTAAGGAGTTTCTATGAATTTAGTAGAGAAATATTGAAAATTTTTCCTTTAAGACTGGAAGTAAGGCAAAAATGCCCCATCACCACTTTTATTCCACAGTGCACTGGACGTGTGTTACCTAACAAGTATAATCAGGCAAGAAAAAAAGATGCAAAATGTATAATGAATGGAAAGGAAAACACAAAATATTTGAAAACAACGTGATTGTGAAAGTCCAAGAGAATCTACCAATAAGCTATGAGAATTATTGAATAAATTTAGTAAGACCCTGAGTATAAGATCAATAAAAAATTAATTGTAGAATAGGTGTATCTAGCAACAATTAGAAAATGAACTTTGAAAAGGGTACTATTTACAATAGTAACAACAAAAAAAAACCCAGCAAATATCTAGGAATAAATCTAACCAAAAATATGCAAAATCTTTATACAGAAAATACTGAGAGAAATTAAAGAAAACCAAAATCCTTATAAGAATATGTGACATTGGGGAGGGTATGTGCTATGGTGAGCGCTGTGAATTGTGTAAGACTGTTGGATCACAGACCTGTACCTCTGAAACAAATAATACATTATATGTTAAAAAAAAGAAGATAATAGGCAGGGAAAAATGAAGGGGGGGGAAATCGGAGGGAGAGACGAACCATGAGAGACTATGACTATGGACTCTGAGAAACAAACTGAGGGTTCTAGAGGGGAGGCAGGTGGGGGGATGGGTTATCCTGGTGATGGGTATTAAAGAGGGCACATATTGAATGGAGCACTGGGTGTGATATGCAAACAATGAATCATGGAACACTACATCAAAAACTAATGATGTAATGTATGGTGATTAACATAACATAATAAAAAAAAGAATACGTGATGTTCATAGATTCGAAGTTCAATAGTGTAAAAATGTGCATTCTATCCAGATTTCTCTATAAATTTAATGCAGTTCCAACTAAAATGCCAGTGGGTTATTTTTGAGGAAAAGGACAAGTTGATCCCTAATAAGTTCAAATGGCAATGTGTTAATTTAAAAAAAAAAAAAAAAAGCAACAAAACCAGGTGTTGACAAGAATGAGAGCCCAACAAGGACTGCTGATGGGAGTGCAAGTTGGAACTACCAACTTGGAAAACTGCTTGGCACTATGTCCTGACAATTCCACAGAAATGCAAACATGTATATATAGCAGCAAAATTCATCATAGCCCCAAACTGGAAACAACCCACATGTCTATCAGTAGTAAAATTAATAAATAGTGATATATTCATATAATTTTAAAAAATGAACTACTTCTATACACAACAACATGAAGAATCTCACAAACATCTTTGAGTAAAAGATGACAAATACAAAGGAGTATATATTGTCTGATTCCATTCTTACTTAACTGAAGGAAAGGTAATTTGTGATGACGGAAGTGCTAATAGCAGTGCGTTGGAGTGTGGAAGTATAAGTGGGAAGGGGAATGAGAGTAATTCTGGGGTGCTGGTAATATCCTCTTGTTTAATCTGAAATTGTAAACATACGATTTATACATTTTTCTAAGTGACTAAGCATAAAAAACCATTCTTTTAGCATGCAAAAATGATTAGGAAAACTCAGAAGAAGGTAGAGTATGGAAACAATCTAAATCCATGGAATATTACAATGTATTATGGAGCTACATTATTTACAAAGACATGGTATTGATAGAGGAATAGGTAACAATAGAAACAAAGAACAGGTCCAGAAAGGGGCCTAAATGGAAAATGGAACTTCTGTGCAATGTGTATATAAACAGTTACTTATAATTTTGACCAGTGCTAGATTTTGATAAACTGAGTGACTACATGTTAAAATCCTGAGTTTTCCAAAGGAAGCAAATCTCTAAACAAATATTTAATACCATGGGTCTCCATGTAAAAATGGGAGAATTCCCAGGGGGGCGGAGCAAGATGGCGGAGGAGTAGGAGACCTGGATTTTGCCTGGTTCCAGGAATTCAGCTAGATAGGGATCAAACCACTCTGAACACCTACGAACTCAACAGGAGATGGAAGAAAAAAATAGCAACAACTCTCTGAACAGAAAAGCGACCACTTTCTGGAAGGTAGGACGTGCGGAGAAGTGAATCCGAGGCGATATTCGGGAGGATAGATGGCGGGGGAGGGAGACTCCGTAGTCCGCTTCTGGCAAGTGATAGAGCCGCGGAGCACAAAATCGGAACTTTTAGAAGTCAGCTCCACTGAGGGGTGTCATCCAGTGCTTAAGCGGGGGGTGGAACCCTCGCGGGACAGTGTGGTCTCAGGACCCTCAGGGTCACAGAAAGACCGGGGGTACCTGAGTGCGGCAGAGCTCCCAGGTATTGGAGCAGGGAAGCCGGCTGCAGAGACGGAGCCAAGGCGCGGGCTCTCAGCTCGGGGTTGCCATAAACTGTGATCCGTGGCACAGTTGGGCCACTGCTTCTCCAGCAGGGACCCAACAAGCGGCAGATCCGGGGAGACTCCCCTTCCTCCCCGGGAGGAGCAGCATGGGAGTGCACCGCAGGGATCTGCTGGGTTTGGAGACTCCACACGGGGTTGGGTGCCAGAGATAGAAACGCTTGCTCACAGGCGGGTGAGCATGGAGTGCGGCCAGAGACCGGGGAGACGGGAGTGACTGACTGCTTTTCTCTGGGGGCTCACTGAGGAGTGGGGCCCCGAGTTCTTGGCTCCTCTGGGGCGGAGATTGGGAGGCTGCCATTTTCACTCTCCGCCTCGAAAACTGTACGGAAAGCTTGCAGAGAACAAAAGCTCCCGAGAGCAAACCCGAGCAGATTACTTAGCCCGGACCGGCAAGGGCGGGGCAATTCCGCCTCCGGCAAGACATTTGGGAACCACGGCGACAGGCCCCTCCCCCAGAAGATCAGCAAGAACAGCCAGCCAAGACCAAGTTTACCGATCAATGAGAACGGCAGAACTCCAGCGCTAGGGGAATACAGTGCATAGAATTCATGGCTTTTTTACCATGATTCTTTAGTCTTTCAAAGTTAATTTTTTTTAACTGTCTTTTTTTTTTAATTTTTCTTTTCCCTTTTTCAACCAACATCTTATCAATCCCTTTTTTAAAAAACATTTTTATTTTTCATTTTTAGAGTCATATTCTATCCCTTCATAGTAGTTACCCTAATTTTTGGCATATACATATAAGTTGTTCTCTCTTTAAAATTTTGAGATACAGTTTTTTCTAACAGATCAAAATATACCCTAAATCTCTAGTGTATGGCTTTGTTCTAGTCTCCTGCCTGATCACCTTCTCTCTCTTTTTTTTAATTTCTCTTCTTTCTTTTTTCAACCAATTTATCTTATCAATTCCTTTTATAAAACCTTTTATAATTTTCATCTTTACAGTCATATTCCATCCCTTGATCATATTAACACTTTTTTGTGTACATATATGTGTTTCCTTCTTTAAAATTTTGGGAGGCACTTTCCTCTAACAGACAAAATACACCCAAAATCTAGTGTGTGGCACTGATCTATGCACCAGCCTGATCATATTTGATCATACTCTGTTTTTGTTTTGTTTTGTTCTGTTTTTGTTTGTTTTTATCTTTTTCTTTTTTTTTTTTCTTTTTCTTTTTTCTTTCTTTCCGTTTCTTTTCCCCCGGTTTCCGGTCTTTTCTGATTTGTTTAGAGTATATTTTCTGGGGACGTTTATACCCTGTTAGCATTTTGTTCTTTAATTCATCTATTCTCCTCTGGATAAAATGACAACATAGAAAAAAATCACCTCAACAAAAAGAACAAGAGCCAGTACCAACTGCCAGGGACCTACTCAATACGGACATTAGGTACTAGCTGGGCTTGAAAAAAGCATGGAAGTTATTAGAGAAACCCTTTCTGGAGAAATAAAAGAACTAAAATCTAACCAAGTCAAAATCAAAAAGGCTATTAATGAGGTGCAATCAAAAACGAAGGCTCTAACTCTAGGATAAATGAGGCAGAAGAGAGAATTAGTCATATAGAAGACAAAATGATGGAGAATAAAGAAGCTGAGAAAAAGAGAGATAACCAACTACTGGATCACGAGGGCAGAATTCGAGAGATAAGCGATACCATAAGACGAAACAACATTAGAATAATTGGGATCCCAGAAGAAGAAGAAAGAGAGAGAGGGGCAGAAGGTATATTGGAGCAAATTATAGCAGAGAACTTCCCTAATTTGGGGAAGGAAACAGGCATCAAAATCCAGGAGGCACAGAGAACCCCCCTCAAAATCAATAAAAATAGGTCAGCACCCCGACATCTAATAGTAAAACTTACAAGTCTCAGAGACAAAGAGAAAATCCTGAAAGCAGCTCAGGACAAGAGGTTGGTAACCTACAATGGTAGAAACATTAGATTAGCAGCAGACCTATCCACAGAGACCTGGCAGGCCAGAAAGGACTGGCATAATATATTCAGAGCACTAAGCGAGAAAAATATGCAGCCAAGAATACTATATCCAGCTAGGCTGTCATTGAAAATAGAAGGAGAGATAAAAAGCTTCCAGGACAAACAAAAACTAAAGGAATTTGCAAACACGAAACCAGCCCTACAAGAAATATTGAAAGGGGTCCTCTAAGCAAAGAGAGAGCCTAAAAGCAACATACACCAGAAAAGAACACAGACAATATACAGTAACAGTCACCTTACAGGCAATACAATGGCACTAAATTCATATCTTTCAATGGTTACCCTGAATGTAAATGGGCTAAATGCCCCAATCAAAAGACACAGGCTATCAGATTGGATAAAAAAATAAGACCCATCAATATGCTGTCTGCAAGAGACTCATTTTAGACCCAAAGACACCCCCAGATTGAAAGTGAAGGGGTGGAAAACCATTTACGATGCTAATGGACATCAAAAGAAAGCTGGGGTGGCAATCCTTATATCAGACTAATTAGATTTTAAACTAAAGACTGTAATAAGAGATGAGGAAGGACACTACATCCTACTTAAAGGGTCTATCCAACAAGAAGATCTAACAATTGTAAATATCTATGCCCCTAACATGGGAGCAGCCAATTATATAAGCCAATTAATAACAAAAGCAAAGAAACACATCGACAACAATACAATAATAGTGGGGGACTTTAACACCCCCCTCACTGAAATGGACAGATCATCTAAGCAAAAGATCAACAAGGAAATAAAGACTTTAAATGACACACTGGACCAAATGGACTTCACAGACCGATTCAGAACATTCCATCCCAAAGCAACAGAATACACGTTCTTCTCTAGTGCACATGGAACATTCTCCAGAATAGATCACATCCTAGGTCACAAATCAGGTCTCAACTGGTACCAAAAGATTAGGATCATTCCCTGCCTATTTTCAGACCACAATGCTTTGAAACTAGAACTCAATCACAAGAGGAAAGTCGGAAAGAACTCAAATACATGAAGGCTAAAGAGCATCCTACTAAAGAATGAATGGGTCAACCAGGAAATTAAAGAATAATTTAAAAAATTCATGGAAACAAATGAAAATGAAAACACAACTGTTCAAAATCTTTGGGATACAGCAAAGGCAGTCCTAAGAGAAAAGGATATAGCAATACAAGCCTTTCTCAAGAAACAAGAAAGGTCTCAAATACACAACCTAACCCTACACCTAAAGGAGCTGGAGAGAAAACAGCAAATAAGGCCTAAACCCAGCAAGAGAAGAGAAATAATAAAGATCAGAGCAGAAATCAATGAAATAGAAACCAAAAGAACAGTAGAACAGATCAACGAAACAAGGAGCTGGTTCTTTGAAAGAATTAACAAGATTGATAAACCCCTGGCCAGATTTATCAAAAAGAAAAGAGAAATGACCCAAATCAACAAAATCATGAATGAAAGAAGAGAGATCACAACCAACACCAAAGAAATACAAACAATTATAAGAACATATTATGAGCAACTCTATGCCAGCAAATTAGATAATCTGGAAGAAATGGATGCATTCCTAGAGATGTATCAACTACCAAAACAACCAGGAAGAAATAGAAAACCTGAACAGACCTATAACCACTAAGGAAATTGAAGCAGTCATCAAAAATCTCCCAACAAACAAAAGCCCGGGGCCAGATGGCCTCCCAGGGGAATTCTACCAAATATTCAAAGAAGAATTAATACCTATTCTTCTGAAACTGTTCCAAAAAATAGAAATGGAAGGAAAACTTCCAAACTCATTTTATGAGGCCACCATTACCTTGATCCCAAAACCAGACAAAGACCCCATCAAAAAGGAGAATTACAGACCAATATCCTTGATGAACATGGATGCAAAAATTCTCACCAAAATACTAGCCAGTAGGATCCAACAGTACATTAAAAGGATTATTCACCACGACCAAGTGGGATTTATCCCTGGGCTGCAAGGTTGGTTCAACATCTGCAAATCAATCAATGTGATACAATACATTAATAAAAGAAAGAACAAGAACCATATGATCCTCTCAATAGATGCAGAAAATGCATTTGACAAAGTACAGCATCCTTTCTTGATCAAAACTCTTCACAGTGTAGGGATAGAGGGTACATAGCTCAATATCATAAAAGCCATCTATGAAGAACCCACAGCGAATATCATTCTCAATGGGGAAAAACTGAGAGCTTTCCCCCTAAGGTCAGGAACACGGCAGGGATGTCCACTATCACCACTGCTATTCAACATAGTATTAGAAGTCCTAGCCACAGCAATCAGACAACAAAAAGAAATAAAAGGCATCCAAATCGGCAAAGAAGGAGTGAAACTCTCACTGTCTGCAGATGATATGATACTTTATGTGGAAAACCCAAAAGACTCCACCCCAAAACTGCTAGAACTCATATAGGAATTCAGTAAAGTGGCAGGATATAGAATCAATACACAGAAATCGGTGGCATTCCTATACACCAACAACAAGACAGAAGAAAGAGAAATTAAGGAGTCGATCCCATTTACAATTGCATCCAAAACCATAAGATACCCAGGAATAAATCTAACCAAAGAGGCAAAGGATCTGTACTCATAAAACTATAAAATTTACTCATGAAAGGAATTGAGGAAGACACAAAGAAATGGAAAAATGTTCCATGCTCATGGATTGGAAGAACAAATTTTGTGAAGATGTCAGTGCTACCTAGAGCAATCTACACATTCACTGCAATCCCCATCAAAATACCATCCACTTTTTTCAAAGAAATGGAACAAATAATCCTAAAATTTGTATGGAACCAGAAAAGACCCTGAATAGCCAGAGGAATGTTGAAAAAGCAAAGCTGGCAGCATCACAATTCCAGACTTCAAGCTCTATTACAAAGCTGTCATCATCAAGACAGTATGGTACTGGCACAAAAACAGACACATAGATCAATGAAACAGAATAGAGAGCCCAGAAATGGACCTTCAACTCTATGGTCAACTAATCTTTGACAAAGCAGGAAAGAATGTCCAATAGAAAAAAGACAGTCTCTTCAACAAATGGTGTTGGGAAAATTGGACAGCCACCTGCAGAAGAATGAAACTGGACCATTTCCTTACACCACACACAAAAATAGACTCAAAATGGATGAAAGACCTAAATGTGAGATAGGAGTCCATCAACATCCTAAAGGAGAACACAGGCAGCAACCTCTTCGACCTCAGCCGCAGCAACTTCTTCCTAGAAACATCGCCAAAGGCAAGGGAAGCAAGGGCAAAAATAAACTATTGGGACTTCATCAAGATAAAAAGCTTTTGCACAGCAAAAGAAACAGTCAACAAAACCAAAAGACAACCGACAGAATGGGAGAAGATATTTGCAAATGACATATCAGATAAAGGGCTAGTATCCAAAATCTATAAAGAACTTATCAAACTCAACACCCAAAGAACAAATGATCCAATCAAGAAATGGGCAGAAGACATGAACAGACATTTTTCCAAAGAAGATATCCAAATGGCCAACAGACACATGAAAAAGTGCTCAACATCGCTTGGCATGAGGGAAATCCAAATCAAAACCTCAATGAGATATCACCTCACACCAGTCAGAATGGCTAAAATTAATGTCAGGAAATGACAGATGTTGGCGGGGATGCGGAGAAACGGGAATCCTCCTACACTGTTGGTGGGAATGCAAGCTGGTGCAGCCACTCTGGAAAACAGTATGGAGGTTCTTCAAAAAGTTGAAAATAGAGCTACCATATGATCCAGCAATTGCACTACTGGGTATTTACCCTAAAGATACAAATGTAGGGATCTGAAGGGGTACGTGCACCCCGATGTTTATAGCAGCAATGTCCACAATAGCCAAACTGTGGAAAGAGCCAAGATGTCCATTGACAGATGAATGGATAAAGACGTGGTATATATATATATGATGGAATATTATGCAGCCATCAAAAGGAATGAAACCTTGCCATTTGCAACGACGTGGATGGAACTGGAGGGTATTATGCTGAATGAAATAAGTCAATCAGAGAAAGACATGTATCATATGACCTCACTGATATGAGGAATTCTTAATCTCAGGAAACAAACTGAGGGTTGCTGGAGTCGTGGGGGGTGGGAGGGCTGGGTGATAGACATTGGGGAGGGTATGTGCTATGGTGAGTGCTGTGAATTGTACAAGACTGTTGAATCACAGATCTGTACCTCTGAAGCAAATAATACATTATATGTTAAAAAAAAAAGAAGAAGAAGATAGCAGGAGGGGAAGAATGAAGGGGGGGAAATCGGAGGGGGAGACAAACCATGAGAGACTATGGACTCTGAAAAACAAACTGAGGGTTGTAGAGGGGAGGCAGGTGGGGGGATGGGTTATCCTGGTGATGGGTATTAAAGAGGGCACGTATTGAATGGAGCACTGGGTGTTATATGCAAACAATGCATCATGGAACACTACATCAAAAACTAATGATGTAATGTATGGTGATTAACATAACATAATAAAAAAAAAGGGGGGGAGAATTCCCATCACATCTCAACAACCAATAGAAGAAGAAAAATCTTTTTTTTCCCTTTAATGTGAGGAATAGGTTGAAACTGGGAGGTGGAAGTAGGGGTGGGGTTGGGCAGGGGTCACTGACTTTGCTGCTATCTGAACAAAGTCAAAAGTTGATCACCCACCCTTTTTTTTATAACCCATATTGAGTCAGGTGTTTTGTTTTGTTTTGTTTTGTTAAACTAGTACAGGACTGTGAAGGAATATATATCATTCTAAGTGATAGAAACCTCACCTCCAACAAAAAAAGTGATTTCTTGGTCTTTTTAATTCAATAGTCCAAGGGTAGATTTTGCTTTGGGAGAGGCTGAATACAGGTTGAGCAGCATTGTCAGGACATGGCTTCTCGTTCAGACCACTGTTTCCCCTGTGATCACAAGATGGCTAGCAGCAGCTCCCTAGCGTGCATCCTACTTTCTCACACTGTGAAAAGATGGGGGTCTTTGTCCCAGCATTTCTTGCCAGGTCTCATTGTATTTCTTTGGCTCTGAATGCACCACACCCATTTCTCAACCAAACATTCTGGCTAGAGAAATGCATTGATTTGAGTGGTTTAGTCCTAAATCATATATTCCAGATCTGAGCTAATGGAGGCTTCAACATGTGAGCTGAGAGTGGGGAAGAAAGTGGACCCCAGAGGGAAATTGGAGTATGATCACCAAGAAGAGGTGGATCTTAGATGGCAAAATGTCCCTTCTACAGTACTTGGGACGGGGGACAGGAGAAGAGACTCTATGAATTTAATCTTGCATGCGTTTGTTAATGTTAAAAACTGGATAGCTGTGCCATAGCTGAATGTTTGTGTCCCTCCCCCGACCAAATTCCTATGGTTGAAGTCCTAACCTCCAATGTGGTGGTATATAGAGGTGGGGCTTTGGGGGGCTGATTAGGTAATGAAGGTGGAGCCTTCATGATGGGATTAGTGCCCTTATTAGAAGAGGCATGAGAGAGAGATCTCTGCCATGTGAGGATACAGCAAGCAGACTGCTGTTTGCAAATCAGGAAGAGGATTCTCACCAGAACCTAACTGATTGACATGACCCTTTGATCTTGGACTTCTCTGCTTCCAGAACTATGAGAAATAAATCTCTGTTGTTTTAACCAGCCAGTCTATAGCATTTTGTTATGGTAGGCTGAGCAGATTAAGACAGTAGCCAAATCTCACTTTTTGAAAAAGTAAAGATATGAGGAGGGAGCAAAATGTTCCCCATCCCCTTTATTTTCTCGCATGTTTTCAAGTTTTTGTGGTTATTTGGGTGACAGTGTTTGTTAAGATGAGCTGGTCTAGAATGTGAAACAAGTCCTCAGGATAATTAATGATCACTGCCACTGCAGAAAGACCACAGGAGCTATGTCTTTTTTAATCCTTTATTTCTATTACTGGCTTTAAATAATGTTTCTGACAAGACTTTGCTTTTCTTTCTGTCAACTGTCGGTAAGCAGGTATTGGGCATTATTTGTGGGGCTGTAAATACATTACAGGAAAAAATAATGAGTCCTTAAAAAGTCAAGAGAAATGCCTCCAGAGACGTTTACCTAACATGGTGATTTATGTAGGGCTGAGAATGAAGTTTCAGAAACTTCCAAATGAAAATTCTGGAACATAAACTAAAGTCTCTTCCAAATGTGTGTTTGTTGTAGCCCCTGGACACATTTCCCTTTTACTTCTAATCTGGAAGTTAGAGAACGTTTTTCATGCTCAACTTAAATTGTTTAGTTAATGACCTAAGAATAACTCTTGAGAGCATCCCTCTGCATAGCATGTTATTACTCCATTCCTCTGACTGAATTTGATGTATCTATTGTGTTCTCATTGCATAAACTGATCCCTGGGATTAATCATTTTCTTTTTACCAGCTAGAAATTGTAGACATTTAATGGATATACCTACATCAGTCAATTTAATGAGTCTCATTGTCTGGGGTTTGAAGTATACTGATCATTCTAATGTTGAAATATAATTGACATTCATTCTTATTACAAGCTTCCAAGTTTTCCAAGTTTGTCCCTCCTTCCTGCCTGAGGAAGGTAATTTAGCTATAACTTCTTTTGAAAAGTTTTCAGGGCCTAGGAACTCAACGGCAGCTACTGAGTAATGTCAGAAGAAGCTAAACAGTCTTTGCATCCTTTCCTATGGTATACCTTAAGCAATCACGTAAATTTCTATAACAAGGAATATTCTATCATCCTTGTAGGAATTGTTCCGTGGAGGATCATGCTGGCTGATAGACCCAGGTGTATCTCTAGCAGCCTTGCAGTTGAAAAGGAAGATAGGATGTTGACATGGCTGCCACATCTGTCACTGGGTGGAGAGCCAGGGTAGAGTCAGAGGGCCCGACAGGGTAGTCAGGGGCCCTGTAACCCTCCAGAAGTGGAACACAAGGCCAATGGGTGGCCTTCCCAGATACAAGAGGACTATCCACTTACCAAAACAGTTACAAGATATTAAGTGGATTCAAACCTGAGTCATAATTAATGGTTTTTGGTTTCTGTTTTGTTTTCAGTTGTTTGAATTTATGAACTTCTTGGCCGAGAATGTCATCTTCTGTTACATGGGCCTGGCGCTATTCACGTTCCAGAATCATATCTTCAATGCTCTTTTTATACTCGGAGCCTTTGTATCCTTTGAAATACAGAACATGGAGTGATGAAGGAAAAGAGCAAACTACTTACTTTTACTGTTTATTCTGTTAAATTGTTAAAGTAATTTCCTCAAGTTTATTGCAAGGCTCAAATTCATGGCAGATATATAATTTCTAGTAGGAGGGAAAAGATCCTAAGAAATTGGGATCTTTATTAAATGCTTCTGTTTCCAAGATAAGAAATTTGGAAAATACTGAGAGAAATAAGGGGGGAAAACTGAAGGAGAATAGAATACTCAAAAAATGAATATTCAAAATATATTTATTTCCTGAATAGTCAAAGTATGTTCTTAAATTATGAATCATTTACATAAAAATATATCAATCCATTCTTTACAGAGAAATATACTTAATCTGCATTAGAGTGTATCTGAATATAGTCAGGATTATTAAGCTTTAGAAATATTTTCGTCACAAGATGGTAAAATCTCTTTTCCAGTGAGGACTTTGAAAATAGGATACACAGAGTAAAGATCAGATGAAATTAGCATTATAGATGTGATTCCAATGTCTTATGTAAGTGTACATGTGAGTTTATTTTAATAAGATTATCCTTTCCTATAAGTAAAATAACAGATAAAATATAGACCTCCCTTTTATTTATTTTTTTTATGATTTTTTAATTTTTTATTAGAGAGAGAGAGTACAAGCAGGGGGAGCAGCAGGTAGAGGGAGAGGGAGAAGCAGGCTCCCCGCTCAACAGGGAGCCCAATGCGGAACTCGATCCCAGGACCCTGGAATCATGACCTGGGCCGAAGGCAGACGCTTAACCGACTGAGCCACCCAGGCGCCCCTAGACCTCCCTTTTAATGCAGAGGACTTTTGTAGCTCTAGGCCTGGGGTATAAGCATTCCCCAGTAGGAATGGATGTCTCTCTGATAGGATACTGAGCTGCTATGGGTATCCCCAAGTACAGTCAGCAACTGTTGTCCTCTGGAAAATGGGCAGATGCCCCATCAGATCACAGGCATGTGATCCTGACAGCAAGGAGAGTTGACCCCTCTTCTGTAAGCCCTGTTCCAGTAAGCATCTGCATTTGCCTTCTGTCCTCTTTTCACTAAACATTCAACTGAACACTCCAATCTCATCCAAAACCTACATCTTAGATGGAAGCTCCCTCTTCCCACATAACTCCCTCCCATTTGAGGACAAACTAGAATCTACAGACTCTCAGGGAAGGAGTCCTGGGTGACGAAAGGGAAGAGATGACTACCACCAGTATTTTTGTAGATTTTAACCTGTAAATCCTGAACTTTAACAAAATGCTTCCTAAAGGAGTGGTATTATACATTTAGACAGGCAATTCCTGTCAAAATTAAATCCACTAAGAGAAAAAAAGTAAGTGAAGCTTGCCAGATACAGGGAGTATAAACTGATGGAAGGTAAGATGGCAATCATGAGAAGTACATTTATCCTTTCTAAAGTGCTGCTTGAGAAGATAATGCCCCAGCCTCTGAACGGTCTCTGCCTCACATTTTGCAGCAGAGTTGAGCCAAGAGTCAGGCATCAGCAACATAAATGTGATGAGAAAATTTACAGTGATTGAAATGGTACAGGGTTAACAATTCTAAACCAGGTAGATATTCAAAGAAAAGCAGAGTTCTCTGCTATTTCTGGACAAGAATTGACATTTAAAGATGAATTTTGGAAGCAAATTGGACATACAGGTATTGACATATTTATCCCTGTTTTCTGGGCCATAAAATAGAGAAGCTTAAGAACATAATAGTTAAAGTTCAAGGATTCGCAGCCTCATTGCAGCAAAGTTTTCCTCAATGTTTCCCTGTGCTTATCGGTAGCTCGCAATTTTTGTTGCCAGAGCCTGCAACATATATCCCCTCTCCTTCCTCCTGAATCTGGGCCGGAAACAGAAGATCCCCTGGAATTTTCAGCACATGATGATGTTTTCAGGTACGTGAACTATGTTATATGCTAGTACTCCTGTTGTCTCACACTCTTACAGCACGTGGAAAGCAGCCTCAGGAAATGTAGAGATCTCCTGGTCCTCTTAACACATTGCATCTACTACTCGACCCCATCGTACCTAGTACCATGCTGATACTCTAAGTTCTGAGCAACAGTGGGATTTCTTTCCAAGAAGAAAATGAAACTAAAGGGAATTTTGTTGGAAAATACAGTATCTGCCAGAAACTGGCATAGAATAGGTATTCGACTTTCCCCTGACCTATTCCAGATCAATTTTCATATCAGGGAATTTGCATAGTCATTTCATATATTGTGTACTTGAAGATAAATAGTGTATAAGTGGTGCCATCTTTGTCCAATGTTAAGACTTCTCCCTGGAATCCCTTTCCTTTCCTATGCAAAGCTCCAGGAACTTCCTGTAGTTAACACAAAAGTGAATCATATCTAAGTATGCTCAGTTATTAGTTGAGAAAACGGGTATTAACTGCATACTCACCTAGTGCCAAGAGCAGTTCTAAACACTAGTGGATGTAACTGACAAGTTCTCTGCTCTCAAGAAGCTTATGTTCTACTTGTTTAAACCATACCTGAAAGCTCCTTTGTCCAAAAGAAAATAAACCAAATGAATTTTCTGACCCTGAACTACTCTGGAAATTGTGATTTCTTTCTGTCCAATCAATTTTCCTACCATCAGTCTTGCCTTATTCAGGGGACCTTTTTCCTTACATGCCTTCTATGTATGAATACACTTACTTACACTCAGGGCAGTTCATGGGAATATACGTGAAATTACAATAAACAAACAAACAGACTCAGAATAGAGCAAGCAAATACAATTTGGGGCATGCAGGGGGATATGGAAAAACTGAGGAAACTATCACTTATTAAATATCTACTATTTGCCACTCACTATAGATCCATTCTATGAAGCAGATATTAAACCATTTTTTAGATGGAGAAACTGAGGCTCAGGACCTCAAAGAGGTTATATAACTTGGCCAAGGACAAAAGCATTCCTGAGCCCTGAAGTGGTTCAGGAATTCCCAAAGGTGAGAGGAGATTCCACTTTGAACCCACCCAAGTGTCTCAAAATCCATATTTTCAGAAGTAGTACTAGGAGTAAAAGATTTGTTTCACTTTCTGTTGCATTCTAGCCTGTTTTGCACAGTAAAGCATTGGTAGTTTCCAGGTTGAGAATGAGCTATTTAACCAAGTATGAAAAAATGGAGATCCAGAGTTTAAAATTGCCCTTCTGTAGGCTTCTGACAGTGCTTCTCTCCATTTCCAGATACGCTGGAATGAGAGAAAGAGTCATAAAGAGGATAAGTTGAACTGGTAGGTGATCTTTGACTTAGAACAGCAATGAACTTTGGAAATAAGTTGACTTCTATTATGGGAAAACAAAAGGCAAGTTTGATCACTTATAAATAGGAAGTCAGCACTGGGTTGCCCTTTAGCAAGTCATTTCTAGGAGCTGGAAAGCACTTTTCCTTCCTTCCCATCAAAACATCAGTAGTTTTACTCTGGAGAATAAATACTCTGGCTTATTTTTAAAACTTAAGTATTATATTTTAAACAATGCTTTATTTTACAAAGATCCCTTTGAGAAAGGTGTGAGGTTTTGAATAGCCATGTAGGGATATGAAGTGTCTGCCCAAATGGCCACCTGACTTGATGGTTTCTCCAGGGTCTGGCACCTCCTATGTTTGCTTAGCTGTAGGAATTAGAACTATGCTAAAAACTGAGGCCAGCAATACAGTATGTATGGCCAAGGGATGTGAGGATGCCCAGAATTTGATGATATCTTTATGATATTCTAAAGCAGAGAGTCAGCAAACTATGGCCTTTGAACCAAATCTAGCCCAACTTTATTTGTAAATAAAGTTGAAACACAGCTATACCCCTTTGTTTACATATTGTCTTGTCTGTTGTTGCATCACAAAGGCAGAGTTGAGTTGTTTCTACAGAAATCACATGGCCCACAAAACCTAAAATATTTACTATCTGGCCTTGTTCTAAAACCTCATCACATTAAGGGAGTTGATATCTTTAGTTTAATTCAGGAGAATGCCAATCAGTTAGTTCCCATCATCAAAAAGACCATCATGCCAAATTTTCAGGACATCTACTACTATATATGATTATAATCCAGAGAATGACACCCATTGTCTTCCACATTGAGCATCCATGTCATCTGCTAGATATCAGTCACTCATTGTTAGCAGTTCACCAGCTTGACCTCAAGGGTTGCAGTCATCTTGGGCCAAAGTAACCTTCTTTCTATAGATTTGCCTAGATTTTTGTTTTGTATGCTTTTCACATTGAAGTGAATCTGAACAAAAAAGAGATTGGGTTACTTCTATTTTTAATGCCATCTTAATTACAAATTAATAATATTGATGATATTCCCTGACATGGTGGAAAAAACATTGGATTTGCCACTAAAAAGCTATCTTCTTAGCTTTAAAATGAGGAAATTGCAATGTTATGTGGTTATATAATGGAATCATAGATGCTCAACTCAAAAGTCACTCTAACCTTTCTAAGACCTTTTACGAACAATGTTTTGAGACTCAGATCCAGAGCAAGGTAGAATAGGCATTATTAGTCTCTTTCTACAGATTGAAAAGAGAGAGAGCCAGAATGAGGGAGACATGGAGAGACTGGGTATCTTGCTCACCATCTTACAACCAGTTAGAGAGAAAATGAGACTTGAACCCTAGCCTCTTGACTTTGAATTTAGAGCCTTCTAACCTGCATGACACTACTTCAGATTTACCCTAAGGTCATGAGAATAAAAGTTAAATCAAAACTATGCCCTTCCTAACACAGGCCAACCCCAACATGTATAACATGGCTCTCACACAAACCTGATCCTCGTCCATTTCACAATAAATCAAACATGGGGGTGACACCCCTCCCACATCAGTTCAAGTTCTACACTGCACCTACTGACCCCCATCAGAGTATAGGAAGCATCAGGTGAGTTCACCATGTGCAGTGCAGTATTTTTCTTCAAAAAAGAATGCTCTAGACTCAGCTTTGATTTTCTGCATGAATTCTGTCATATTCTATTTACTCAGGATCTAAAGTTTTAAATGTATTTGCCAGGAAATAAAGAATTTAAAAGGTCAACTTAAGGTAACATAAGCCAGAGAGAAGGTAAAGGAGCAGATCACATAACATATTGTCTAGCATTTTCTGTGGAAACCAGAAGAGAAAGACAGTCCCTTTAAAGAATATTTGCCTTTGGGGATCCTGGATGGCTCAGTAAGTTAAGCATCTGACTTTTGATTTTAGCTCAGGTCTTGATCTCAGGGTTGTGAGTTCAAGCCCCACAGTTCAAGCTGGGCGTGGAGCCCATTTAAATTTTTTTTTTTAATATTTGCTTTAGAATATAGCCTAGTGTTTTTAACTATGCCTAGAATTATGACTTTTAGTAGCCCTCTGGAAGACTCTAGTTGTCCATGCTTCAACAATACATTTATATGGAGCCTTTCTTTACATAGCTCAAAACATTTTTCAGAGTCCTTTGGAGATGGTGAACAATGACCCTTTATCTAAAATGGGAGTATGTAGCTAATAGGATCCAACAGTACATTAAAAAGATTATTCACTATAACCAAGTGGGATTTATTCCTGGGCTGCAGGGGTGGTTCAACATCCACAAATGAATGAACATGATACACCACATTAATAAAAGAAAGGATAAGAACCATATGACCCTCTCCATAAATGCAGAAAAGGTATTTGACAAAATACAGTATCTTTTCTTGATAAAAACCATCCACAATGTAGGGATAGAGGAAACATACCTCAACATCATAAAAGCCATCTATGAAAGACCCACAGCGAATATTATCCTCAATGGGGAAAAACTGAGATTTTCCCCCTAAGGTCAGGAACACAACAGGAATGTCCATTCCCACCACTGTTGTTCAACATAGTACTAGAAGTCCTAGCCTTGGCAATCAAACAACAAAAAGAATTAAAAGGCATCCAAATCAGAAAAGAACAAGTCAAACTTTCGCTCTTCGCAAATGACATGATACTCTATGTAGAAAACCCAAAAGACTCCACCAATTGCTAGAACTGATACAGGAATTCAGCAAAGTCACAAGATATAAAATCAATGCACAGGAGTCTGTTGCATTTATATACACTAACAATGAAGCAGCAGAAAGAGAAATCAAGGAATCAGTCCTATTTACAATTGCACCAAAAACCATAAGATACCTAGGAATAAACCTAACCAAAGAGACAAAAGATCTGTACTCTGAAAACTATAGAACACTTATGAAAAAAATTGAGGAAGACACAAAGAAATGGAAAAACATTACATGCTCACAGATTGGAAGAACAAATATTGTTAAAATGTCTATGCTACCCAAAGCAATCTACACACTCAATGCAATCCCTATCAAAACACCACCAGCATTTTTCACAGAGCTGGAACAAACAATTCCAAAATTTGTATGGAACCAGAAAAGACCCCAAATAGCCAAAGCAATGTTGAAAAAGAAAACCAAAGCTGGAGGCATCACAGTTCCAGACTTCAAGCTAAATTACATCAAGATAGTATGGTACTGGCACAAAAACAGACACATAGATCAGTGGAACAGAATAAAAACCCCAGAAATGGACCCACAACTCTATGGTCAACTAATCTTTGACAAAGCAGGAAAGAATATCCAATGGAAAAAAGACAGTCTCCTCAACAAATGGTGTTGGGAAAATTGGACAGCCACATGCAGAAGAATGAAACTGGACCATTTCCTTACACCACACACAAAGATAAACCCAAAATGGATGAAAGACCTAAATGTAAGACAGGAGTCCATCAAAATCCTAGAGCAGAACACAGGCAGCAACCTTTTTGACCTTGGCCATGGCAACTTCTTGCTAGACATGCCTCCAGAGGCAAGGGAAACAAAAGCAAAAATGAACTATTGGGACTTTATCAAGATAAAAAGCTTCTGCACGGCAAAGGAAACAGTCAACAAAACTAAAAGGCAACCTACAGAATGGGAGAAGATATTCACAAATGACATATCAGATAAAGGGCTAGTATCCAAAATCTATAAAGAACTTATCAAAGTCCACACCCAAAAAACAAATAATCCAGTTAAGAAATGGGCAGAAGACAATAAACAGACATTTCTGCAAAGAAGACATGCAAATGGCTAGCAGACACATGAAAAAATGCTCAACATCACTTAGCATCAGGGAAATACAGATGAAAACCACAATAAGATACCACCTCACACCAGTCAGAATGGCTAAAATTAACAACTCAGGAAATAACAGATGTTGGCGAGGATGCAAAGAGAGGAGAACCCTCTTACACTGCTCGTGGGAATGCAAACTGGTGAAGCCACTCTGGAAAACAGTATGGAGTTTCCTCAAAAAGTTAAAAATAGAACTACCCTATGACCCAGCAATTACACTACTAGGTATTTATCCAAAGGATACAAAAATAGTGATTCAATGGGGAAACTGCAATCCCAATGTTTATAGCAGCAATGACCACAATTGCCAAACTATGAAAAGAGCCCAGATGTCCATTGACAGATGAATGGATAAAGAAGATTTGATATAGATATATATAGATATAGATATATAGATACACACACACACAATGGAATATTACTCAGCCATCGAAAAGAATGAAATCTTATCATTTGTAACTATGTGGATGAAGCTAGAGGGTATTATGCTAAGTGAAATAAGTCAGAGAAAGACACATGACATACGATTTCACTCATATGTGGAATTTAAGAAACAAAGTAGATGAACATAAGGGGAGCGAAGGAAAAATAAAATAAGATAAAAAGAGTGAGGCAAACCATAAGAGACTCTTAACTATAATAAACTGAGGGTTGTGGGTAGGGGGAGTAATTGGGTGATGGCCATTAAGGAGGGCACTTGATGTAATGAGCACTGGGTGTTATATGCAATTGATGAATCACTAAATTCTACCCCTAAGACTAATAATACACTATATGTTAACTAAATTGAATTTAAATTAAACATTTTAAAATAAAACAGGAATATGAACTTATGAACACATTTAGTCATTCACAGTCCTCCAGCTCTTCTTTCAGTGGACATTCATTGACACACTCTTTGGGTAGGTATTTAGGTAAACAAAGACAAAGATACTGGCCTTGCCCTTAAGAGGTTTGCAGCCTATAGAGAGCTTGGCTTTGTGTGGCCTAAACTTGGTTCACTAAGACAGTGCACCTCAGGTGGTTCAAAGTCCAGTCAAATAAGAACTAGAACTTTCTGTCTTGGTCAACTACATCTTCCATTTAATAAATCCTTTTCCAACATCTTTACCCTCACCTTATGCATACCCTTTTGGCACTGGGCAGAACAGTTAGCAATGCCTGCCAAACAGAAGTGGATTCACTTGTAAAGCTAACAAGGCTTAAGCCTCAGTCTTCCTCATTCACACGGGCCCCTTCCAAGATCCCTAGAGGGGCCCTACAAGTGTGTTCTGATGGTGTGTAAAGTTGGTAAAAGACATTCTTTGTATTATTTTTCCTAAAGAGGGTGCCCAAGATATATAAATTTCACCTCAAGGTGAAAGTCTTGATCAGTGATCCAGCTGCTTATCACTCATCACCCGCCAGTGAGTGGGACCTGCAGTGAGCCTTGAAATAGGGGCTTGGAGCTGAGTAGATGATGTTTTTGAGGAAAGCCCACATTGTTCAGGGATGACCCCACCACCCCTGCTGCCACCCGCTTCCCCGGCCTCCACCTTTTGCCACTAGAGCCAATTAAACCGAGTGAAGCAACTGTCAGAACCCAGATTGGGTTTCTCACCTAGCACAGACCTTACCCGATTTATTTTGTATAGACTAGTCATCTACACACACAAAGCCTTGGAATCTGAAAATGAGGAATTGTCTCAAGGTCCGTAGTTGTCTCTATGCCTTGCAAAGCTTTCAGTAATGCAAATTCTCTTTTTGGTAGCTAGGTTGCTGTTTAGAGTCAATTAGGGGAAGTTTACCCTGAGACATTTTTAAGGCCTTCTTTAAATTCAAGGCCAGGAGTTCGGAACTGCCTTGGTGTATCGTGTGACACCCAGCACAAAGGGCTTAAGAGGAACGCTGAGCTCCCCTGAAACTGTTCCTGTTGCCCTCGAGCACAGCCCTAGTTAATGCCAGGAGTGAGCTGCCCCGGCCCAGCTCTCAGTTCCCTTGAAACCAAAGAGGCAGAATTCTGTGGTTTAAATTAAAGGAGGAGATGTGCTTCGCACAAATTAGCTTTCCTATTGTTGTGGTGCATATTACAAAGATCAGGCCTCTTGTTTTAATTCAAATCCATGTGCTGCAATTTTTATTTAATTTAAAACTAAATAAGAGCCGGGAGTTGCTGGAAGGAGGGGAAATGCCAAGCTCAACTGAGCCCTGGCAGCCTTCCTGAGACCGCTGTGACTCGGAGACTGTGTCCTGCTGGGCCACAGAGCCTCTGTGCAGTGCTGCTGTGCTGATCTGAACAGGAGGGAGGCCTGGAAGTGCTTGGGCAAGTTGAAGAAGGCTGACAATATGTCAGAGAACATGCTTCTCCAATTTGTCCATTTCTGCTGTGTTTGGAAGAGACACGGAAACCCTGATGTGTACTATTGCGTAAACTCGAAAGAGTTTTAACCAGGCAAATGTGGCCACAGTGTACAGATATAATATAAAACTTCATCCATGAGCTCATGTTGCCATGAAGACAACAGCACCAGTGTCTCTCGGCTTTGCTGCTAATGTTGTTGTTGCTCATTTGGTTGTCCACCAGCACTCATTCTTAGCCTTCAAATAGCGGCCAGCATCGAAGGATTAAGAGAAAGTCATGGAAGAAAAACTTAAATTAAGAAAAATTTTCCATTAGCATTCATTTTTTTCCCCCCTGGGTGGTGAAAAGACTGCCACTCTTATTTAAGTGTTGGGGAACACTGTGTTCTGCAGCTCACAGAACAG
This sequence comes from Halichoerus grypus, assembly GCF_964656455.1. Classification (NCBI taxonomy): domain Eukaryota; kingdom Metazoa; phylum Chordata; class Mammalia; order Carnivora; family Phocidae; genus Halichoerus; species Halichoerus grypus. Next base: position 116,791,129 of record NC_135712.1, read on the forward strand.
CAGTATTCCTCGGAAGGACAACTTAAGAACCACTGTCGAGTTGTAGGAGACCACCTTTCTCTGTGTCTTTTTGGTGAGGCACCAATCATGCCATGGTCAGAGCCAATTTGAGACTGACTCAAAAGTGGCCTTATCAACTGCAGCCAGGAAGAAAACTAGAGGAATTCATGAAAGTGAAGAGGGAAAGTCATTGTGTCAGCAATGCTTAGGAATCTGTGTTTATTACTGCCCAAGCTAATGGAACTCCAGTTAAGCTACCAGGACTGCCCCACAATTACCAGTCATCACATAAAGGGACACGTCCATGCTTTCTTGATCTTGAACCCAAACCTGTCTTTTAATAAGATATCGGGTAATTCATGTGCACATGAAGGTTTGAGAAGCATGTCCCAGAACATCATCACAATTAACAGTTTTCTGTTCTGAATCTCTTTCTTCAATCTATTCCTCCTACCTCTTCTGTTTTGCCTTAGACCCTCCTAGATGCCAGTCTTGCTTCTTGTTCTTCCATTTGCCATCTGATCAGCATAACAATGTTTACCCAGTTATTGAATTCCTTCCAGTTCCTTAAGCTTGCTGAGGTCTTTCCCCCTATTCACTCAGGCTCTCCCTCTGCTCAAAACTCTGGCCACACCCCCCATCTTCAATTCTTTTATTCAACTAATTCCTTTTCATATCTCAGCTTAGACATCACATCCTGTAGGAAGCCTTGGTAACTCAGGTCTAGGTTGGTCCCCCTCATCTGTTTCCATAGCACCCAATACTTCTCCTCTCCTAGTACCCATCACATTAGACTATGAATTTTGGCTTGCCTGCCTCATTCCCTTCTAGACTGGGTGCTTTGTAAGCCCATATACAGATCTGTTCGGTTTACTCTGTACCTCAGCACTCAGCACATTCAGTGAAACTGAGTATCCTTCCACAAGTAATTGGTGGATGAATAAGCAAATGAATGAACAACCTACAACATTTTCTACCCAACTAGAATTGCACATTTCACTAAAATGACCACTTAAGGGCTATCCATTCCTGTTCTGTGAGCCCTGGGAACTTCTAATCCCAGAATTGGTCCCATAGGCACCTCTCAGACCAAACTTTCCTGGTTCCACAGATGGGAGCTAAGCAACGATAACTCTAAGGAAAGAGATCAACAAATAAAACCTTTCATGTTTTAAATGAAAGAAAATATATTTCACCTACTCACTTCTGGCTAAAAAACCCTTCTCTGAGTGTTGATAACAGTAAACATTGTTAATACTTCCTGAAAGTACCATTTGGATCTAAGAATATTTTTCAAATCTCTGTTTAATTTGTGTTGGAGGGATGTGTTCGTTTTTCAATCAAAAACCTAAGATCTCATTAAAAACCCTGGGACTTTTATATCAGTCAGATGAATTGAATCAAGATCAGGCTACCTCTAACTTCAGCTCGGAAAAAGATTTCTTTAAATGTACATACAAGGGTTATTTGAGAGTCTGAGCCCTCTAGGCAACAAGTTCTTTCTTACCTTTCCTCTTCCCTTGTTCATAATTCCAGAGAGAGACAGCCTGGATGATGCCATCATATTTTCAAGCATTTCTTGCCAGGCCTAACCCCTTTGCAGCCCCCTCACCCAGAGTCCAGTGTTCCCTCACCCACCCATACTATATATCCTTCCTGCCCTGGGCACATCTTGTGCAATTAATTAGGCCACTATCTCTTCCTTACCACTACAAGGCCACTAACTAGCTAATACAGCACAGGCTCAGAACGTTTTCTTCATTAGAGGAGATGAATTTCTACTGAACCCTCATCTCTCACTGTGGCCTGGGGTAGGCATTAATGAGCAAAGTGGACAACTGGAGTAGATCTTCTGAGGTCTTCAAATGGGACAGAGTTAACCAGCTTATGCAGGAAATGTATCAAGTAGTCACAGAAAAAGTCACCTTAAATAATGAATAACCATGAGCACCATTGCTGTGACAAAAGTAGACAGGCATAGTAGGTCCATGTGAATGGCAGATCCCATTAAGTCCTCACAGTGTCAAATGCTGAGAAAAGTGTATGTGGTTATGATAAATTCAGAACATTTGAGAACTAGCTTAGAACTGTGGTCAGTCCCATAGAGTTGTTTTCTCCTATTACTAGGTCAAAACATTATCATTCTGCACTTTGCTCCAAAATAAATTTACAATAAAAATTATTAGCTCTTGCATTTTTATTATTATAATTTTTTTAAAGATTTTATTTATTTGACAGAGACACAGAGAGAGCAGGAACACAAACAGGGGGAGTGGGAGAGGGAGAAGCAGGGTCCCCGCTGAGCAGGGAGCCCAATGCGGGGCTCAATCCCAGGACGCTGGGATCATGACCTGAGCCGAAGGCAGACGCTTAATGACTGAGCCACCCAGGTGCCCCTAGCTCTTGCATTTTTAAGCAACAAATTAGATTCTGCTATTTGGCACACCACAATATTTTCTAAATATAAACTGTTTTGGTGCAGTGCAATGAGCTCAGGCTTTCAAGCTGGCTCAGCCACATGGAGCTATGTGATTAACCCTCCCCAAATCTCAGCTCCCTTGACTGTAAAATGGGGATAATCATACTTACCTTAGATGGTCAGTGTTGAAAACCACTAGAAAATATATATAAAGTGCCTGGCACTGGACTGCCGCCTAAGAAACACTCAACGGATGGGAATTTCTATCACTTTCTTTAACCACCACAGATGAGACAGCCATTAGGGCTTCACAGAGACATGATTCATATAAACTCACAACTGCTGTCCGGAAAACCTCCTATCAGAGACTGGGGTTTTCATTCCAAAAAAGGTTTGACTATCAAATCACTGCCAAGGACACTCTCTGAGGCCAGTGCGGAAGCGTTAGTGACATGCCCATGGAAAACAAGACCCGATGCCCCTCTTTTCCTTCATTTAAGGACAATCATTGACATTCTCCTCTTCATTCTAACAGTATTGCACTAAATACATAAATCAAAATGTTATAACTCAAAGTACCAGTTTTTGTGAGCAAAATATACTGGACCCCCCTCTGGGACAAATTGACCCATGCAAAATGTCACAATCAACTTAGACATTTATTGAGTGTGAGAAAGTGGCAAGATCTTGTAGATAACCCAATCATCCTATCTAGTGAGACAGTGGAGCCAACAACAGCATGCCGGCTTCTCAAAGACACTGAGTAATGAAAGGAGACAATCCAGAATGCTTGTCACCTCTCCCTGTTTCTTTCTTTCTTTTTTTTTTTTTTTAAGATTTTATTTACTTATTTGACAGAGAAAGAAAGAGAGAGCACAAGCAGGGGGAGCAGCAGGCAGAGAGAGAGGGTGAAGCAGGCTCACCACTGAGCAGGGAGCCCCATGCAGGACTCTATCCCAGGACCCTGAAATCATGACCTGAGCCGAAGGCAGATGCTTCACTGACTGAGCCACCCAGGCGCCCCACCTCTCCCTGTTTCAAGGATAAGGTCCTAGGATCCAGGAACAGAAATAATTTTATCATTTAATTCAGGAACTTCCTGTGTACATTTCAGTTTTTCAGGATGTCCAGAATGTCAGAGATATCACAAACATCTGATTGATAATTTTAACCAAATTAAACTGTCCATTGAGGCAAACAAATAGACTACATTATTTTTCCCTATTTTCTGCCTGAATTTGCTTACTAACTACTTGCTTGTTTTGGCATTATGTAGACATAACCTTAGAAAACTATCAACACACATGAACAGAGTTCAAAAAAAATAAGTCTATGCCAGGCACCAATCCCTCTAATTCTGCCCTCAGGTGCTGTGGAAAGAGTTTAAAAGAAGTCAATAAGATTGACTCAAGTAAGTTATATGTGCAAATGAGCAAGAAGCAATTACTTTTAAAAATGCCTGTGCTAAATTTCCATACCGCAATTAGGTAATTTAGGAATTTTCAGCAGTAGTTCTGATATACTGGGGAGGTGCAAATGCTGTTCAGGCAACCAGGTCCTTCACAGGCAGACCAAACCTCTATGAATAGGGCTGGGTCTCAGCCCCACTGCCCAGCCTCCCCCTGATTTTGCCTGGAAGGCTCTTTCTTCCAAAAGCACCAGGAACTATTTTAGAGATCTGGTTCCACATGAGGAAAGAAGTAGACACAAGGACAGGTGCCCTGCCTATGAATGACAACCTTGCCCTCCCTTTACAGGATCCTCCGTCCCACTCACCACCCACTTCCCTTAGTGCCTGAAGAGTGTCACCGGACTTTCCTGGAGTTGTTTTTTAAATTCCACAAGTAAACATGAGAGCATGCATGTTAACAAGTATTTTTAAATGTATGCCGTTTAGGAGGATTGTGTGCTATCCTTTCTCAACAGATTTCTTCCTTCTGATTGTCTTCAATTGTTTTTTTCCTGGCAGGAAGCTAATTTTGGCTGCACAAGGAAATGGGAGTTTTGACTGGAGAGTCTAAAACAGGTCATTTTAGATTAGGATAGACTGATCCTGAGAAAGGGAGAAAGAGAGAAGGAAGAAAGGAGAGAGAGCTAGATAGAGATGGTGCAGAATGAGTAGGGGAGGGGAAGCAAAAGGCAAAATATGTATTTCAAAATGTTGCCTCTAATTGTTCTTCTGCCCAGGAGAAGGGAAGAAAATTTTCTTCTTTGTATTTTTCCTTAAAACTCAAACTTAAGATAACCATGATTTTTTAAAATATTTGTTATGAGTTAAATATTCAATAGGGGGAATGAAACAGATTGAATAACCAGCCATAGCATTTACTATGTAACCTTGGCCACTCCATCCCTCCCAGCCCCTATTTGCTCTCCTGTTAAAAAAGTATTTTGTGATTCTACAGGGACCTGTAGGGGAGAGAGAGGTCGGGGGGAGGTGGAGGTAAAGAGCTTTAGGACATAGAGAACTTTAGGATAAGCACAGAAACTCCCAAAATTCAGTGGTTGAACAACAATGGTAAAATCCTCTCTGGCTCATATTAACATGGAAGCAGGGGAAAAGATGCTTCTCCTCTAGATGGGTGATTCAGATATCACCAGGCTCTTTCCATATTGTGGCATCATGTCCCCAAGCCAAGGGTTCTAAAAGTGTGGTCTCTGGACCAGCGGTATCACCTCCATCTGGGAACTTATGTAAAAAGGAAATTCTTGTGCCCCACCACAGACCCACTCAATTAAACACTCTGGGGGTGAAGCTCAGCAATCTGAGGTTGAACAAGTCCTCCAGCTGATTCTGATGTAGCTAAAGTGTGGGAAACCCTGCTACAGGGACTCATTGAGATTTATACCCAGCCAGTGGAAGGGGAAAGAGAGACTGGGGTAGGAACAGCTGTTTCTTAAAAGCCTTGGCCCAGGAATGACATCTATCACTTCTGCTTTCATTTCCCTAGTAAGAAGTAGCCATCTGGCTATACCTAGCTGCAAGAGATGCTAAGAAATGTAGTTTATGCAGTTACAGCAACATAGCATGGATGATAAGAATAGGTTATGATAGACAGATAGCCATCTTTGTCAAAATAGCCCTCCACAATAGGAACATTATCACCATTTATAACATTGCTCCTACGGGAAAAAGCAATCCAGTGTCACACTAGGGTTTCTCAACCCCAGTAACTATTGACATTTGGGGCCACATAATTCTTTTGGGGGGGCGCTGTCTTGTACATTGTAGGATGTTTAGCAGTACCCCAGTCTCTACCCACAAGATTAAGTGTAGTGTCCCCTGCCCCCTAGCTGTAGACAAACACAAATGTCTCCAGACATTGCCAAATATTCCCTGGGGGGACAAAATCACCCAACTTGAAAACCACTGGTTTAAACAGAAAACTCATAAGTTGACTTCCAGAATGCAACCTGGCCGTAAGTTGGGTACTACTCGTTGAATATTGACTTTCTTCTGATCTCTGTTAGCCTTTTGTTTGAAATTCTCTGTTGAAGATTTCAGCTAGTGGCAAGGATTATTCCACAGTTTACTACCACATGCACCTTACCTACATAAAAATAAATTTCCAAAGCCAGAGGCATCTATGCATCTTGACTCAAAGCTGTGAGAGAGCTAATCCTATTTACAGTACCCTTCCTGGCTGCCCAAGGCATCCAAAAACAAACTTCATTTTATGCAAAAATATACCAAAGTCATGTTGCATTCCTTCTCAGTGGCCTTAAGTTTAAATGATTCAAGTTCAGGAAGAGAGATGAAGGAAAGAAAGTTCTGCTTGTCTAATACAGACTTAGTTTCCAAAAAAACTCAATTTATTTTTGAATGCAGAAGACTTTTCCACTGAAACAATCTGTTGGCATCAATTCCATGTGATAAAATAATGTTGAACTGAAAATGGAACCATGTAGCAAGGTTGTACTATCCTGGAAAATGTATTTTGAAACCAGACTGACATTTTTGCTGAAAGTAGTTACTCTTTGCGAGGTCATGGGACTTCAGCAAGGGTAAAAGCAATATATAATTCAATTGTAGATCCAAACTAGGGTTTGATTTATCAGATTGATGATGAGAATGTGTTAAATCTTTGAAATCAACTCCCTCACAGTACTTGAAATGAAAGGAAAGAAAGGATTGCAATTGATTATACCCCAAATAGAAAGGAAATCAGCAAAATAACTCACTTAAGAGGCATTTCTTTTAAGGGATAGGTCAGTTTCTCAGGGACATTTCTGCATCCCTGTCCATCTACTGCTCATTTTCTTTTGGGTTCCAGTTGTGTTTCAAATGCAAAATGTGACCTTTCCCTCATCAGTTCATTCATATATTCATCCAATACTGGAGTGCCTACTTTCCAGGAGTAGCACTGGATATGCTGTCACCAATCTTGCTTTCTTATGAAGGGACACAGATCTTAAAGATTAAAAAATAAACATGATAATTCCGGATGTTGGTAAGTGCAGTAAAAGACATACAAAGAAGACCTGGCTGAAAGTGGAGGGCACTTAGGTGGCATGGTCAGAGCAGTCTTTCTGAGGACTAAGATGAGGAGGAACAGCCAAGGGGCAGTCTGGGAAGAGAGTGGAGGTGGGAGAAGCAGCAAATACAAAGGCCTTGAGGCAAGAACAGACTTGGTTTAAAATAAACTTTATCGGGGCGCCTGGGTGGCTCAGTTGTTAAGCGTCTGCCTTCGGCTCAGGTCATGATCCCAGGGTCCTGGGGTCAAGCCCCGCATCGGGCTCCCTGCTCCGCGGGAAGCCTGCTTCTCCCTCTCCCACTCCCCCCTGCTTGTGTTCCCTCTCTCGCTGTGTCTCTCTCTCTGTCAAATAAATAAATAAAATTTTTTTAAAAAATAAATAAAATAAACTTTATCTTCCTACACTCTCAAACTCCAAACTTCCCTCCCATCTTCCCACTCTCTCCAGTAAAAAGACTCTAACCTCTCCACTGAACTCCAGACTTAGATCTAACTACCCACTCAGTCTCTTCATTTGGATGACCAATAGGCATCTTGGATTTCACATGGCCAGATCATGATCTTTGACATCCCCCCATATACCAAACATGCTCTCCCCACAGTTTTCCCCAATTCTTCCAGTGGCTTAGGCCTTAAGCTCTTGGAGTTCTCTCTTCTTCTCATACCCTTCATCCAACTCATCAGCAAATACTGTCAACCTTTGACTTTATTCCCACATCTACAATGCTACCACTCTAGTCTGATCTCTTTAACGTCTTACCCAGATTAATGCAGCAGCCTCCTTCACTGACCTCCTACCTCAAGCCTGGAAATCAGTTTTTTATACCAGAGCCAGAGTGATGCTCTTAAGCATAGAGTAGATCACATCACTACCCTGCCAAAAACCTTCCTAAAGTTTTCCATCTCAAAATAAAATGTAAAAGCCTTGCTATTCAATAGCCCAACATGATCTGGCTCTGTTACCTCTTTGGCATTATCTTTTTCCACTCCCTTCCCCCTGCCACATTCATTCCATTCCAGCCATGTCAGTCCTTTTGCTGCTACTTGAACATATCAGACATATCCTTACCTCAGGAACTTTGCACCTACTGTTCCAGAAGCCTGGAATGCTTTTCTTCCAGATACCCACATGGTCTTTCTTCTATTAGAGTCTCTGCTCAAATACCACCTAACCAGAGTGGTTTTTCTAACCACCCTAAACACCCCCACTACATATATATATTTCCAACTAATCTGGAAGTTCCTTTAAGACAGAGACTATCTCTTATTTACTACTATCCCCTGGAGCCTGAATGAATGAAAGGATGAATGAATGAGTACATGAGTAACACTACCTCATATCTAGAGGGTCAGAAACCTCTGCAGTTGTTCAATTTAAAAACATTTACTGAGTTTCATGCTTCAGGTACTACAAGTGTAAGGAAGATGTAATTCCAAACTTTAAAAGATTAAGAATTGAGGGTAAATAACAGATTAAATTAAACTACTGATTCATTTCAGAATATCATTTACTGATGCAAGTGGCATGACAATATGTTTTCTGTATTTCTAAGAAAGAGAGAACAATGTGGACTGGAGTATTCTGGAAAAACTTCATGGGGGTGGAATATAGGCAGAAATAAGTGAAAGGGGCTAACAGTGGGGTCATGGCACAGACGTAAGAACAGCAACTGTTTATGGAAGAGGGAAAACCCCCATCTTGTTGGTATGAAAAGTCCTTAGTGGAGAAGAGGAGGTAAATGGGGAAAGTGGGGTAAGGTTCTGTTGAAAGGTTTCTATGGGCTATGGGAAGCCATTTACAGCTGCTGAGTCAGATAAAAGCTATGTTTTAAGGAAACTGTTCAGAGGAACATGGATAGTCTGAAAAGAAGAGAGGATGAAGGCTGTGAGGCCAAAATACCAGAGTGTTGGCCAGCAGCTTAGTCAGGGTGTAAGGTAATGGGCCTTGAAGCAAGGTGGTACAGTGGGAAATGAGAGAAGCCTGAGCCATCATGTAACCCATTCTCTGCTGAATCCAAATCTCTATAGAGTCAGGACACTAGCATCAATAGCTACAAATATTTTTAAGTTCCAAACTGATTCTGATGTGTACTTCTAGTTAAAGACCGTAAGTCTAACCCTAAAACCTCCGTCTAGATATGAGACAACACAGATCCAGATGAGGCAACCTGTTTATGATCATGCAACCTATTAGGAGCAGGTCTGAGAACAGATCCCTGGTCCCTTGACTCTCGATGTAAGGCTTTAAGACTCTCAGTAAATAATAAAAGGGCAGAAGCGGAACTGGTAGAAACAATTACTGAACCATTTCATTGAACTAGAAGGTATCAATCGTTTTGCTATATGTAATCAGGAATGGAAGAATCAGAACATTCATGCATTCATTGATCAACAAATATTTATTGAGCACCTATTATGTGGTTGGCATTGCTGTAGGTGTTGTGGATAAGCAGCAACTAGCCAATTGCAATGTAATGAATGTAATGTCATAAGTCCCCTGATAAGGCAAGCACAGGTTGTACTAGGCATATAAATTAGCCCAACCCAGGCCCAGACCTCAGAGGAGCCTTCATAGAGAAATCGGTGGCTCAGGTGAGCTCTGAAGATCAGTTGGAATTAGGTGAAGTTTGGGTGAGAGTTATAAAAGGAAAGAATTGGAGAGAGTTAGGATGGGAGAAAATGACTCAGGCATAGAAAACCATGTATGCAGACTTCTTTTACCCCACCATTGATTTCAGCTCCTTAAACATTGCTTATCTGTTGACAATAGTCATGATTTGGAACCTCATGAAACTTAACAATCTTATCTTTTTTATCAGACTATACACGCAAAGTGTACACTTCACATACACCTTATCCCCATTTACCTGTTAAAAGATTCACTTTTGCAGGACCATGAGCCCTGGAATAGGGAAGCCTAACCTTCCTCATTATTGCATTTACCCACTGTGTCTTGGGTAATGTGTAGTACATAGTGAGTGCTCAATAAATGTTTAGTTTTTGACTGTTGCTTCGCAAATTCAGTAAGGATGCCCTAGGGAGTACTTATATTCCTGTGATTTAAATGTAGCTGTATCTAACCTTCAACCATTCGGAACACATTTGCAAATTTATAGCAGATTAAGTTTCACTTTTGCTCTTTAAAGATAAACAGGAAGCTGCACGGTTTCTGCAGCAGGGGGTCCTTGCTAGAAAGCTTTCCTTGGTTCAATCTTCTATTGTTATGAATAGAACATCAACATAATTAACATACCCTTAGAGGCCAATTTTAAAAGAAACCACATTTAATTGCAGGTAATTCTTTTATTCCCCAAGATGATGCTAACTTTCCAACTGAGTATGTGAAATATATCATATCTCTGCAAAGTAAACCCATCTAAAATGAAATGGTATAGTCTATCAACCCCCAAAAGCATAGAATCATTTCCATTAGTTGGCTAAAATAAAGAGAAAAAAGAAAGGTAAATCCAAAGGGTCAAAGTACCCATAAGACAAAACAAAACACAAGCTTTGACAATGAGTTCTAGACTTTCTGAGTTTCCAAGCAAAATGGATATTCTTTGGAAATAGTGTTTTGCTAAAAGAAACTCCTATGTCCATATTAATTTTTCATTTCTAGTATTTTGCTGGTAGCTGAAGTAATTTACTTCAATCCTAAAGCCAACTGTTTCCCAAATCCATGTTAAATAGATAGGATAGGTGAGCATAGAATCTCCACAAAGCAGATGGACTGAATTGTGTCCCTTCAAATTCATTTGTTGAAGTCCTAACCCCAACATGATGGTATTTGGAGATGGGGTTTTGGGGGAGATAATTAGTTTTTGATGATGTTATTGATAGAGGAAAGATGTTGGCATTCAGGGCCGATGGCCAAGAAAGAATTCTTGAGACGTCTTTGGTGCAAAAAGTTGGTTTTATTAAAGCACAGGGACGGGACCAATGGGCAGAAAGAGCTGCACTGAGGTCATGAGGAGTGGCCCATTATATACTTTCAAATTGGGAGGGTATTAGGGATAGCGTAAGTCTCTAAGGAATTTTGGAAGCAAGGTTTCCAGGACCTTGAGGGGGCTAGCTATTGTTAGGAAAAAGTCATTTATTACTGTCTAATAAAGCCTGAGTCATGAGACCCTTCAGATATATACCGGTGGGTCATATTCTTAGGGGATGATTACCAACATATATCTTGGGGGTAGAGATAAAGGAAGTTTCCAAAGGAATTTTTATATGTTAAAGTAGACTTATAGGATCCTGGGGGGTCAGGCTAAGATTGCCTTTTGCCCTCAGCAAAGTGTTAACGTAGAGGCAGCTGAGTTCCTAGAGGAATGTCACTCTTCCTATTTCAAGGACTTGTCGGTGGGCTATAAATAGTAAGGAAATTTAGTTTTTCTTTTGCCTTTGTTTCCCACATCATTATGAGGGTGGGTCCCCTACAATGGCATTACTGCCCTTATAAGAGGAGACACCATATGGAGCTTGCTTTTGCACAAGAAAGTAGGCTTCTGAAAGTCAGGAGAAGAGCTCTCATCAGAACCCAACCATGCTGGCATTCTGATCTTGGGCATGACAGCCTCCAGAACTGTGAGAAATAAATTTCTGTTGTTGCAGCTACCCAGTCTATGGTATTTCAATATGGCAGCCCATATGGTAATTTGTTATGGTAGACTAAGACACATATTTAGATATTGAATGAAACAATGAATGACCATTGATTGACAATTATCTAGGGCCCAAATGTGTGATAAATAACTTTGAAATCATAAAGGATGAGTTCTTATCTGGAGCTCTAAAATAGCTTCACTTTGTCCACTTAGCAACCTTAACTGTCTCAGTTCCATGCTTCCCATGGTGCCAGGCTATCACAAAGTGGCATATGCCATAGGTGCCACATGTGACCAGAGCTACAAACAATCCCTTCTCTAAAAGCATCCTATATCTGTGGTTTTTCAGATGATCATCATTACAAAAGCATCCTCTTGTCAACATTTTGGTGTTTGGCCCTTTTAGCATATTTCTCAACCTGCCACAACTAAAAGGCAGTGGCTGAACTTTTCCTTTTTTTTTTCTTCAAAGATTTTTACATTTAATCTCCTATAAATTTAAAGTTTTATATATGGGATATGTATTTCATGAAAGTCAGAATAACAGCTATCTTTTGAGTATAGTTTTTTTTTGTTTTTTTTTAAAGATTTTATTTATTTGACAGAGAGAGACACAGCGAGAGAGGGAACACAAGCAGGGGGAAGTGGGAGAGGGAGAAGCAGGCTTCCCGCTGAGCAGGGAGCCCAATGCGGGGTTTGATCCCAGGACCCCGGGATCATGACCTGAGCCAAAGGCAGACGCTTAACGACTGAGCCACCCAGGTGCCCCTGAGTATAGTTTTAAACCAAGAACTGCTCATGTGTAGATAATTGAGATTTAAAAGCACAGTTATGCTAGTTTAATATAATAACAATATATTATTAAACGTATTTAGGAAAATAAATGATTGTGTACTTTCTTGTCCTTGATATCTAACATGAAAGAGTTTACAATAAGCATGATATAATAACTTTTTCTTTTATTCTAATCTCTACTCTCTTCTTTCTCACAAAAACTCAAAGTAAAAACACACACACATATTCAATAAAATATCAAATACTTAAAGTCTCATCACTTAATACTTCTAATACTCACCACCTAATTTGGAGTAATGCTGCTTTATGAACATTTCTAACAATGTGAGCTTGAGGAAAAGAGAAAATGAAAAGATCACCTTCTATCTCCAATCCTGTACTGTGATTAAACACTGCTAGGAGCTTTACCTTGACCTATAAATTCTCTCCTCTGATACAGAAGTCTGTTGCAAGACTGTTTCTTTTAGTTTCTGTTCCCTAATGACACGATTTGTATTTCCAGGAGAGAACATTATTTAAAATATTCCCCAGTATTAAGGGTTATTAATATCCCCACTCTTTTGTTCCCAGCTGGGCCTGAATTCACAAACACCTATGATGGGGAACTTTACTTCTTGAGTACGGTCATCTCAAGTGTTCAGAATTTCTAATGTATAAGAATTTTTTATATTAATATCTACCTTATCTTCAGGCCATTTTCTTGTCTACATGGAAATTTAGAATAATTTCCTTCCCCCATTACATTTTGTTCCTTCAAGGTATTTTATAATCAGAGTGCATGTTCCTCTCTTTTAGTGAGGTTTCCTTGTTTCAGGCAGAATATATTAAGTCTCTCTAGCCTAATCCTCTGGATCTTGTGTTATGCCACTTGTTTCTTGTATATTGGTGGCATGGAGATAAGAAAGGAACATTATATCTAAGTTGGGAACCCAGGGATAAAAACCAGGCTATAGTTTTCTTCATCCTACCCTGCGTCCAATTTCTAAAATTCTTTTAATGTATGAATAAAAATTTGGAAATTTAGATACAGTAAATATTATAAAAAGTGGACAATTGAAATGTACGTGGTTCAAACCATCTTATAAAAACAACCAAATCCCTACCTCATTGACTTATTCTTGCTGTCATTATAAATGCCCTATTATCTGATATAACAGGGCCCATAAGTGTCTTGTAAGTCTTGTGTTACCCAAGAGAGATCTTCCATTTTAACTTTATTACTTTACTATTTGTGCTTTTATTTATTCTTCGTTAAAGTCTTCATCTCTGTTTCTATTTGTGTCATCACACTTTGATTTGAAATTTTAACATAACTCTTCTTGCAAATACATTTAATGTAGATTCATAAAAATTCACTTAGCATACTGTTATTAAAGAAGAAAAAAATAAGAAAAAAAGCAGGTTTAATAGGTAGCTTAGATTATAGAATTTATTATAGTATGTACTCAGGCTAGAGTAATTCCTAAATGTTATTTAATTATTTATTAATTTCAATAGTCCATAAGCTTGGTTTTCCTTATTGTCTGACACATTTGATTTTTTAAAAGTAATTGTGCCCAGAAAAAAATTTTTGTAGATATACACAATATCATTCTAAAATTTTATGGAAAGGCAAAAGACCTAGAATAGTTAAAATAATTCTGAAAACAAAATATAAGAATCATTCTATCCAATATTAAAGCCTACTATATATCTACAGTAATCAAGACACAGTGCCATTAGATGAGGGACAGACACAGAGATAAATGGAATAGAATAGAGAACCCAGGAATAGATCCACACACATATGCCCAACTGATTTTTGACAAAGTTGCAAAGGCAATTCAATGAAAACATTAGATATCCATAAGCAAAAAAATAAAAGGAATCTCAACCTAAACTTCACACCTTATACAAAAATTAATTCAAATAATCAGGGACTTAAATGTAAAATGTAAAGTTATACAACTTTTAGAAACAAATTTTAAAAAGATAGGAGAAAATCTTTGAGAACTAGAGCTAAGTGAAGAATTCTTAGACTTGACTCCAA